>NC_056745.1:560602807-560907807 GCF_019279795.1 Protopterus annectens
TTGAAATAGGGTATGGTACTTCTGTATCCACACTGGTGTTCAGTCCATGCCTTGGTCACCAGGCAGCTGTTGCAATTCATCTGTTCCCATGTCCCACTCTCACTACATATATATATATATATATAGATATAGATATAGATATATATATATATATATATATATATATATATGTATATGTAGATATAGATAGATATATTCATATACAGACATATCTATAGACATTCATATCTATCTGTATATGTGTATGTATCTATATATATCTATATAGGTATGTGTCTATTACATCTATATGTATATACATATTCTATCTATCTGTATATGTCTATCTATCTATACATACCTCTCTATGTACATATACATATATATATATATATATATATATATATATATATATATATATATATATATATATATATATATATATATATATATATATATATATATATATATATATATACATACACACACATACTTATAAACATCCATTGCTGTACAACTACATGCACATCTTGGCACAGTAACAAATTTACAGTTCTAACAGTTGTGAGACATACCATTCTGTAATTATATTGCACAATGTTGTGCAGAATGCATTATGCTGTCCTCAGGCTGTATAGCTGTAGCAGGCCTCACTGTCTCAGTCCACAGACGTTCACCACCACATGACATATACCTGCACTGCATGCTATTTTCAATGCCACACACTACAACCTACATTGATATGTGCACATAGCAACCTTCAACTACATATGTATGTCCAGCCTTCGCTAATGGTTGCAGTATGTCCCTTGCCCTATGCACATCTTCATATACATATAGAGGGTTCACAGTATGTAGATTATTAGATTATGTAGTTTACTGGCTGATTGGATGCCTGGCTGGCGGGCTGCCTAGATGGCTTGCTGGCTTGCTTGCTTGCTGCCTTGCTTTTTTTTTTGGGGGGGGGGTCCCTCTCTGTCTGTCTATCTCTCTCTCCCTCCCTCCAGTCATTGCAATGAAAGTATTGCATGTGTGGACTGGCAGTACAGGCTGCTTTTGTAGGTATCTGCACATGTGCATGTGATGGCCTCTGCACCAATTGGTGGCCAGCATTTACTAATTGCATGCAGCCTGCTGTGTGGTAATTGCAGTTCTCACTGTGATTTCAGGACACTGCTATAAAATGTTAGGTTAGGTAGGTGTAGGCCTTTCAGTTTTGCAAGGTGGGGGCCATGCTGATTTGCTGTGGACACTGTTGTCAGTCTGAAGGTTGGTATGTCTCTCATATCTAAGGTTTTGTTGTAGCACTGAATTGCATGTTGTACTGAAACCTGACTGTTGCTTCTTCCAGTTCATTCTTCTCAGTGTGTATGTTAACTCACACCTGCTAATGCTAACACTGTTTACATGGGAGTATGTACTTTCCTGTGGGACTTGTGGATTAACTGGGATACAACTGTAGCTCTTGCAGTGTGTTGCTATGGCTTCCCTATTTTCCCTTTACATTCACTCCTTGAAGGCCTGACATTTCTCTTTACTGGAATGTGTTGCTATGGCTTTCCTATTTTCCATTTACATTCAGTCCTTGTAATGCATGTTATATTTCTTTCAGCAGTAAATTCAAATATGTTTGCTGTGGTTTGGTGGCACTGCATGCAGTCTGGCGAGGCCAAGATCTGGGGTTTGACACTTACAATGGTATCTTATTTTGCTGCTGAGCAGTAGTTGGGCCTTGTATTTTGTACTAATAGTTATGAATATCAGGCACATGCAGTGCTTGTAAACTGCTATACTGTCCTTAGTTTGTTAGATGGCTACATCCTTTGATATTTCTGTGTTGTACTCCTACATGAGGGTGTGCATGTGGAAATAATTCTACAGCTATTTGCAGAGTGTGTAACAGCAGACAGGCTGATATGCCGGTGTGTTTCTGACACTTGCAGGCCTCAGATACTCTCAGGTATATATTTGAGCAGCCTCAGGGAAAGGTACATATCAGTGGGATACACCTGTGATATATTTCAGATATTCTACAGTTGTGACTGTGGGGACTGTGTGTGTTTTGAGCATATGTATTACTACACCATTTCTGACATGCAAGTAGTGTCTACTTTAACTTATTGATGGTGAACATTACGTGGGATTCCCCACCTTTCTGCCTACTGTTAGTACATTTCACAGGAAGTCAGTGGGGCACAGGTAACATTTTTTGACAAATCAAGGACATCCCTGTAAATCAGTCACAGTTGGGATGTCTGGCCACATACCTATTCAAATATGGTGGTGTTTATCCTGCTCTGATACTGTGTGTGGTTTGTAAGGTGCTACTTTAACATTATTACCTACTAGCATGGCTGTTTCTCTTATCACACTCATGTAATGCAATTCCACAAGAATTGCCACTAAACATACAGGGAACAAGCTTTGTGTAATGGCTTTCCTATATTCCCTTTACATTCACTCCTTGTATTTCATGATATATTTCTTTCAGCACCATGTTCTTGTATATCTGATGTGGCTCAGTGGTAATTCATGCAGACTAGTGTTTCCAAGGTCCAGGGTTCGAGACTGACAGGGGTATTTTATTTTACTGATGAGCAGACTACAGGCCTTGTCATACAGAGTGACTAAGGCACTTTTAAGCAGTTGTAAGCGGGTTTGCGCTGGTTTGCACGATGCTCACGCATGCACACAGTCGCTTAGCTACATGCACACTCACTTAGCTAAGCGCACACCCACTGACTACTGCTTAATAGTGCTTACTGTCACTAACACCCGAGCTAATTTCTTTTAAAGAAAAGAAAATGGGGAGATAGGAAAGTGGTGAAAAAGGGGGCACAAAGAGGGTAGGACAGTAGGAAAACAAGCTCGGGATTTGCAGGAAGGATGTAGGGAAAGCCCATAGCTGCCCATTTCTTTATCAGCAACAGCTGTGCATATGTGTGTAATTTCGTGTGAAATTTGAAACCTTCCACCCCTGAGAGAGGGGTGAGGACAACAAAATATGTTGCACAGCCAATTTTAATTATCAGTTGACTTGTCCAGCAGACATGTCTGCAAAATGGGCAGCTATGTATGGGGCGTAATTTTTTTGTGGGAACAGAGTGCCCTTTTTTTATTTTTTTTTTCAGGTGAGAGTGGAATGTGAGGTACAGGAAGTAGGTATATTTGGGGAGGTAGGTTGGGGAGGTTAATGGACAAGACAAACAAGATGCATACAGGGGCGGAGTATGACACGTGGGGGGGGACACAAATGACGGGGATGGACGTTTGGATATCGCGAGCCCATGAGCCCACAGATGGCAACAGTGGAACTGAGATCCCCACCCATGGGCAGTTACCACTGCGCCTTCACTGCCCAGGACGGGGCTGTGATGGGGGCTGTGTAGGATGAGCAGGCACACCCATGAGTTACGCCACCCTCACCTCAAGCTGGCATAGGGGATCAAGCACAGAACGCCTGATCTCGCTATCCACCACAGACCGGACACTATGGAGGGTGAGTGGACGTTCTCCTCCGGCCATGCTTGCAGAGGGTGGATGAGCCCCATCCCCTGCAGCGCTTCCACCCGAAGGTGGCACAGGGCCACCGGAGAAGGTTCCGGCCTGGGCACTGGTGCCAGGTGCACTCGCCAGCTGAGGTGGGAGAGGTGGGACCACTGGAACCCGCCTTCCCTGTTGTCCTATGTTTAGCAGTATTTCATGACATTTTGGGTTAGTAACAAACAACACCATTTAAAATTAGTTGTAACAGCATGCATCAGTATTCCCATTAACCAAACACCCATGAATTCCGAACATTGATCAGCAAGCATAACACATGCATATTTAGAACAACAGTACACATTCCAACAGCATGCAGGGTTGATTGGTGGCAACAGGCTATCAGGTTTGGATATGTGAACAGGGCACATGCATCAACGTACATGCAGATAAGTATGAACCAACAGGACAAATGTCCATGGGAATTAATTGTGTATACACATACCCAGTTTGGTGTGGAATGGCATCATTTGTGAAAATAGGGTAGGGTGACGAAACATTACATTAACAACTTAAACTACATATACATATGCTGTACATTCCTAGTATATATCCCCTACATGTATTAGTACAGTTTCCTGTATGTAACCTTAGGAATGTTGGTGATGGGAATGTTACTGCTACATTAATATACATTCCATTTTTATTCATACATGTTCATATCTGGCTGTGTTCAGGTACAGCATCCTGCTACATTTGATTTATATGGCTCTAGACAACTGTGGATGTTCAATATTTCATACAGCCATACTATCTCCATATTGCAAGGGTACAGCAACATATCCAAATTGTGGGACAGACACATTCCAGGTTCAGTACTTTATTACACATATTTCACTCTTTGGTTGTGGCTGTCTCGTTCGTTTCATTATGTACTCACTGCATTATAACTTTATTCCAGATTTATTACAGCTTTCTTGGTACATTCATACCCTCTTTCTCACACTCTCACTTGTTTTATTTTTACATTTCAGGATGGTACTTAATTCTAGGCGTTATTAACATTTCTTACTGGGTTACAACAATCCTTTCCAACTGACTCACTTATTTCATATGGCAGATTTTATAAGGGATGTATTTGACACATGTCTATCCTTTGTTGATTGATTACCACTCATTTTCAGGCTGAAGCAGTTATCTGGTATTACAATACAGGTGGAGACTCTCTATCTGAGACTTGTTTAATGTTTATTTCTGGATTACAGGCTGCATCACTTATCTAATCTTACAGTACTAGCAGAATCTTTCTTCTAGGCTTATTTGAATTTTATTAATATGTAACAACACTGAACTCTTTTACAAGCTGTCTCACTTATATTCCATAACAATTCCAGCAAAATAACTACTAACCTGCCTGGTGGTGCAACCTCACCAACCTATCAGCATAGGCTCGCTGATTCATGGAAAGGACACCTGCAGCTGTAATATAAATGATGTAATATTGGAACATACATCTCCATACTATAGGCTAGGATAATTTCTTGCATACTTCATTACATGGATACTTACTCAGTAGTGGGGCGTTGGGTATTTGCCGGGCCTCCTGGATCCAACGGTTCAGTTGGTCCTGCTTACGTCTCTCCATGTCCGCATGGTGGTGACGGACCTGTTCACCAGTCCTTGGAATGCCTGTGGCACTGGTGAGATTATGTGCCAACCAGTTCCACTCTTCTGCCTTGTATGCACCCCAGTGAACCTGGGCCTGCATGAGTTGTGCCTCATGATCATGGACTAGGAGCCAAACCATATATTTTGACTCCTCAACACCCCACCTCTGTGCTCTAAAGCGACTTCCCTCTCCTGCACCTGCCATCCTGACTGCAAATGGGTACCACAATCAATTATGCTGTGTATTCCCGCCTATGGGTCTTATATATGCCCGTTTTCCCGCTCTTATCTGTGATTGGCCATTTTGGATATTTATTAGCTTAAAAAAAACTGCTTTGCCATGCTTCTATTTCCATTCATTCCTATATATATGCTAATACTGCATTTCTCAGTACAACTGTCATGGCTTAGTGGTTCAGTACTTTGACTATGGTGCACAGTATCCTGGGTTCGAGCCTGGGCATTGTTTTTTTATTTTACTACTGTCTAGACAGGCTAGGAGGTGTGTCTGTGTAAAGGCGGCTTTGATACAGCTTGCTCAATGTTGCCCACCGGTAAGCTGGTTGGCGCGGTGTGCAGCTCCGCGCAAACGGCTTACGCTGGGTAATGCGTTATTTGGCTATGTGCACTCATATTATGCTGTGTGAAGCATTGCTCAACTATGGGCACTCATTTTAAGCGTGTTAAAGCGCTGCTGCAATCCGGGCACTCATATTACACCTGTTAAACCGCTGCTCACCTGAGGGCAGTCATGTTAAGCTTGTTACAGAGCTGCTCACCTATGGGCACTCATATTAGGCTTCTTGAAGCCTTGCTCAGCTATGGGCACATAATCTTTTTTTTATATTTTATTGTGTCGGATTTATTCAAAAATACATGGCCCATTTCATTACATTTTACTTAAATTATATATATATATATATATATATATATATATATATATATATATATATATATATATATAATGTCTGGGGATTGTTTCATGCTTATTTAACTAAAAATAGAGAATGATGATGTGGGGGCTCGAACCATGACTACCTCCTCTTTGGCCAACGTCTCTACTGCTACGCTATTGCTACTTGCCTTAATTTGCATATTTAGATCTTATATGCTTTTCACTGTCTGCTTACTGTGGCTGAGCGGAGGGCATACCCGCGCAAACGAGCGTAACTACGGGCAGATATTTTGGAAATTAAAAAAAAAATTAAACTGTTATTTTTGCATTTTACATTACAGTTGGGTTTATAGTCTGTGGGGGCATGTGTGGTGTTGTGTTCCTTGACATTTCCGCGGACTCGCTCATGGGAGTTTACTTTCAGGACTCTGACTCTTCTGGGGGCGTGTCCCTTTGCAGAACTTGGCATTTGGACACGCCCCCTACTTTCCTACACAGACCGTGTTAGCCTAGGGTATGACTCAGCATGCCCTCAAGAATATGCATGGCATGCTGACATCATACCGTTAGACTGCAGCCTCCGTGTAAGACATATTAACTCTTACACGGAGGTTTCGTGAATCCTGCTCTATATATGTATTCTAAGATGGGCTGAATTAAGATGTATATTTTAACTGTGTGCACATCATCTCTAAATGATATTGTTTTTATTAGTAATCCTAGTTGTCTCAGGGCTTAATTTTCATGTCATGTGCATGTTTATCAAATGAAAACCCATTGGTGATGATCCCCATATCTTTGTAGATGTTTACAGTTTTTAGGCACTTGTTATATAAAACAGTTGGATTGAGTCACGTGCGTTTTCCAAAGAACATCACCTTATATTTGTCTGTACTGAACTTTAAGTAAACTGTAGTTGCCCGGTTAGACGATCTTCTTTACAAGACAATATAGAGTCATTTCATCTTCCAAAACTTTTACTACTTTCCACAAAAAGAGAGAGAACTTTCCCTTCTTATCTTAAAAAAATACATTGCCTTGGTAGTCTGTCTATCTTAGCCTTGCTATATTCATACATTTCTTGTTCCATTTCTAAACAGCTTTTATCAGTGACAGCCAAAGCTGGATAATACCGTCTAGAGTGTATGAGATTCATTCTGTAAATCCACATACCAACATCTGTAGTTAATTTTATACTGTACTTCCCAGATGGACAAAAGCCTGAAAAAGCTCATATCCTTATGTTCCTTAAAAATCCACTGTCTTTCAACATAGACAACTTTCAACTTACTATAAAACCCAGTCAGACATTTCAAACCCCATAGATGTAAGCCGAGGGGGTACAGCGGTAGCGTTGTTGCCTCACAGCAAGAGGTTCTCCTGTTCGATTCTCAGCTGGAGTGCCGTCTGTGTGGAGTCTGCATGTTCTCCCCGCGGTCGAGTGGCCTCCGAAAGACATGCGGGAATGGGTGTCGGGCTGGCAACTCGGCACCATAAAAATCTACTGCCAGTCATTAGCGGACCAGAGGTCTGCTGTGGCGACCCCTAACCAGGAAAAGCTGAAAGGACAAACAACAATAACCCACCTTAATAAAAACTTCTTTCTGACCAAAACATGACCACACAGCAGCAGCAGCAGCGTGGTCCAGAGTGTCAAACAAATGAGAGAATTTGTCCACGTCTCTCAGATTCTTAGTGAGGGGGAAAAAGTCATTTTCCATAATGAAGGTACTGCCATGATATGCAAACAGACATTCCTTAACTATCTGAACTAGAACATATTTGCAATCTCAGTACACATTTTAACATCTAGCAAGAGCATTTTATTTCTTCCTGTAATGGCACAATTAAAATTACCTACTGTAACTTTATCTATATTTACAGCAACAACAAAGTCAAATGTCATTGTAAACGTTGTTACTCAGACTCCACAACAAGTGCAATTGAACAAAATTACATTACTCCGGGTTCTATATGCAAACATCTAACACATACAATTCACATTACTACATTTAGACATTCCTAGTACATAATATTTACTGTTTTACATATCAACAGACACTTACTAAGCTAAAGAGACACGGTATTTATTGCACAGAATTCCACAGCTACTTCTTATTGGACAGGGTTCTTTTGGCACTAGTCTAAGGAAACAATATTTATTGCACAAAAAAAAACCTCAAAAACTTTCTCTATACATTGCAGTAAGTTCAGTCTAACTGAACTACATATAGCAGCATACTCACACCATACTCGCAACTCTTCCCATAATCCTGCAAGACACAGTTATCACCCTCCCAGGTTCCACTACCATAACATTGTTACTTTTGACTTCCAAGATGGCCACCAATTGAGAACCATATTGACTGCAGCTCTCACAGCAAGAGACCAGTAACTGCTGGAAAACAGACAGTAAATTAAATTCAAGTTTAAATTATTTCTTGGCAAAGATTATTCTGTCTGGATGTCATCAAAGAAAAAGTATGGGAGAAATACAGATAAAATGAAGAACAATGAAGAGGAAAAAGTTTTGCTGGTAAAGAACTCTGTAGACATTCTGTGATGGACCAGTGTAAGATGCAGATGCAAGTAATAGCTTACAGTAATCTTGAAGAGAAAACATCTCAGATGCACTTAGAGGTCTTTAAAATAAGTGAGCCCTTAGGGGAACACATGCCTACTTGAGATAATGGAAAAATAGAGGCGGTATTGGATAATTGTGAAAGTCAAAAATGGAAGTTAAGGAAAGAATGATATAAAATGAGACATCACAGTAGGAAGTTTTCTAGACAGTGGATCATTTGGAAGACAGTGAGGAGGGAAAATTATCAGTATTTTTCATAAGATTACAAAAACAGATTTTATTAGCTTTATGAAGGCCAATATTAGCAACTGGAATGGTTTCCCGCAACAGGACTTAACAGAGAGAGCACATTGTATCTGTGTTCCAAGAAGTCTCTTCAGAAAAAGTAGTCAATACTAGTAATTGTAAACATACAAATTTAATAACAAAAGGGGATAATGTTAACAAAAATGCTGTGGACGGTAAAGGTACTGAAAGTTGGGGACACCAGAGTATTTGTTGGAAATGACTATTTAACTTATATGAGAAAGAAAAAGAACAAGTTTATTCCTGTCATGATATTACTAGGGAACATAATTCATTTAATAATAGGGAAGGACAAAAGATAGATGAGGATGATTTGTGGCAGTGAGTGGCTACTGGTATGGAAGTAGAATAACTTTGGTTAGTATGCATATGCATGTAATTTTATAACTGAAGAGAATGCTAGGGGAAATATATTTTCAAAATGGGTCTAAATGCAGGGTAAATTTGGAACAAGGTTTGTAACAATGAGAATGTGTTAGGGGGGGACCCAAGGAGGAAGATCTTTGGGTAGAGATCTAATAGTATCCTTAGAAGCTCATCTGGAATTTACTTACCATTCTCACAGGTATAAGAATTGGGGCAGATTTGACAGATATTATGTAGTGAATGAGTATCCTTATTTATCTGAGGAAATAGAGGTGCCAGATGCATCCGATTTCAATATTTGATCTTGCACCTATAAAGGTTAAGTAATGGCCCAAGGTAGTGGGAACAGAACCACTGTTAATTCTTTAGTTATATTGAAAAGGCAGGTTTAAAGGAGGAATACATGCTTCAAGAACAAGCAAAAAGGTAGAAAATATGTTAGAGGAAAAAGCTGGTGTTTGGGAAGAGGTGAAAGGAGACCTTAATGTGCTGGCTGAAGTAAAGGAAAGAGAAATATGGGAAATGGTAATAAAAACAAAGTGAAGTGTTGGTAAAGGCAAAAATGCTGCACAATAATTTAGAGAACCTTACTTGTTAGAAGCATACCTGTAAATGTTAATTACACTGTACCTTGTACAGTTCAGTCAGCAAATAGTATTCAGACCTCTGATTAATTGCTTGCACCTACAGATTTCTCATTTCCCAGTAAAAGCATTTGGTAATTAAAAAAGCTATTGACTTTTCAGATGCATGATAGAATCCTTGTAAATGTCATTCAGAAGACCCTCTTCATGCTTGTCGTGTTTAATTATTTGCATCTGTAGTCTTCTTGTCTCTAACTTGAAGACCTTTGCTAGTGGTAAGAATAGGTATTGATTTTTTTAAGTACAAGAAAGAACTACCATTTTTCATGTCTTTCATCATTTCATCTTAGTTTTCAATCTGTTTTCTTTAAAAGTCTGTGGCTTAAACCAAAGACATTAATTTAGATATCTAGCTGTATAAAACTTGGGAAAATTATCTTCTCCCCCACTCCATCAGCCCAAAATCACAACATTATATTAACTTTAACTTGGTTCTGTCCAGCTAGCTTATGTTATAGTGGAAAGCCTGAATATATTACATCTAATAAGTACTTTCTGCCTTTAATATCTTTAGCATGTACAGCAGTTACTGTTCAGACTTATCACCTTTACAATATAATATGCATTTACAACATAAAATTTTATACAAATATTAGTAAGAACAAACATTTTTGATTTCTGTAATTACTACAGTCTTTTCAGTATCCTTCTAAGTACTAATGACAAAAAGTGAGGCATGTGTCCATACAGTTTATCCACCAGTTGAACATAGTCAACAAAATTCTAGTCTTACTCATCCATGTCATCTTGTAGATCTTCATTTTGCATGTATTTGCCAATATTTAGTGTGATTTATACTTTATCTTTCATTTACTCACTCATTTTACAGTGTTGCCATTCATCTTCCTGATCGTCTCCATCTCCCAACACCAGTGTGCTATTCACTTACAGGTAGTCCTAATACTTGTAGTCAGCTCCAGTGCTTTTTTCTGTCCCTCAAGCATTTTCCTTTGGAACAGTGGAAAAGTTAATAACTGGCAAAGTCTCTTTGTGGGATGTGTTATTGTCAGAAGAATGAGAAGCAGTATTCCCTTCTGCTTACTTGTTCATTCTTTGCTTTTTTTATTTCTTCCTTAACCAGTCCTGCATTTCAAATGTCTGTAATTCTCCTGGAAAAAATATTCTGAAAAAGATGGATACAGCAGCTTGGATCTCATGCCTGCTGCTTGACATTCCTTGATTGCTGGGATAAATTTGCTTCTCTGTAGTGAGTAGTCATTTTCCACTAACACTCTCCTATTCTCAGTTTTTAATACTTTGCCCTTCTGTCAGTCACAGTTTTGTCAAAATTAACTATTTCTTCTGTTAAGGTTACATATTTACTAATGTATGTCCTGGCTCACTCCTCATGGCCAAATTTGGAGCGTACCCACAACATGCCCTCTCAGTTTACAAATCTTGTTGTAAAACAACAGCATACCTCTCCTGTGTACCTCATTTAAACCAGCATATTATGACCATGGTATGACCTTCCTAGTTGAAGTTGTAAATAGGCCATTAGTATGTGTTCCATATTATATCTTGTCTTTTGTATGAATAGCAGTACAGTTGCTTATTTGTACTTTCGCAAAATTCATGCATTTTGTTCCTTCCAGCTTCTCTGATACAGCTGATCACCTCTGGATTTCTGTCTTCTAACCTTAACTGTTTTTTTTTTGAAACAGCGCTTTTTGAAAAGTCTTATGTTCACCCAACTTTTTTTTTTTGTCAGCCTCTGTTTTTTGCAGTTTTGTTAGTTCATCTGAATAGCTACTTAAAGCTTTTATTTTTCAGAATTTTGTTATTTGATTTTAGATATTCCTTCAATGTTTCACTTATTTTAAACACTTCTGAGTGAATCTGAATTATTTTTTATCTAAATTACTCAAAAAGATACACAAAAGCGTTCTGTGAACCAAGAGCAACCACAAAAGCAGAACACTTACAGCCTCTGTGTCTTGAGATGCCAACTCCACAAATTAAGCCACAGCAGAACAAAACCAAGTCTTCACTAAGAAATAAAATCCACTGATTTATTAGCACAAAAAATAACTGGTTGAGCGCTTTCACTCGTTAAAATGCAAGCTTCATCAAAACACAGACAGAAGGACAGTTAACATTTAAATAACTTAATTGGTGCCAAAAGCGCAACATGTAAAGGAGCCAACATCTAACACTACTGAATTAGACAAAAATTCATATAAACCACGTTGTATATTATAATAAATCAAATTGTCACAATAGCCATAAAATTAGCTTAAATACTAAATCATTAACACAAAAATACACAATTTGGTATGCCTATATTATAATATTCTTAATAAGTCTACATATATGAGAAATCACTAAATAACTCTAAGTATAAAATAATATAAAATACATCCATTAGATACTAATGGAACTAATAAAACTAATAACTTTCAAACCGTATGCAAAAAAGGCTTTATTGTAATAACATCGTTTAATCCTGGTGGTGTAGATGCATCGGTGTATAATTGCCACCATATTTCTTTATATGACAGCATTTCTTTACAATCACCACCCCTGGGGTCCATTGGAATGCTGTCTAATATGGCAAATTTAAAATTATGTCTCATATATGTAGATTTATTTAGCAACGGTTAGCGTTGCCGCCTCGCAGCAAGAGGTTCTCTGGTTCGATTCCCGGCTGGGGTGCCTTCTGTGTGAAGTTTGCATGTCCTCCCTGTGGTCGCGTGGGTTTTCTCCGGGTGCTCCGGTTTCCTCCCACATCCCAAAGACATGCAGTAGGTGAATTGGACACTCTAAATTGGCCCTAGGTGTGAGTGTGTGTGTGTGTGTGCCTTCTGTATAAGGTTGGGTGCCGGGCTGGCAACTTGACACAGTAAAACTCCACTGCCAATCATGAACGGACAGATGATCCGCTGTGGCGATCCCTAACCTGGAAAAAGTGGAAAGAAGAAGATAATATAGGCATACCAAATTGTGTATTTTTGTGTTAATGATTTAGTATTTAAGCTAATTTTTATAGCTATTGTGACAATTTGATTTATTATAATATACAACATGGTTTATATGAATTTTTGTCTAATTCATTAGTGTTAGATGTTGGCTCCTTTAAATGTTGCACTTTTGGTGCCAATTAAGTTATTTTAAATGTTAACTGTCCTTTTGTCTGTGTTCTGATGAAGCTTGCATTTTAGTGAGTGAAAGCGCTCAACCAGTTGATTTTTGTGCTAATAAATCAGTGGATTTTATTTCTTAGTGAAGACTTGGTTTTGTTCTGCTGTGGCTTAATTTGTGGAGTTGGCGTCTCAAGACACAGAGGCTGTAAGCATTCTGCTTTTGTGGTTGTGTTATCTAAATTACTGGAAGGCATCTCTTGTAACAAAGCTGAGACCTAACCTGCTTTGCTGAATAGCTACAAGATTCTTATTGGATAGAGATTTTTCTTTTCTTTTCCTTTCTGATTGATTTCCCCTTAATTCATCTTTTTTAGCACCCAGAACATTTAATTACGAACCAGTAGCTGAATTTTACTCCAACTGACTGCTTTTGTTGTCTTTTTTTTTTTTTTTTTTGAACTGGGAGAGCTTTAATTAATCTGTTGTTCAGAGTATTGCCATCTTGCAAGTCCCCTGCATGTTTGTAATTTGACCTTATGGAACTAGTAATGTTAGAAAGTTGTATGTTAATAGGTTATTGGTGAGAAGACTGCCTCGGTTATCCAGTTGAGTTAATACTGGAAGTACCAAATAAGTTTGAAATGGCAAGAAGCAGAACATCGTGCAGCAATATCATAGGTTGATGGGTAAATACTAAGGTAGCTGCTCTTGTGGGACATTTTAAGTCTAGCCAGTTTGTTTTTGTGCTTGAATTAACCTATCCCATTTTGTTAGAGACAGACCTTACCTGTCCCATGGTCTATAATTATATATCACCCCTAATGAGAATAGCTGGGATCATACCATAGATAATTTAGGGGGACTTAAGTGTGGGATAAAGCATTTAGGAGCTGTTTGGGGAAGAAGGTAGCTAGGAAAATTTGTTTTGGGAGTATAATAAATTGGCAGATTTTAAAAAACTCCCTGCGGAGTATTCAGACAGAAATATTGGGTGAGGAAATGGCTGTTACTAAGGAAACTAAATAAACAATGAAGAGAGGAAATAGTCTACCAATGCCAAATTTTAGGTAGATTTGGCTTCCAAGGCCAATGACAACCACAAAATATTCTTTAGCTATGTCTACATCCTCAAAGGCAATACATAGTTGTGTGCAGTGCTGATTGTTAATTGAGCCTCCTGTACTGAGCCAGAATACATAGCAAACCTACTGGCAGACAAATTCAGATCTAAGTTTATACCTCTCTCCGCCTCAACCTTCTCTCAGGAAGTACCATCAAATATATGTCCCCCTACTATCACTAGAAAACAGGTCCTCTATGTTATTTCTAAGGCCAAGAACACTGCATCGATGGGCCCAGACAGCATCCCAGCATGCCTTCTAAATAGCATGAAAAAAACATGGAAAGAATTATCTTAGAAGTAATCAGCAATGACATAGGAAACTTGCAAACACTAGACCCAACCTTATTTCGTTTTGTCAAGGGTGGGTCATGTTTACTCAGCCTAGTGGACTTCTCTGAGAAGGTCACCAAATCAGTGGATGAGGGCATTTGAAACAATACCCCACGCGGGCTTTGTTGACAAACTCGAGGGTAGGTATAAACCTAATGTCAGCTGGTGGATAGCCAGCTGGCTTACAGACAAGATACAGGAAGTTAGAACTGGAAGTCCACCTCTACAAAGAGGCCAGTCACAAGCAGAATCTATGAGGCCAATGTCAAGGGGTCTGGCTGACCAAATTTGCAGATGATTGCAAATTAGGAGCAGTCATTGAATCCCCTGCAGACACTAATGTTCTCCAGGAAGGGCTGACACTGACAACTTGTGTGAGAGCCATGGACTAAAACTAAATTTATTTAACATTTGTTTACCAGGATGATCTGACTGGACAACAGTGTCCATTTTCAGTGGAGGTCCGAGGAGAAAAGCACCAGCAAATTACATTTTTACTAATACACGTCTAGTACAACAAAGAAAAAGCTTACTATACAGCTTATATGTATCTACTTACAGCCTAGCAGAGATCAGTAAAGCAATTTATATACATAGGAGATTAATCAACAAAAATATATACATGAGAGATGAGATTAACACATAAGTAAAGTACAAATACAGTACAGCATGTCTTAGATTTTCTTAAGCCTCTACAGTACATTTAGCATGTCGTCTGACAGAATACAGTTTACAGCTGTGAGGAAGACAAGGGGATATAGGTAAGGAAGGCGGAGGTTATAGGAGTTATAGACTAGAGAGAAGTGTAGTTAGAAGTTACATCTAAGTAAGGGAAAGTTATCCAGGGTTAGTACATGTGCAAAGCCAGGTATATGTTAGGTGATCTTAGACGTGTCCAACCTGCGGCCCTCAGAGCTCTTCCATGTGGCCCTCAACCTCCAACTGCAACATCGATGTATGCATGCTCCATAACACTTTTTTGTTTTACGCTCCCGTGACCTATAATGCTAATGTCGGTGTGCGCATGCGCCAAAGCGCCCTTCTAGTTTTGTTTTTGAGCCAAAAAAGGGTCAATGTGTTTACACCATTATTTTGCGCCGAACAACCAGAGTGTGTGTGTGTGTGTGTGTGTGTGTGTGTGTGTGTGTGTGTGTGTGTGTGTGTGTGTGTGTGTGTGCGCGCGTTCTCGTTCTCGCTGAAGAGGGACTCATGTATGGATTTGCCGCTGTTGCCTTTGAAAGGGATAGCAATTACCTGTGTTAATAGGTAAGTACGGAGTGAGTGAGTACATGCATGAAAGCAGAATTGTGTGCGTGAAAGTAGAAGAAGAGTTTGTGTGTGTGTGTGTGTGTGTGTGTGTGTGTGTGTGTGTGTGTGTGTGTGTGTGTGTGTGTGTGTGTGCATGACAGAGAGAGATGCATGTACAAAGAAGCTAACAATGATCGGTCTACCTACTGAACACAAGTTAGCTCACAAATACATCATACATTAAGAGTACACTTTCATTAAATTGTGGTTTTCCTGACAGGGAGAGTGTTGTATTGAACATGAACACATACCTCTTAACTGTATGGATTTTCAAAGAATGTCTGGATTTTTGCCTCATCTTCCAATTTGTGTCTTTTGCTTAGGAAATAAAAGTAGTCATCCAAGGTAATGCAGTTCCAGGGAGTAAGATGAGAGAGCAGCCTAGGGTTAATGGGTCAGTAGTGGACTGATTATGTGGGACTGTAGCATATAAAGTTGTATTGTTTTTTCAGACAAACAAAAAAAGCACCTAATACTGTTTTTTCATTGGTGGGTTCTAAGCAGTGGTAGATTGGACAACAGTAAGCATAGCTTTGGCGGATCATCAATACTGGCAAATCAAGTGGGCACAATGTAATTTTTTAAATGTTGGGGATTTTAGTGTGTATGTATGTGCTTGTGTGTCGGGAGTACTGCAACAGTAGATGATTATTAAAGACAGAGACTTACAGACTGTGGAGAATGTTTCTTTGTTTCAAAACCTAATACTTGGGTACGCATGCCAGAAGTAGTTTTTTAAGACATAGCTTCTTGCCATTTACAGTGGATGGATATTTACATTTAATGGACAATGTATTAGCGTGGGCCTGTGGGGTTCTGAAGGATGCCAAGTCTACCACTGCCAATGTCTTGCAAAGTGACCTGGAAATGGATATTGGGATGTTACTGAAAAAATATACTAAGTGGGCTTAGAAATATAGTTTAATTAAACAAAGTGTACTTTCAATTTACAGGCCATAATTTAATTTATTTCAGGTAGTCCAGATACTGGTAGATTGTATACCATTACACTTAATTAGGGAGAGCTGTCATTCTGGGGAAACAAGCAGCCCTAGTTTCAGTGAAAGCTCTGTGGTTGCTTGCAGGTAGGAAGTTGCAGGATGTTGATGCAATGTGTTTTATTTATTATTTTTAATGAATTTATCATTTCAAAGCATGGTTTTCTTTGATGCAAAATAAGGCAGGACTGAATGAGCCATGTAATGTTTAACTGACAATAATGGGATAGAAAGATTATAAGTGATGTATAATGTTTGCAGCTACAGTTGTTTCAATGGTGTCTGTGATGCATAACTATTTTTGGGTTTGTGTCCCACTTTTATTTTTCGCTTTGTCCAGATTTCTTGCTCTAAGGTTGAGAGGAATGGTTCTATACTAAATCAGAAGTTGTATTTACCTTGGAAGACTTTTCAGCATAATTATGAAAAACAGAGCCTTTTTAATATATCTGCTTATTTCCAATATAAACTGCCATGTAACCTTGCAAATAACTTTCTTATTAAGCTACTTTACTTCTTTTGGCATTGACAGGTATGATTCATCTGTTCGGACATAAGCATTGAGTGCTAATGTGACTTTGATTTCTTGCAGCAGTCTGGTTTACATAATCACAATAACTTGTATGTGTTTCTGGGTGTGTAATCAGTTTAACAGTTTTAAAGATGTTTTACAAAAATAAGTAAACATTTAATAAATAAATAATCCTCTCTGCACTTTGAGCTATTGACAAAGTCTGGGAATTTGTTTTTTTCAAAAGTTTTTTTCAGTAAGCTGTCAGTCTGTGAGTAACTTCTGCAAAAATTGAAATGTCTGAATGTCAAATGGCTTTAGATTTTAGGGAAGTTTATTTTTATTTATTTTATTTTATTTTACATTTGTTTACCGGGAAAGTCCGACTGGACACAGGTCCATTTTTAGCAGAGGCCCGGGGAGAAAAGCTCCAAAAATAACACAAAACAATATAATACAATACATGAGAGAGAGAGAGAGCAAATTATGGATGTATACTCATACAATATAGCAGAGATTACATCTCGTAACAGTGAGAATCATTGAGATACAGAATAAATTTAAAAACTTCTTTTTTACAGTTATAATTACAGCAAGGCAAATATCAATGAGTTAAGTTTTTAGGAGAAAGCTGTTTGTACATAGCTGAAGCTCTGAAACAATCTTTTGGTATGGATTAACCTGGGGATTGACACAAGTTATATGTTTACACCAGTATATGTAGCATTATAGTTTTATGGTTTTCTTATTGATTTACTTTTTGCCGAGCAGTTGTTTGTTAATTTATTGATTGTCCTTTTGGTGGTTGGAAATTGCATGGCTAAATCCATCTCTATTATGATTTTTTTTTTCAGATATTTTGACTTTCAGACAATTTCATTCAGTGAGTGGGTGTCATGTGATGATTGAGGTTGCCTATTTTACAAGTAGGGGCTTTGTGTGTGTGTAAGAGAGAAAGAGAGATTTAATATGTATACTGAATATAATTTTGCAAATGAAATTCTTAGTTAAACATGCCCCTCTTCTTGGGCAACTAGACTTGAGTAACCAATATTAGATCTTAGCCATCCAGCTGGGAAAGGCTAGTATGTGGATTTTCCATCTGGTTTGATGAAGGCTATGCTACTTACCCAAGGACTACATGTACGGCAATTCATCCAGCCATCGTGTTGCTGAACTACATTGTTTGATAATGAGCTTTTTACAGAAGTTGAAGGTTTTTGTGTTAAGAACCTGTCCATAAGAAGTGGCTTGTTTATGTTGCAGTGAAGGCTGTGGTCTTTGTAGTGAGCATTTTAAGTATAACCAGTATTTCTGAGGTAGAGGACGTCTCTTAAGGCAGAATCTTTCATAGCCTGGAAAGCAAGCCAGTGATGAAATTTATAGGTGCCAGTGAGAGACAGAGGAAAGCAAGAAGCTTTTTAGTCTGTTTGGATAACTAAGTGAACTTAGTCCTTTGACCTTTTTTGTCAGAAATGGTTGTAGTCTTTCTTTTGGCAGGGTGTTTTGCTGAGGCACATGCCAAAATGGGCATTGCACTCAATAATGGCTCTTGTAAAGGAAGAATACAGGGATATTATGACCTCCTTGTCCCTGGATGAGATACCCTTACTAATTAAGTGGGCCATGTAAAAAGCTTTCCGTACAATGGAAACAACATGGTGGTCAAAAGTCAGGTTTCTATCAACCTGGGTGCGCAAGTACCATACGACTTATTGCGTGCTTACAACATTGTTATTAATGTGATAATTTGTGGGGACATCACTCTCCTCAAAGGGGATGATGATGCATTTTTTGGCATTTAGCTTGAGGCCATATTTCTGACACCAGTTATTTGTTTGGGTGAGACCCTCTTGTAGCTTATTCAGAATTGTTTTATTAAGTCAGTAATGAGAATTTTTTACTTTACTGCAAATTTGTTGGGTTATTTTTGTGGATTATAGTATTGTAGGACTGCTGATGTTGACATTTTACTTAGTTGGACTGCTGAAATGGTTTTCCCAGTGAGAAATGCTAGTGCTGTAGTGAATATCTGTTTATTTGTAAAAAAAAAAAAATAGATATATATATTAACTAAGATGTTAGAGTTAACTGTTAGATTAGAGAATTAGAATTAGAATGAGAATTAGAATTTTAAGGCAAATATTAGGCATTTATTACATTTATTCATTGTTCAAATGCACCTACAGTACAGCCAGGAGGTCAACTGTGGTCTTCCGGAGCAAAGAAAGAGTTAACTATATGATATATGTTATATACGGCCCCAAGACCATTTCTGTTCACTCAATGCGGCCCCAGCAAGCCAAAAGGTTGGACACCAGAGTTTCTTAAACATGGTGGTGCTGGAGGAAGATCTAATATTGATGGTTAAGGAGTTCCATATTTTGTCGATAATGTTTGAGTGTAGCGAGTCACCAGCATTATTGCTACTTTTAGTGATGTTTACTAAGTTTTTGTTACTGGAACATGGTCCAGTTATTGGAAAAGTGAGTAAGTAGGCCTTTGAGAGTGGGTGTTTTTTCAAGTTGGTTGAGTATTTGGTGGGCCATGGAGAGCTGGTTAAAAATTAGTAGTTTGGAGAATTCTAGCCATGAGAGTTCTTTGAGAGAGTGACAGTGATGGGATCTGTAGCTGACATTTGTAGCAAACTTTGCTATTTATTATAGCAGCTGTCTAGTTTGTTTATGCAAGTTTTCTTGAGGTTAGTAAGGATGGGAGATGCTTATACGAGTGTGGAAAGAAGGTGGGTTCTGGCAATAGAGATTTTGGGTTTGTCTTTGAGGAAGTTTGTTCCTGTACAAGCTACTCATTTTTTTGTGGATTTTTTTGATTGATTTATGTGGAGGTCAAAGTTCATGTTTTGGTCAATTAGTACTCACAGGATTTTGGTGTGGGAGTCTGGGGTAATGATGGTATTGTTGCTGAGGTCATTTTGAATAGCGAAGAGGGGTCTGGGGATCTTGTATGGTGAAACAGGATGAGTTTTGTTTTATTAGGATTGAGTATTAACTGGGCATTGATTAGCCAGGTTTCTGCTTTAGAGAAGGCTTGCTGTGTTATTTCCTGAAGATGGTGGACTTTAGGGGCTGCACAAATTAAGGTAGAGTCGCCGGCGTATTGTATTAACATGGCTTCATTAGTGGCAGTATGTAGGCTGTTACTGAATAATGTGAAGAGAAGAGGGCCAAGAATGGATCCTTGTGGGACTCCTAAGGTGACAGACAGCAGTGGGGAGAAGGAGTTACCCCATTTGACTGCTTGCTGCCTCCCAGTGAGATAGCTCTGGAACCAGGTGAGTGTGGTGTGGCCGCCAAGAAATGCATAACAGTATCCTTTGGGAAGTTATCCACGACTAGTAACTATCACATTGACATCACACGCCTAAGAGTCAACCAAGTAGTTAGGAACTTGAGTCTAAACATGAAGAGTAATCTATTTTTTGACCATCACTTATATACAGTAGTAAGGAAGTCATTCTATTTTGTGCAATTTTTAAACAAAGGTATGGCATCTAGGGCCAAGGAGGTCATTGTTCCACTATATTTAGCAGTCACCAGACCTATCATTGAGTACAATGCCCCCTTTGGCATGTACCTACCCAGGCACATTCGACAACTGGGACATCCACAGAGGTTCCTCACTAAAAGAATACATGTTGTAAGTGACATGTCCTGTGCAGACTGCTTCAAACCCTTTCCTTGTGTTCTCTCTTCTACAGGCTGTTGAGTGGAATTCTGTGCCTGGCATACAAGGGATTGTCAGATCACATACATTTCTTTCAGCATCTGTAGCCTCAGAGTCTGAGTTGCATGAACCAAAAAAAAAAAACTGAGAGATGTCATATAGTCCTGTATACTGTAGCAGTAAATTATGTACTTACACATGAACTGGTTTAGCAGTACTCATATTTATTGGGACATGATAAGATGAAATCTTTAGAAGTATGGATTAAAAACACTTCTGTTATAGCAGCTAAGGATATGTGAGAAGAGACTAAAAAGATAATACAAAAAGTGAGAAACCCCAAGCTCTTGTTTATGGATATGCATAAGATGCAAGCAATGAAAATGTTTTTAGTCCCTTTAGTTTTATATACAGGTCAGGCTATTTTTATCAGCCAGAAAAATTGCAGACAGTAATTATTAAGGAATTGAAGGAATGTATCTGGGACAGGAAGAGAGCAAGAGTTATATGGGATAAGCTGACCCTTCCAGTAGAACAGTGTGGTTTGGGATTACTTGATTTGAAGAGAACTACACAAGCAGAAAGTTATAATTCAGAGTGGAAAGGGATGATGATAAAGCAGGGGGAAGTTCAGGAAATAGAGAGAGTGGGATTTTGAATGCATATCCTTAAGGTGAATAACAACATATATTCATAAAGTAGCAAAGAGTATTCTAAGAACTAAGCCAACATGGGAATGGAAAAAAGAGATGTTTCTGATAGCGAGGAATGCATGTAGGTACACAGGACAGCCAAGAGAGTCTGGAATTTACTGGAGAAAACTGGAAAAAGAACCAAGATATTGGGAGTAAATAACTAGAGAGGAGAAAAGTCATAGAATAAGGGTGAGACTAAGAAGACATTTAGACTGCAGGCTAGAGAATGCCTTTCCTACCAGGGATTGATATCAGAGGATAGGCAAAGAGAAAAAATAGAGGAATCCTAAGTGAAAGACATGCTCTGGTAGAGTTTTTAGTTGAATGTAAAACAGAAGCTTCTCTCAAAAAAGTGTAAGTAGTAGGGCACATGCAATATTGAACAAGAACTATAAGAATCAGAGGAGTTTTGAAAAGATTGGGAAGAGAGACTGGATAAGCAATGTACAAGGGAATAATAGAAGGATATATGTATGGCTCAGAGTCAAGAAGGTTTAGGATTTTTGCTTGAAAGTGTTTGCATAGGTATTTTTATACCCCACACCAACTCCAAAGATATTTTCCTCTGGTGGATGTCAAATGTTGGAGTTGTGAAAAGGAGGAAAGAGGTAACTGGGAACATATGTTCTGGGAGTGTAATAAGTTGTCAGACTTGACCCAAGCACAAAGCAATCATCGGCAAGATGATAAAAATCCAAATTTATTGCAGCACAAAATAAGAGTTAAGCTCTTTTGTCCTTCACTACGACTTCATCAGGAGTACAGTTCTAGAGTGCCATTCCAACTTAAATAACACAATCAATAAAAAAATAATTAAACAGTTAATTCAGCTGAAGTAAGTCAACCAATCAGCAACCTAGCACAATAAATAGTAATAGCATGTAATGAAAACTTTTAAGTAAGTTAAAGTACACACTAACGTTTTCAAAGTGTGTCAGTAATGCAACCAAAAAATACTAAAAAGTAAAGTGAAAATAAAATCATAGTTTTGCAGACCTCAACTTAAGCACAGAATTAATAGAAACCACGTAATTTAAACCTGGTTTCATAGTAGCATCTAGTTTGTGTTGCCAGAGGAGTTCCTTATACACAAGTCTACTTTCCCACGTGTTCCCTCTGGTGTCATGAGGCACTATTTCCAGTATGCCAAAAACATTTTTTTTAAAACCAGTGCACGTTAAAGAATGCATAAATAAAGTGTTGTTCTAATTATTTTTTTTACATCTTACAAATGTTCATAAATTCTTTTAGAGAGCATCCTGTGGTAAAAGAAAGTGATAAAAGAACCCTTCCAAATTCCAGTGGCTGCATCTACTTGACTCCTTTTCTCTGCACCCTCTGTCAAGGAAGGAAGAAAGTAGGTTATGGACTTAGTCCCATTTGTACAGTAGGCCTCTGTCAACTATTTTTACCAGGGCTCTAAAGTTTGCTTTGAGTTTGAGCATCCAGCAGCCTTTACCCCACCTTTCCAGCTACCCAACAGCCAGTTCACCTCCTCACTTACAGTAACCCACTCTTAAGTATCAGATCTTCCATAGCTCTTCTCTAGTTAGCTCTCCCACTCACTTTCTTCAATACTAGTCCACTAGGTGGCACCCTTATCCTATTCCTTATTCACTGCTTCTCTCTCTCTGTCCTACCTCTGTAATTACAATATATTTCTTTATATCTCCCTTCATCCTCATCCTATCCAGTACTCACTACCTCTCTCCCTGTTTTACCTGCAACTGTACTATACTTCTTTAGTTCTTGACCTGCTCCTCCTCTTATTCACCTAGTGCTGAAACAGTAATTTACCCTCCTCTATTTTATGTTTGTTAGTTTTTTGTGTCATTCTAGACCTTTCCTACTCATGTACTACCTCACTTACCTATAGTTACCTGCATTTCTGATCGTCTCTTCTCCAGCTTCTCCTTCAGTTGTCTCTACCCGCTCCATTCACCCTGCGGGCTCACTTTGCTCCCCTACACTACCCCCAGATCCCGCCCACCCCCAGTAATCGTACTCAGACCACACCCTTTCTCTATTCCACCATTCACTATCTCATTCCCATTAACCAGTCTTCTCTATTCTCCCGCCTTTTGTTTTCCCTCCACTTCCTATCTCTACCACCACACCCTTTTTTCCTTTCCATACCACACCTACTATGCCTCTATACCAACAGAAATAATTTATATCTATCATGGCAATAACCAAACCCTCCAACCTACTCCTCTTATATAGCTTGCTCATACTCACATTTCTGCCTCCTCTAACTCTAGCATACTTGCTAACCTACTATGAGCACCTAACATTTTCACATTTCTACACAAAATCTACCTCTTCTTCACTACCCTCTCTTACTGACCATGTCAACATTACTTCCACTCCCAGCTATCTAATACCTAAATACCATAGGTCAGCCCACATCAGATACAACTACCATAATACTAGAAGACATCCATTTCATCTCAGTAAATATACTAATACTAGATATCTAACACTACTCCTCTCCCTAAAGGATGGAGATATTCACCCAAACCCTGGTCTAAACACCTCCACCTCTACTCAACTCACTACCTCAAACCCCTCTACCATCCATCTACTAAAAAAAACACCCAACTCACTCTTAATAGCTCACCTCAACACACGTAGCATCAATAATAAAGTTACACAACTCCATGCTCTCCTGGAACTCTGCTCCTTTGATATTTTGTGTCTAACAGAAACTTGGCTAAAACCCACGACTAAAGTCAGTGAAGTTACCCCACCTGGTTATAACATCTTACGTCTCGACCGTGTAGCCAAAAAAGGTGGTGGGGTAAGCTGTCTTATTCAAATTGGATTTTCAAATTACCACCTTCAACCAAAACCCCCCTCATGACTCTAATGCTGAGATACTTATTACCAAGCTTCAGCTAACCTCAGTCAAATCTATCTGTATTATCTGCATCTATGTTCCTCCAGGAAATAACATCACTACTATTGAAAACATCCTTTGTTGGTTATCGCAAAACCTTCCCCAAGAAACCATCATCCTAGGTGATTTTAACATTGACTGGAAATGTTGCAACAACAACTACCCCACTAGCCATATTAATCTGTATGGATTTACCCAAATTATTACCTCCCCCACTAGAAATAACAAGACTAATAAGAAAGAAAGTACCTTAGATTGGATACTCATCAATAATCACCCCAGACTTACAATTCTGGAACCCTCCCATTCGACATTAGCGACCACTTACTAACCTACATTATCAGGCTTAAAACCTATCTACCTTTTCAACCCATATTTAGGACAATTAGAACCAAGAAAAACTTCAACTTGGATCTATTCTTAACTGAACTTAGAGCATGTAATTGGTCCCCATTAAAACACCTTTCTCTTGATGAGGCTGTTGACTACTTTAATGCTAATTTCCTAGCCATACTCAACCACCATGCTCCTTACCCGCTCTGTTAGGATCAGAACCAAATCTGCTCCTTGGCTTTCTAAGGAAACTAAGCTAAAGATCCATCTCAGAAATAAATATTGGAATAAATCACGCTTAACTAAAAACCCCTTTGACCTCCAACACTTCAAACAATTGAGAAATGAAACAAAAAAAAGCCATAATGTCTGATAAACAAAACTATTACATACATTCTCAACAGACCCACCATAATAAACCACAAAAATTCTGGGCAAGTATTAATCAATTATTACACCCTGGTCAATCTGTTACACCTAACCCACAAGGCACTGACAAGGACAACCCCAAACAAACTGCTGATGCATTTAATACCTTTTTCACCAAACAATTCAAACTCTTGCCAGTCAACTCTCTCTGCAAAACATAACCATATCTAAGTCTGAATCTAACCCACCACCTCCATTTGTCTTTCAACCTGTATCAACAGCATTTATTCTCACCCTTATCCAAAATCTCAAACCATGCACTCCTTCTGCTGACCTACTACCCACAGAATACTTACAGTTAGCAACCAAATCTATTGCTTACCCCATCTCCATTCTCATCAATAGAACCATTACTGAAGGATACATCCCCAAACTTTGGAAAGTCTCCCACATTATTCCCCTTCATAAGGGGGGAGACTCCACTGAACTCTCTATCGTCCCATAGCCCTACTCTCTCCTTTGTCTAAGATTATGGAAAGATGTATCCACAAACAATTGCTAAACCACCTTCTCCATAATAATCTGCTCTCCAACTCCCAACATGGCTTCAGACCTTCCCATAGCACTACTACTGCCCTACTTTCCTTCATGGACACCATCAACAAAAACCATAACCTTAACATGCGTTCCTCTGCACTTTTCATTGACCTGTCCAAGGCTTTCGACATGGAAAATCACAATATACTCATACACATTCTGAAATCTCTGTCACTTGACACACTAGCTATAAAATGGTTCCAGTCCTACTTAAATAACAGACATCAAGCTGTGCTCTAGAACACCATTCTTTCTACCCAACTCCCTGTCAATATTGGTGTCCCTCAAGGGTCCATACTGGGCCCTCTCCTGTTTTCTATATTCATCAATGACCTTCAACAAGTAGTTCCCCAAGCTACATGTATACAATACGCTGATGATTCTACACTTATATGCTCAGCCACATCTGTATCTAAACTTCACTCCCTTACACAAGACTTATTTAACTCAGTAGAACTATGGTTTACAAAACTCTGCCTCATACTAAACCCCAAAAAACTAAACTTCTCCTTTTTACACCTACCAATAAATCTCCCCCAACTGACTTCACTGTAACATCCAATAATGGCACTGTCATATCCCAAGATCTTACTACCAAACTGCTAGGTATCACCATAGAAAACAACCTTAACTTTGACACTCATATCAACAACATTTTGAAAACTACTAACAAAAAAATTGGCTCTCTGTATAGGATCAAACCCTTCCTCACTCCTGCAACCAGAATAACTATTGCCCACACCCATCTAATCTCTGCCCTTCTCTATGCCTCACCCATCTTTACTAATCTGTCAAAAAATAACATTCAGAAACTAGAAAACTCCTACAATAATATAGCCAGATTTGCCACAGGTAACCCATTTAAAACACAACACTGCCTTAATCTAAAGTACCTAGGGTGGCTTGAATTACAGCAACAGCTGAAATTTAATCAATTGACCACTGCCCATAAAATACTTTATCAACCTGCCAAAACACCCATCCTAACTAACCTTATTCACCCCTACAATAACCTGGTCCCTAAGATCTTCTTGTAAATATCAGTAAATCATACAATAGAGCTGGAGACTCTGTCTTTTCTAACACTCTTGGGAAAACCTAGAACCTACTTCCCTCTGAACTTTCCACTCTTCCCTCTATAACTCTGTTTAAAAGTAAACTTAATCTTTTCCTTAATGCACATTGGATGTGCCCCTGTACTAAACCTGACCGAACAATGCTCTCGCCACTTGATTCAACCCCACCTTCACATCTCTGCAACAATCTCTTAATAACTACCGTTCTACCTCTCTCCCACAGTCTTACCTATTTGTGTACTCACTAAAAAGGGACATGCTTTACTACTTGATTTTTTAATCACCTTTAACTCCATTTTACTTTCCTTTTATTCCTCCTTTCCTATCTACAATTATATTTTACAAGTTCTGCTATTAATCCTTTTGAACATCTAAGTCTTGTCAATATTTTGTATTTTTTTATACTCTATATATTTATGACCTCTTATATTGTCTTCGTAATGATGAATGTAATTGCATCTGATATATGTACTTTTGTAGATGTGCACTTTAGTGAACCTGTTTTGGAGCTTATCTCCCCGGGCCTCTACTGAAAATGGACATATATCCAGCTAGACTAGCCCGGTCAACAAATGTAAAATAAAATAAATAAATAAAATAATCCTCTCAGTCTTTCCTATATAAAAGGAAAAACAGTGGTTACACAAAGCCATATACACTAAGCCAGCCGAGTTACAGTGCTTCCTTTTCTAAATGTAACAGTTGTTCAGCTGGCATTGTTCAACTGCACCTCTGTCTTGTCAATAATATAATGGCAGTAGTTACACCTAACACATTTTCTAGTGTCTAACTTGGCCTCCACCGTACCCTTCTCCAAACTTTCCTTGATATTTTTGTGCACTTTGTAAATAAAAGTGGGTTTGTCTCCCAAGTACTGGTACAGTTCATCATCCATTTTTAATATAGCACAGTTGTGGCTTATGATCTGTTTTACTCAGCTGGAGACACCATTGTAATTAATGGTCATCCCCTGATGGAAATTCTCATTTATTTCATTCGTTGACCTAAAACTTTTCATTTGATCTGGTTTCCCCAGGATACACTGGTGTCTCTCTTCTCTTTTTTCCACTACCTCTGTCCTCAGTGACTTAATCACATCCATTGGTATCCCCGCTTCAAAAACATTGACTCTGTTTTATCTAGTTCATTTTAGAACAGTTCCCCATTCAAAACCATCCTGGCAGCCTTAATAAATTGACCCTTCACTAAGTTTTTCTTATTATACATACGATAGCAACTAGACATAAAATGGCAACTAGTAAAATATAAATAACAGTTAGAAAATGTCTCCGTCCTGTATATGTTAGAAACCATAACCCCCTGATCAACGGACAGGTGGACATCCAAAAAATGAGTGGTATTAGAGTTGAAACTGTGGGTGAATCTGAGGAAATTAATAGTATTTGTTAAATAATCCACAAATACCCCAGTTTCCTTTGGGTCCCCTCTCCAAGTAAAAAAACATGCCATCCAGGTACCTGGCGTAAAAAGACCAATAGTGGGCAAAATGAGAGTTGATGATAAACTTCCTTTCCCAAGCCATCATGACAATATTAGCAGAAATGGGGGCACAGGTGGCCCCCCATTGCTGCCACACTTGTGTGTCTATAATATTCTCCTTCATAATAAAGAAAATTGTTTTTCAACGCCAGGTTCATAAGTTCTACTAGGAAATGTATCTCAGGTCTGTCAAGATGCTGTTCTAATAACATTTCTTCAAACCAGTCTAGCCCGACATCATGTGGAATACTTGAAAACAGGTTGACCACATCTACAGTGGGAAAACCAGTATTGTCTTTTAAAAGATCATTATTGAGTTTTCCAAGGAAATCCCAAGAGTCTTGTAAGACATTTGGGTAATTACTTAATAGAAAGCTAAGTTTTCTATCAGTATATACTTTCAAAGGATAGGTCTTGGAACCCTGGGTTGCAACATTTAACCTGTAAGGTAGATCCAGCTGGTCCTTGTGTATGTTGGGGATACCAAATATAGTAGGCATGTAGGTTCCTTGTTGTACAAAAAATTGTAAATTTCTGTTGTAATAATCCCTTGATACAGGCAATCTTCCAGGAATAAATCAATGTTCCTATAAGCAATGTTAATCTAATTCCTAGAGACTACAGTGTAACGGGAATCATCCATTAACATATTGTATATTTTACCAACATAATCCATCTGCCAGGCTATCATGACACCCCCTTATTGGGTTTCATAACCCTGATGGATTTGTCTTGCGATAATTTATCTAATAGGGAACGTTCCTCACAGGTTAAGTTATCTATCCTTGTAGCCGTTTCTCTGTAAAGGGAATATAAATCTCTTTCACATATCTTCTCGAAAGTATGTAGAGTCTTGTGCAATGTGGATTAAAAGTATTTTTTTTTCTTAAAACCAGATGTCACATGTCACATAAGAACTAGCATTGTCTCTGTTCAAGAAAGCCAAGCTCACCTTTCTTATAAAAAGTTTAAGGTCCAAAGTAATGTTACTGATATTACTCTAAGTCTTAGGCACAAACTTAAAAACAAACTAAAATACATAGTATCAATGTCCAAGTCAGTGTGGTTAAAAATATAAAAAACTGTGTTCATGTACCAGTCAAATCAGAGGAATTCCTCTCTCCCTGTTCTGATAGGTTTTGGATGCAAAGCCTCTCCCCCTAAAGTTCATCCTCTTTCCTTGCTCCCTGCCATGGGTCGGAGTAATTCATCCAAACCTGAAAACACAAAGTCACATGGTATGCATGATAGTTTTTTTTTTTTTTAATTTTGTTTTTGGGATCTTTATTCAAAAGATGTGTTACAGGTGACAAAGGAGGCTAGAAAACCTGCAACCTGAAAATTGTGTTTCAAAAATAAGAAGGACTTTCTTTTTGGTGTCAGAAGAGGACTGGATTCCTATCAAGCAAGGATACCTTATATCCTGAAATGTATGTGTGAGCTGCTCAATTCTGTCTTTGCATATACCTCTGCTAGGGTACATGTGTCAGCCATTTTGATCTTGTCTACATCCAGAGTTATTCCTTTTTTTTTTTTTTTTTTTTTACATTGAAGTCAAGTAGTTCTTAAACAGCATCCTGCAAGTCATGCTGCATAAAGGAGACTGTAGAGAGAACTACCCTATAGAGAAACTAAGAAATTAATTTAGCATACATGTAGGTTCATAGGTTCATACTAGGCTATCTGCCCTAGGGCATTTATAAGCCTAGCCAGAATGTGTTTGGCTTTCGCCACCCATTTTAAATTTATTTTGCTATGCCCTTTTTCGAGGTTAGTATACTGTGCCTCTGTCTAACAGTGACACAGAAGTGATACCTGGGGTAAACCTACGATCTCCCATCCACTCATCAAGATTCCTCTTGAAGAGAGTCAATGAGGGACTTTGCCTAACCTGGACTGGGATTTTATTCCAGAGTGAAGGAAGCCTCTGGGTTATGAATCTGTCCCTCCAGCATGTCCTATTTATTTCAGTGCTGAGGTTCAAGTCTCTCGAGCGCGTAGCTCGATGGGATTTGGATTTTCTGAGGTGCAGCATGTCCATTAATTCCGGGTTGGACATGGCTTTATACGTCAGGCACAGATCGCCTCTGAACAGGCGGTATGCCACTGAATAGAGCAATAAATATAAAACAGTTGAGGCACCTGAGGGTCAAACAAAATGTATTAATTTAAAAGCCAGTGTAAGAGATTGATTAGGTGAGGTTTATGTGATTGACTTTGATGCTCAGTTGATTGATAAGCTACAGAAAGTCAGTTTTCATACATTGCTAGGTTAACAAAGTAACACCCTTTAGCCAATAAAGTAAGTTCAGCTCTTGGGTGCTGCTGCTATTCTTGTTTATGATGACATTCATGATGATTGTAATTTATCCTGGTGATGAAGAACATTGTTCTCCTGATTCTCGGACAGGATTTATAACTTTGAAATAAACTTTAAATACATTAGGATACGCATCAAACTATGTAGAAGTTTGCACTATGAAATGTATCTTAGAAATCACATTACTTTGATTTTACCCAACCTATAAATCAGACCATATAGTAGTTTTACACAATAAAATAAAACAAAAACTGACACGCTTTACATCAGTGCTGCTGCTGTTTGAAGATAATATGCCATTATTTAAGCAGTATTCTTTGCATTATTAAAAACATTTAATTAATAATGTAATACTATGCATATTGAAATTGATGTGATTTTGACGAAATTATACATAAAACTGCACACAAGAATATAAAACAGATAATGATACAGAAGATCGAGGGTATAACCTTTTCAGCTCATAATATGTCTACAGCTGTCTAAATTTGTAACCCAAACAACAGGTACATAGCTTACAAAGCATTATATTTAATTGGAAGGAACGGTTGAAAATAAGATATGCATTTTAAATGCTTGGGGGCAACACACTGAGCAGATTTGGCCGCTTTTCTAAATGCCAGATGGGTTAGGATGGTGGCTCATATGAAATAGTTAACATCCTAATGATGTCCTTTTATTCTCATGTTGCATGTTGCCTGCGGTGACCTGAACGTCCGGCTCATCTACAAAAGCTTAGCCTGCCTGCTGTATGGTGCGTGGGATGTCACACACAGGTACCATAAACCGTGGGCTATAAATGTGACGTCTGCACGTACTGACATCAGAACTTCTTTGCCGCCAGTCGAACATTAGCTTGCTCATTCAGCTCCGTGCTGAATGACTTCTGAAAGATAGATACCCCATTGGGGAATCTGTTTTCTAGCTTGATTGCTGTTTTGTCTTTTCTGTTAGTTGACTCCGTCCTTATCATCTAGTAAGGGAAAAGTGCAGACATCAAATTCCACACAAAGACAGCTACGACCTCTGCCTGTTCTATTTAGGGCCTACCCACGACTATAATGCTTTTTCCATCTGCCAGTCATTTGTTCCTAAAACACTGCGCAGCCATCTTTCAGCCCTGAACTTATTCGTTGAAAACCAATGTCTTAAATGACTTGTCTTAGGCATGAAAGTGACACCGGCCATCTCAGGTGAATCACAGAAAAAATGACTGCACCTCTGAGCTTGGATGTCCCACCAGCTGCCGATTTAGGGGCTGAGGTACGTCCAATGGCATTGGTGATTTCAGCGTGTGCCGCTTCGGATTCCGCACTAGTTTCTCCAGCCTGCACATCCGTGGAGGTACTTGCGATGTCAGATTCCGATGTTGGGGGTTTGCCTGTTCAGTTAATGTTAACTTCCATTCCAGAAGATTCCTCTCGAAGCCCTTTGCAGGCCTTGGACCATAGGCTCTCAATTTTTCAGCCTATAGCAAAGATGCCCTCTCTCTGCTCCATCTGAAGGTTTGCCAGACTGGCAAACATTTTCTCAATTCCTTTTTAATGCCTTTATGGCTCTTAGGCCTGCTTCCCCCCAAGCTCCTGCTACTCTACCATCCTTGAGCCCCAGGCCTGCTTCCTTGGGTCCCTTACCCCAACCTCAGAATTTAGAGGAGGACTCTTTCTCCTCTTCTTCTGATATGTCCCTCCTTAGACGGTGATTCCCCACCTGAAGACATAATCTTTGGGGAAACAGTTTAAAAAATGAGGGAATATTTTAAATATAATTCCACACAAATGACAGAAGTGCAAAAAAGGTATGAATTTCTGCAGATGGAATCCCCCTCTCCCTCAGCCATTCCCTCAGTGATCCCAGCCCACCTGGATGCCTTTTCCTCAGCTTTAAAAGCACCAGAATTTCAACATTCAGCTCCAAAGAGACCAGACAGGCTCTGTAAAGTTCCTGATGACTTTAAATACTTCATGAAGCCTCCTATGGCAGACAAGCAATCCAGACAGATCCCATCTACTTACGTACTTCCATCAGACAAAGACAGTAAAATAATGGACAGACTGAGCAAGAAAATGTACCCTTCTTCCATTTTGTCTTTTAGAGCCATCAATTACCAAACTTGTATGGTGAAGTACGCTTTGGATCTTGTCTCACAGGCCATGGATCAGCTTTCCTGCTTTCCTGATACTCCTATTAAGGCACAAGTTGCCTCCACCTTCTTCCTAGCTGCTCATGTTACTAGACATTCAATTAAATGCAGCTATGATGCTTAGAAGCATCTGCCAGGTCTGCAGCTTCAGCCTCAGTGCTCCACAGATACTCCTGGCTTAGACTTCAGCCACTAACAGATGATTTTAAGAACAAGATTATGGATGCTCCTCTTGACAATAACTTTCTTTTTGGTAAACAGTCAGCAGAATTGTTTAAAAACCTGCAGGAAAAAAAGCAAGGAGCTGCAGGACCTTAAGCATCTTGCCTGTGCCTAAGTTTCATAGAAACTATCCCTCCAAACCAAGTTTTGTCAGGAAGGTTTCAGCACCTCTCACTTCCAAATCTAGGAAAGGTGCCAGGAATTCACCCTCAACCAAGACAAACCTCTTCACACCTCTTTCACAACAAACAGCCTTTTCATGACAAGTCAACCTCTGCGTGACTACTAGTCCCCTGCAAATCACCTACCCCTTTCTGCCCGCCTCTCTCACGGTCTTCCCCTGTGGCAACAGAGCACTTCAGACATCTGAGCCTTGTCACTTGTGGAAAAGGGCTACTTCATGACCTGGTGGAAAATCCAAAATGGTATCCCACAACCTCCAAAGGACCAAGCACATCAACTTCCACAAGTCATATGAGGCCTCATTCAATAGACCACAATACAAAGGGTTCATCCAGGACAGGAAGGCCAAGGCTTCTAGTCCAGAATTTTCCTTGGCCCAAGAAAGGATGGCCCTTGGAGACCCCATCCTAGACCTGCCCCTTCTAAACCCTTGTCTGCATGTACCCAACTTCTGAATGCTCTCACACCAAATGCTTCTTCCACTTTTGACTCCCAGATCATTCCTGGCCACTCCAGACCTGAAGGATGCATATCTTCACATCACTGTCCATCTATCCTACCAAATATTCCTGTGTTTTGCTGTGTAGGCCTTGCACTATAAGTTCACTGCCTTGCCCTTTGGGTTGTCCACAGCACCAAGGGTATTTATAAAATTTCTAACCCTGGTGGTGGCCTTTTGCAGAACGAGGGGAATTCATATCTACCCATACTTGGGCAATCTCCTCATTCAGACACATAAGCCAAACACCCTATTATAACCTCTTCAATTCACCATATCCCTCTTCGAAGGGCTAGGCTTCACTGTCAACCACCTCAAATCCTCCCATACTCCTCCCCAAGATCAGACTTTCCTGGGCTGCAAAATAAGGATGGATCTGATGAATGCCTTCCTTCCACCAGACAAGGTCACATCACTGACCACTTGCTTACAAAAAGTACTCCTGACTAACTCCTTCTCAGCCAGGGAGTTCCTTCACCTCCTGGATCTCATGGCAGCCACGCTACCCATGCTACCCCTAGCCAAGTTACATATAAGGAAGTTTCAGTGGTACCTGAAGAATGTTTGGTCTTAAAACACTCATCCATTAGAGTTTTAGGCCCCATTCGTTTCTTGTCTCAAGAAGGAAATCCAGCAGTGGATCCAGCAAATTCATCTAGGACTGCCTTTACAACCACTCCCAGCTGCTCAACAGATGTACATGGATGCATCAGACCTGGGGTGGGGGTGGGGGGTGACCATGAAAGGCCTGAAGGTTCAAGGGCAGTGGGACACTTGCCTTCGAAAAAAACACATCAGCATCAGGGCGATGACTGCTCTTATCCTAGCCCTAAAAGTATTCCTTCCCCTTATTCATCCAGGAACCTCTCAAAATTTTTACATGCAGTACCACAGTCCTGTGGTACATCAACAAGCAAGGGGGGACGCTGCAGGCAAATGCCCTCAGCAGGTCACTATCACTGAATCTCGAATGGATGTTGGACAGACATGTCTTCCTGGACATTGTCCACTGGTGGGGTACACAACAAATAGATCTGTTTGCCTCCCATCTGAACAGACAACTACAGTTGTTCTGCATAAGAGCCCCCTTCCCACAAGTGAGGAAGGTGGATGTCTTCACAATCTCATGGAAGGGGATGTTTCTTTATACATTCCTCCACTTCCCTCTCATACAGAAAGGGTTCATATTACATTATTGAAAGATAACGTAATTGAATGACTGAAACATCGAAATGGGCCGCATTTAGAAACTTTTACAGCCCCCCCACATCCCCCGCTAAATATATTTTCCAACTCTGAGATCGCACTACAGTGAGAAAAGGGCAAATATCCCAGTCTTCACTGTACTACAATCCCACAATTCAAACTTCGAAATGCGGCCGTTTCGATGTTTTGGCCATTTGATTACATTATCTTTCAGTAACGTAATAGGAACCCATACAGAAATTCCTGCTTAAAATCCAACAGGACAAACCAAAAATCTTGTTGGTGACCCCCTTATGGCCAAGGCAGCACTGTTTCCCCCTACTTTTTTTTAGTACCAAGGGCAATTACCATAAGTTACCTCACAAGGTGGATCTCATCAACAACAAAAGGGATCCCTCATCCACCCTGTGAAGGTTGCCAGGCCAGCTATCTAGAATTTTGTAAATAATTCTGTCATTTATGAATATTAGTACAAATCATTGGCTTGTCTTACAAATATAAGAGAACTATATGTTGTGTGTGTATTAAATTGCTGGTGCAGAAGGGTGTGTTAAACTGTATGTTATGTGCTGAGCTTCAAGACTGTTAACCACAGTGTACCTGACTGGAAAAGAACAGAGTTAACTTGCAAACTGTAAGAAAATAAGTGAATTGTTTATGATGGTGTTTATCTCAGCTAAGAGACAGAATGTCTGCAGATAGAAATTCTTTCTATTGTCTGGAAACAGAAATAATTGCAGGTTTCAAAGGTATAAGTGTTTAACTGTTTTATGACTTCCAGTTCCAGGCAAACTTGTGAAAAATAAGTATTTTTGACACAGAGGTGACACAAATGATGTAATCTGAGATAACTCAACAGAAATGTTTGATAGTAATTTAAGAACTATCTCAGAGAGTGAGTCTGTGCATTTTGTATTTGTTTTTGAATCTGACAACATCCTCTCATCAGCACTTGTCAGGCTCTGTAAGTAAGACTTAGATTACAGTGATTTCTCTTAGAGATAGATAGGAACTTAGTAAGATAAGTTTAGATGTTTTCTGTACTTGTGAGATTGTCCTGCAATGTTGTTTTAAAATATTTCCTGTGATTCTGAACTCTTTTGTCACTGTATTGAGTTATTGAGTATTGTCTTGTGTTTTATTGTTTATTATTAAATATATTTAAACCTTTTAATTGTGACTGGTTTGTTTAGAGATATTTAAACTCTTAGAGTACTTGCATATATATATATATATATATATATATATATATATTTGGTGACACTGTACAGGCCACTGTTAAATAGCCTTGGCCATGGTCACACTTACCATTTGGATAATAGTGGCATTCCTCAGTAGAATTGGTCACCCTTTGGTAAGGGCCTTATAGTAGCTGATAGAGTGGATGGTGGCAGCTGGTAGTACCGTATTGTCTGGGCAGAAGGGGGCATAACTAGTGAACCTGTGCCAGCCTTCCCCAGGAGTGTCTGTGTGTTTGTATATAAATCAAATCTCAGTGTGTGGTGTGTGGGTGTGTGTGAGTGAGCTACCTGGGCAGGGACACCAACCACTGGTTGGACAGAGAGAATGCTGGAGGTTTTGGCTTGAGCAGTCGGCTGAGATCTTAATCCTATAGCTGTGCCAGTGAGGAGTCTTATTGGGGATATGGATAAAAAGAGAGAAACCAACCCCAGACTGACTGTGATCCCTATGTGCTCTTAAGGGAAATTGTACTTTACTGTGTGTGTACTTGTTATCCTCCCAATGTGCACATCCCTCACTGGTGCTAGTGGTGAGGATTGAGGTTCCTTGATTACTGGGCCAATGCAGGGGCATCGCATATTAATTGTTTGGCAGTGGTGAGATACCCACATCACATACTAATTGGCTTGTAGTGGTGTGGAAATGAAATTCCTGTAGCATGTGTACAGTGGTCACTGAATGTGTTTGTACTCTTAATCAGCCACACAGTGAACATTCAGATTTCATATCATATATTTTTTTTTTTTTTGTTAGCCTAGTTAGTCAGGGAGAGCAGGCAAGCTTTGTCAGCAGAGGAGTATGGCCAGCTAACAAGGAGCCAGTTGGTTGAAATGTGCCAGGATAAATGACTGCTGCATGCCAACCTGACTAAGGCAGACATGATTGCAGCTTTAGTCACACCTGCATCAGAGAATAGCAACCAGGAAGACAATCAGACTGACAGTGGGGATGTACAGCTCTGAGAATGGACAGTTCAACTTTTCCACAGAGGACATAAAAATCCATCTGGAGTTAGAGACTTGAGCTAGAGGCCAAGTGTTTGGATATAGAGCCAGCAGAAAGAATGAGGCATCTAGAGAATGAGGAAAATGAGAAACTGCTACACCTGGAAGCTGAGGAGAGGCAGAGGTAACATGAAAAGGAGGTGTTGACTCTTCGCCAGAGTTATGGAGGTAATGGGGAAGGGAGTAATCAAACCCCAGAAGCAACAAAGGTCGGTAAATTTCTTCCACAATTTACAGAGGGGGTAATTTTGATAGCTTCATTCATATGATGTTCATCGTGCATACAGCTGCAGTCATAACAGATGGGTTTTCCTGCCGTCAGGCGGGTCCTCGGTCGGCCGAATTCCAAAGTCTAGGTTTGGTGTCGGATGTCGTCACTTCTTCCCTGACGTCAGTGCGACACGGGTATAAAAGAACCAGCCGACGCCATTTTCTCCAGTCTTTCTTGCCGCGTGGTGCCCGAAGCAGAAGCAGTTCGCAAGTGCCGGTCGGCCAGCTCCTGAGATTACGAATATTTTTCAACCGAAGTCTTCTTGAAAGCTAAGTACCCCGTTGGGGAAACTTTTCTTGCCTCAGACCGATGTCAGACAAAGTTAATAATTGCATTTCATGTGGGAAGCAAATACCGCATAAGGACTTCATTCCCTCTGCATTCCTTGCTTAGGCCCAGACCACGATGTCTCGGCCTGTCGTTTTTGTGCTACATTCAACAGACGCACTATTAAGCGTCGGGCGGAGTTCGCCCAACACTATTTTGGCAAAAAGTTTAATTACATTATGTCATCGGATACTCCGACTCCAGTTTTGAGTAAAAGACGCAAAGATAAGGACCGACATACAAGGTCCGCGACTTCTACCGACACCACGCTAAAGCCGACTACAGGTGCTCTGTTTCTCAGCGAGGCACCTACGCAGCCCCTGACTACTGATGACACTTCATTGGCGGTGTCTTCTGTGCCCGAGGTCGCAGGCTCTTCGACCCACACCCCGACTACAGATACCGAAGCCACTCTTGGCGGGGAAACTCAGAGTTTAGACAGGCCTGCCACCTCTAAAGGTGTCTTCAGGCCGCCGCCTTCTTTTTCCATCAAGGCTTTCACTAAGTCTAAAGCAGCCATGCATACTAAAAGACAAGCTCCACAGGGCCCCTCTCAAGGCCCCATGCCTAAAAAGCAGATGCTCAAAATGGCTGAGGATTTGATTACTCTTATCAGAGGTTCTCAACCCCCCTCGGACAAAAGGCCCAGAGTGGAGGAAGAATACCCTTCCTCGGACCAGGCCTCCATTACTTCAGAACATTCTGAAGACCAGGAACATTCATACTCCCCTTTTGAAGATTCTGATGCAGAGGAGTCCATTCCCTCTGTCTCCCCCCCTGAGGATTACTCTTTTGGGGAAACCTTACATACCTTGAGGGAACACTTCCACTGGGAAGGCCAAGAGTACTCAGACTCCAAGAAAAGGCTTAGGGATTTCCTCTTGCTCCCTCAGCACAGGCCTCTGGCTATACCTCCTGTCTTAGACATACTAGATGATGTGTATTCGGAGGCCAGCCTTAACCCAGATTCTTTACCTCCAGCTCCAGTCAAGCCTGACAGGTATTACCGGGTTCCTGATTCACACCAATTCCTATACAAAAGCCATGCAGCTGACCCAGAAACTATTTCACAGGGTCCCAAGGGAATTAAGGCCTCCACTGCTAAAAATCCATTACCTTCAGAGAGAGATTCCAGAGCTTTAGAAAGGTGGGGGAAAAGGTATACCCCTCGGCCACCTTAACCATGAGGGCATTAAACTGTCACTTCCATATGTTAAAGTACCAACAGTTTCTGTTATCACAGTTGAAAAGCAAAATGTCACAACCTGAACAAACAGACTTGAAGGAGTTGCAGGATTTGTTACATAGTGCAGAGCAAGTGGGTAAACATACCTTGCAATGTGGTTTTGATGCTTTAGAGGCCTCATGTAGAGCTGCTGTTACAGGATCAGTCATACGTAGACATGCTTGGCTCAAAGAGCAAACCTTACCAGATCATGTCAAAGCTAAATTACTAGATGCACCTCTTCAAAAAAGCTGAGGAGGTATTAAAGAAAATGGAGGAAAAGGCAAAATCAATGCAAACAGTGAAAGATTTCCTACAGGTACAACCTCCACGTTTCAGTAGAAATTGGCCTTCAAAAAATTGGTCCTTTCCAGCCACGGACAGACCCCAAAGAGGTAGATACAGGCGCCCAAGGGGTAGAGGACAATCTCAAGGATCATTTAGAGGCAGACAATGGCAAGCACCTACACAAGGAGGTGGTGAGAATAGTTCACAGCCATTCAGAAAGCAGAACCAATGACTTTCCCCTTTGCATGCCAAGAAAGGCTCAAATGGCAGCACCTTTAGGCGGAAAACTGGCATTATTTTCGAAAAATTGGCATATTGTCACAAAAGACAAATGGATCCTGGACATTATAGACAGAGGCTACAGATTCCACTTTCACACCCTTCCAAAAATGAGATGCATGCCAAACCTGCCACACAATCAAAGGGCAGAGGCACAAAAACAAATTTCAGATCTCATGGACATGAAATCTATTCAAGAGGTACCTGCACAAGAACAGGGTCAAGGTTTTTATTCCATACTATTCCTGGTACCAAGGAAGGGCAAATATTGGAGACCTAATTTGGACCTATCCATTCTAAACACATTTTTACTCGTGCCAAAATTCAAGATGCTCACATTACAGCAGCTTCTTCCCATGCTGGGCAAGGAGTCTTGGCTGGTAACAGTGGACCTCAAGGAGGCATACCTGCATGTCCCAATCAGACAAGATTGCAGAAGATACCTCAGTTTTCTTGCAGGTTCAACCCATTATCAATTCTCTACATTGCCCTTTGGCTTATCTACTGCGCCCAGAGTGTTCACGAAATGCCTGGCATCAGTAATTGCCTACTGCAGACTTCAAGGGATACAAATATACCCATATTTGGACGACTGCCTGATCCAAGCGGACAGCAAGCACATACTTCTAGAAACATCTGGCGTTTGTAATAATGTTGTTGAATTCTCTGGGATACACAGTCAACAAAAAGAAATCAAGGCTAATACCCTCTCAAACAATAATTTTCCTGGGTGCCACCTTGAATACAAATACCCAGATGGCCTTAACTCAATACTTCAGAAAACTGGCAACCTTCACCAGGCTGACTGCAAGGAAAATCCTGCAGGCTCTGGGATTCATTGCATCTTGCATCCTGCTAATCCCATGTGCAAAGCTGCATATGAGGAACCTTCAATGGTACCTAAAAAACCTATAGTCTCAACACAGCCACAGTTTGGAAACAATTATACCACTGATTCCATGTCTTCAAAAGGAATTTCTGTGGTGGGCTCAAGCATGCCAAAGAAACACAGGTCTCCCATTCTGCAAGCCTCAAGCAAATCAAGTCATCACAACAGACTCCTCGGACTACGCCTGGGGGGCGCACATGACAGATTGGTGCATTCAGGGCAAATGGTCCCAAAAAGAAAAGCACCTACACATCAATCAAAAGGAAATGTTAGCAGTAATAAATGCTATTCTGGCTTTCAAATACCTACTGCATCCAGGCCAGCTATTGATAAGGACAGACAACACCACAGTAATGTGGTACATAAACAAACAGGGAGGAACCCATTCATATCCCCTATGCAGGCTAGCCATGTCTCTGTGGAACATGGCTCTGGAATTACAAAAAGAAATTCAAGCACAGTACCTGCCAGGCAAGGAAAACACGCTGGCAGACAACCTAAGCAGAAATATGACAGATCCACACGAATGGAAGTTGCATCCTCAAGTTTTTACAAAGATAATTCAAGCATGGGGAAGGCCAGACATAGATCTCTTTGCCACCCACAGAAATCACCAATTGACAAAATTCTGCTCAAGGATCTTACATCCACAGGCCTGGAAAGTGGACGCACTCTCTTTCATTTGGACAACAATGACAGTTTATGCCTTTCCACCTCTTCCTCTGCTGCCCAAAGTTCTATTAAAAACCAGAGCAGACAGACCAAAGATGATTCTCATTGCTCCAGACTGGCCAAGACAATACTGGTACCCACTCCTGAGGAGCCTGACGCATTCCCCACCATGGATCCTGCCTCTAATGCCTCTTCTACTGACTCAGCACAACTTCAAAACTCTTCACAGTCAGCTGAAAACACTCAATCTAGCCACATGGAAGATTCCTTAAATTCACAACAGACCCTACTCTCCAAGGAGGTGCAGGATGTCATTTTGGAGGCCAGAAGGCCTTCTACTAGAAAAGTCTACTTCGCAAAATGGAAACGGTTTTGTGCCTGGTATCAGAAAAAGGGTCAGAGTCCTGGAATACTGAATTTACCTCAAATATTACAGTACCTAGCTGAGATGCTAAGCAGTGGACTTTCTTTCTCCTCCATCAAAATCCATGCCTCAGCCATTTCTGCAGAATACAACACTGATCCTCCTTTATTCTCTCACCCCCTGTTAAGACAGTTCCTCAGAGGGGCTAAGAATATAAAACCCCCAAGGAAACAACCAGTACCTGCTTGGGACCTCAATTTCATTCTAGAAAAACTGACCTTGCCTCCTTTTGAGCCAGCTGCTTCAACAGAACTGCAATATTTGTCCTGGAAAACAGCCTTCCTTCTGGCTATCACCTCAGCTCGCAGGATTTTGGAATTGCAAGCCCTCATGGCTGTGCAGCCTTTCATCATTTTCCATCAGGACAGAGTTTCCTTACGAACCAATCCTTCCTTTATGCCAAAGGGTAGTATCCAGGGTAGCCTTGAATCAGGCTATCCACTTACCTAACTTTTACCCTAATCCTCGAAACAAAGGTGAGAGACTACTACATTCCTTGGACATTCACAGACAGCTACGTTATTATTTGGACAGAACAAAGCCTTTCAGAAAATCAGAGCAACGCTTTGTGTCCTATGCTACAGGAGCTCAAGGGAAGCCTATTTCCAAACAGACAGTCTCAAAATGGATAGCCCAATGCATACGCTTTTGTTACTCTTTTCATGGTAAAACTGTACCTGCAGGCATCAGATCTTACTCCACAAGGGCCACAGCTACCTCTGCAGCTTTCCTCAGGGGGGTTCCTGCCAAAGATATTTTGGAAGCAGCCACTTGGAGTTCTGTACATACTTTCTCCAAGCACTATCATCTACCATTATAGCAGGCTTTGCCACTGCAGTCTTGCAGGGCATCCTGGCTCCTCCTAGTTCCACCTAGTGCCTGCCACCCCTTTCTTAGCTTTGGGATTCTAACCATCTGTTATGACTGCAGCTGTATGCACGATGAACATAGTACAGTTTTGTACCTACCATAAATGTAGATGTTCGAGTGCTAATACAGCTGCAGTCCAGGTTTCCCTCCCTCCTTCCCCTCTTGGGACAGGCCTAATGGCTAACACCTCCTCATACAACCTGATTGGGGTATTCTTTTATGGTGTATTTGCTTGCAACTACTGTTTTTTGATTATATTGCATTGCATTATTACATAAATTTATGTATTGACTTCCTTCTGGGGGCACCTGACATCTGGGGCAAGAAAAACTGAAGAAAATGGCGTCGGCTGGTTCTTTTATACCCCTGTCGCACTGACGTCAGGGAAGAAGCGACAACATCCAACGCTGGACCTAGACTTTGGAATTCGGCCTGATGGCAGGAAAACCCATCTGTTATGACTGCAGCTGTATTAGCACTCGAACATCTACATTTATGGTAGGTACAAAACTGTACTTTTGAGCGGGTATGTAAACAGTATAATGTTGACCGAGGACACTGGGTACGGTTCCTGACACCCTTACTCCATGGTAAAGCTGCAACTGTTCTTTCCAAACTGTTTGATAATGACTGCTTAAATTATAATGTTGTAAAGAATTGTTTACTAGAATTTTTTTAAGTTAACACCTGAAGCTTATAGGAAAATGTTTTGTGAGCATAGACACAAGGCAGATGAAAGTGTGTATGAATATATTGCTGAACTAAGCACTTATAGGTGGGTGAGTGGATGTCAGGTCACCACTTTTGAAGGGCTGGCAGCCCGTAGCACTCTGCCTGAGAACATGAAAATTTGGTTAGCTGATAAACAATGCAGTACTGCAGACAAGTTGGGGAAAAAGGGAGACCTCTACCTAGCAAGCATGGCATCACTACACAGGAAAAGGACACCCAGTGCTGGTCATGGGTCTAAGGGAACCCATGGTGGGCAGCCCAGACTGCCCTAACAGAGTCCGCCAGTAGCAGGGGAAGCCACTAGTCCAGATACACATCCAGAACCTAGGGTTAAATGTTTTAAATGCAACCAGTGGGGCGATGTAGCATATAGAAGTCCACAGAGGCAAGGTGGGGAACAAAAAGGTGGGAGAGCCACTAAGTGGGAATGACAAAATGGCAACAGTAGGTTGTCTCGAGGCAACAAGGGTACCAAACTGCCACAAGAGGTTATATACTATCGTAGTGAAAGGGAAAGAGACCATGGCTGAGAGAGACAGCCTCTGACCTAACCATTGTGAAGCCTGCAATGCTTACGGAGGAGCACTACTTGCTTGGGCGGTCTACTCCAGTCAGAGCTTTAGGAGGGACCCCATTCTAAATACCTTTGGTTAGGGTTCACCTTGACTGGGAGGGAGGAAAAGGAAGCAAGCAAGTAGGTGTGTTTGAAGATATCCCTGCAGATGTCCTGATAGGGAGTGATTTTGATAATGCAGTACCATATGTTCATGCAGTTAAACGCAGTCAGGCTTGGAGATGAGCATGTGGTTCTGGTAGCCTATGGGAGAACCAAACAGACCGCACACTTGCAGCCAGGACTGGTGAGGTGGTTACTTCAGGGAGGGAGCTACCCTGTAGCGGTGAGACTGAAGGTGAGCCACAGCTACTTGTTTGTACTGATGTTCCCTTGGACAGAGTGACTGCAAGGGCAGAAGTGAGTAGTAGTGCCCAGGCTGACAGTGAGGCACCACTGTCAGAGGATACCAGACCTTCTGTGCAAGGGAAGCTGGGAAGGGTTACCAAGAGAATGCTGATACAGGGTCAGCTCTCAGACCCTACATCACAAGGCCTGAGGGAGGTAGCTAGTGAAGCACCTGATTCTTAAGGGAAGGGGAATCTGTATAGTGGGACAAAGGGTTACTGTATAGAGAGTAGACCCCTAAGGGAGGGTTAGAGGGTGAGAGAGTACAGCAGTTGGTAGTGCCTAGAGCCTGCCATCTGGCACTTCTAGCCATAGCCCATGATATTCCCTTTGCAGGTCATATGGGCATGAAATGCACAAAGAGACGTATTTTGTAGAACTTCTATTGGCCTGGGATTTCCAGATATGTAACAGGGTATTGCAGGGTCTGTGAGCAGTGCCAAAATGTAGGCAAGGCAGGAGACAAGGTGAAAGCTCCTTTGATGCCTTTGCCTGTGATTGAGGAGCCATTTCAGAGAGTAGCTATGGATATTGTGGGGCCTCTGAGTACCCCAAGTTATACAGGAAAAAAGTATATCCTAGTGGTAGTAGATTATGCTACCAGATACCCCGAAGCAGTGGTTCTGTCCTCCATTGAGGGAGAAAAGGTGGCAAATGCTTTGTTAGAGATTTTCAGCAGGGTAGGTTTCCCAAAAGAAATACTGACTGACAGAGGTGCCAATTTCATGTCAGAACTTGCTGAATTGTCTGTGGAAGTACTGTTGGGTGAAGCACCTAAAGACCACCCCTACCATCCCCACAGTAATGGTCTTGTTGAGAGGTTAAACTCTACACTCAAGACAATGCTACAGGCATTTGCAGACCATTTTAAGAGGGATTGGGACAAATATTTGCCCCATCTGTTGTTTTCTTACAGAGAGATTCCCCAGGAATCCACAGGTTTTTCACCCTTTGAGTTGTTGTATGGGCATAGAGTGAGGAGATCTCTAGATTTAATTTGAGATGAGTGGGAGGATGAGTGTGAGTCCCACAAGGAGTCTCTTGTGACATATGTCCTAAACCTCAGGACAAGGCTGTGGGAACTCATGGGCTTGGCCCAGGAGAACCTGGCAAAAGCCCAACAGCAGAAAAAGGACTGGTATGACAGGAGTGCTCGAGCTAGAGAGTATGCTGTAGGGCACCAGGTAATGGGTCTTATTCCTGTCAGACACAACAAGCTGCAGGCAGCCTGGGAGGGACCCTACAAGGTGGTAAGGAAGGTCAGTGATATTAACTACATGGTGGAATTGGAACAAAAAAAGGACTGAAAAGGTACAAAAACGGCTGCTCGTAAGTTCCAGTAGTCAGAGAAAATCCACAAAATTATTTGAGTACTCCGAAGAGTAAAAACAAGGTCCAAATGAACAAGCTGTAGTGATTTGAACGCTATTTTTAATAAAAGACAAAAGCGTTTTCGCTACGGACGCAGCTGTAGCTTCATCAGAACTAAATTTTCAAATAGTACTGCCAAATTTCAAATATATAGTCACGTCCTTTTACGTCAACTAATTAGTTGAAACCTTAAAGGTACACAATTAAAATATATAGCAATAGTCTAGATATTGAATATACAAAATGACGTAAAAGTAAACATTATCTCATATTTAAAAAGTAGTACCTCACATTAGTAAGTGTTGTGAAACACTTTAAGCTTTGTTTTTTGTATATGTTTTTAGTATACAGTGTATGGTGAATAATTAACAATTCAAATAACCAACCTTCATACCACCAAAACAAAGCTATTAATCTAAAAAATATGAACAATGTGTTCAACTGTTGATGTTACCCGTATCTTAAAAATTAAAAATACTTAATACCAACATGAGGGAACTATATCTGTAATAAAAGTACAAAGATGAAAATTCAAAAACAACTTTGGTTTTTTCATCCTTATGAAACAGTATAATGAACTAACATTTCAAATTTACTAAATACAAGTTTTATCTTCTGTAATTTCTCATTTTTAAAATGCAAGAAATATTACAGTGATTATTCAGACCTGGGAAACTAAACGAGTTTAACATTAACTGCCATTCTAACTCACAGGTTTCAAGCAATAAAGGAACTGGTCCACCTCTTATTGAATATGCGACCTCATCTATGGCTACAAAATAAAAACTATGGCCTCGATTTTTTATATACAGTGCAACTGCTGTGAGGCATTCTTTATCAGTAAAACCGATCGTAGATTCCGGGATAGAATCTACGAACATTTGTACGCGATTAGAAAAAACAAAACAGAGAATGCCCTAGCGGCTTTGCAGTTGCCCGCCCCTACTGTAAATTTGATCTGAGACCCTCCTCCCAGTCTAGTGTCATTACCTCATTCTACCCAATACAGGGAGAACATTTGAGAAGGCCAATCAGCTTAGTTTCTGCTACTCCTTTCTCTTTCCACTAAAAAAAAAAAATTAAGCTCGTTTCCTGCCTTTCTAGTGGGTAGTTTAGTCTGGATATAGATTTGCTGTGTCCAGGACTATTTGTCAGCTTCTAGGCCCCCAAGCCTTTCTGTGTTGAATGGAAGCCTTCTAGCTTAATTTTGTTTCTTAGAACTAGCCAGTTTTTTTGTTTCAGCACTCAAGTCTGTTTCTTTGAGCTCAGCACTTGTTCAGAACTTATTGTAAGCACTAAATAAGATACAAATTACTACAGCACTCAACTTTCCTCACTGTCTAGAGGAAAACAGTTTCTAATACTTAACAAATAAGCACCTATCCAGGCATGTCTAAGAGTCAGCTCCCGGTGTTTTCTCCTGTCTACCTGATGAATCTGGGCATCTTGGGGCAATGCAGTGATTGCCTCATGTACACAGACAACCTTCTCCTCCTACCACCCAACACTACAACCTGTGAGAGATGCACTTATATAGCCAAACTGGAAGCGAAGCTATCTTCACCCAAGACTGGACTACACAGTCAAGAGGAGAAGGTAAACACTTGCACCACACCACACTCAGCACATAGTCCCGCAAAACCTACACCACCAAAACACACACATAGAAACATAAAACACACACCTACATTCACGGAGGCTCTCAGTAAAAACTTTCCCAAGCAACAGGTACCTCCAAAGCATAAACATAAGCAACCTCCATCCCCCCCCAACACAACCAAAATGACACATAGCCCACAAACTCAGTGTGCCACTCAACCACAGCCCATAAGGCCATAACAACGTACCCAACACTCTAGTCATAGGTGACTGTTCCACTCACCAGGCTAAACAAGAAGAAAGTTACTGTCAGCTGCCTGTCAGGTGCCAGGATCCGCCACATAACGCATGCCCTCAGGTCACTCCACAACAAGTACAGATATGACGCTGTCATTGTCCATGTTGGTGTGAATGACCTGAGATGTACCTCCTTGGACTACATGAAAAGTGGCATGGAGGAGCTGTCCGATCTTGTAGCCCAGGCAGGTATGACCCTAGCCCTGAGTAGCATCCTGCCACCACCCAGAATGATACCACAGTACAAGGGCAAAATGATTGACTTCAACAATTGGCTAAGCTTCTGGTGTCATTCTAAGGGGATCCAGTATCTGTCTGCCTGGGATGACATGATCGACAAACAACGATGCTTTGCCAGAGATGGCCTGCACCTGTCGCCCCTGGGATTCTGGATACTGGCTAAGGCTCTAGCCACCCCTATAATGCCTTTTTAGGCAAGGTTCAAATGACAAATTCACCACCCTAACAGGTACAGGCAAGAAGAAGCTGAGAGGGTATTGCTACTCAATGCTAGATGTCTAAACCTAAAAATGCACTCACTCGAGGCACTCCTTAAAATGGAGAACATCGGCATCTGTGCAATGACAGAGACCTGGTTCGAGGCTCCAGAGAGTTACCCCTGCATTACCAGGCTATAATTCATACCACACCTTTCGGCCACCTAAACTGGACCGAAACACTAAAGGCGGAGACGTGTCCATATTCATTAAGGATATCCACACCTCCAGGCTAGTTGCTCAGCATAATGCATCCGAGATTATTCAAGTGCAGCTAACTCTGGGCAAGACCGCAATCCAAATTGTAGCTTGCTACAGATCCCCCACCATGCCCCAGGATTCCCACTCCTCATTTCTTAATACGCTGGAAAATATTAGGGTACAACCTAACACCCTAATAATGGGTGATTTCAACTACCCTACCATTAACAGGGACAGCTACTCATGTACCAACTCTTGTGCTCAACGTTTTCTGGAATTCATAAATTCCAATGCCATGGATCAACTTATCCACACCCCCACCAGGGGCAGCAATATCCTAGACCTGGTTATTACCAACATGGGCAACTGGTGCTCCACACCAGAGGTCAATTCCTTGTTGATCAGATCCGACCACAAGCTAATCACCCTATACATCCACATCCTGCCCCCTATTAGGGAAACCACAGTAAAAAATTTCTCCAAAGCCAACTTCACACTTCTTAAGACAGAAGTGGCAAACTTCATGACACTCATGCTGACGGACAGCAGAGGTATGACTGCTGAATCCTACACAAATGCACTTTATAAGCACTTACACGAGTGCATGGATCGTGCAATCCCTAACAGAACCAAGATGCTATCCTCCAAAAAAAGGAAGCCAATCTGGTGGTCCCCTGCCATAAACAAACTCTACAACAGAAGAAAGAAACTGTTGCAAAAAAGAGTAAAATCCCATGATTGGAGAAACTCCTTGGTCAGCCTCAGTAAGAATCTGAGATCCCTGATAAAATCCTCCAAAGCTAGTTATGAAAACAAAATCACCACTGACTCTAAAGACAACCACAAAGCATCCTATAGCTATGTCAAAAATGTCAATGGCAACACTCTGATCTGTTCTGAGTTACAGCACAATGGCACTAAATGTACAGAACCAACTGATATTGCCAACATCCTGGCAGATAGGTTCAGTGCTAACTTTACCCCCCTGTCATCCCCTAAAGGACCCTTCTCTATACCAGAAGAATGCAAAGTTCCTGTAATCACGGCTGCACAGGTAAAAAACACACTATCCAAAGCCAAGAACACAGCATCCATGGGACCTGACAGCATCCCAGGCTGTGTTCTACATGAACTACAGAACAAACTGGCACCCCACCTAAGTACCATGTTCAATCATAGCCTCACCTCAGGCTATGTGCCCACTGAATGGCACACAGCGACAGTTTTCCCACTGCACAAAGGGGAAGCCACCACAGACCCCGGAAACTACACCCCCATTAGCCTAACAAACCTGACCTACAAGGCTAGGGAATGTATCATCATGGAACTTATAAACAATGACATTGATAATATCCAAACTCAGGACCCCACCCAGTTCGGGTTTTTAAAAGGCAGAACATGTCTCCTAAACCTGATGGACTTCTTTGAAGCAGTCACCAAAGCTTTAGATGAGGGTAAGGTGGTTCACACAGCCTATCTACAGGTTCACACAGCCTATCTACATCTCGCCAAGGCTTTCAACACCACCTCCCACTGTGGAATTAAAGATAAACTCACTAAACTAGGTATAAATCCCTATGTCACAAGATGGGTTGCCAGCTGGATTACTGACAGAACCCACAATGTGAAAGTAGCAGACTCCAAGTCCAACTTCAGACCAGTGACAAGTGGAGTACCACAGGGTGCAGTCCTGGGTCCTCACCTGTTTGGTATCTACTTCTCTGAAGTACAGGCCAACACAGAAGGTCATTAGCTAATGGAGTTCACAGATGACTGTAAACTAGGAGCCATAATCAAAACTCCAAAAGATGTGGACATCCTACAAAGGGCCTCGCTGAGACAGATGACTGGTGTCAAAGCCATGACCTCAAGCTCAATGCCAAAAAGTGCATTGTCATCACTTTTGGTAAAAACTCAGTACCCATGAACTACCACATAGACGGTAGTCTACCTAACACCGAAAGTGTGATAAGAGACCTTGGGACACAGGTGGACAGTAGTCTCTCCTTTGATAATCACATTGCCACAGTAGTCAGGAAATCCTTCTATGTGGCACACCTCATCACAAAAGGTTTCTCATCTAGGAAAAAAGAGGTCATTGTTCCCCTCTACTCGTCACTCATTAGCCCCCATTATAGAGTACAATGCCCCTTTTGGTATGTACCTCACAAGACATCTACAACAACTGGAAAGGCCACAGAAATACCTCACAAAGAGGATTAATGGCCTCAAACAGATTCCCTATGCAGACCGTCTCAAAAAACTGCAGTTTTACTCCGTTGCTTATTGCCTACTCAGAGGCCATCTCTGCCTAACACACAAAGCTATGTCAAACCCAGAGCTTTTAGACATGATCCACTTAAAGAAATGCCAATCCCTACGAGCTACACGCTCTAGGGACATAAACCCTGTCACCACAATAAACAATACATGCCGGAGGAATAGATTCCTGCCTCAGAGACTTCCCATACTCTGGAACAAACTACCTATCTATATCAAACAAAGCTCCTCATTAGCACTCTTCAAGAAAAATCTTGATGATTGGATGGGAGATAGGAAATTCACCCCTGAGTTCACTTCTGTAGCTTTGCTCGACAGTGGCACAGGAAAATAATTTTCTTGGGTGGCGAAAGCCAGGGTTCCTTTGGCTAGGCTTATATAGGCCCTAGGACCAATAGCCTAGTACCTACCTATGAACTTATGATCTTAAGCTTTGGTATACTGTCTGGATGTACATCCCATCTGTCAGCATTACATTTGAACATCTGCTATTATGGTAAGGTCTTACATAACTGTTCTTCATCAGGATTCAGAGTGAATGGTTGTCGGTCTGTAGACTGGCCAGTATCTGGTGCTGTTAGAATGCAGTTTGCCTTCATTCATAATCTGTGGTGGATTGCAAGGAGGAGGAATCGCTGAGCCTGAGTAGTAAGGCTTGACATTTTAAAAGTAGTTACAACATAGGTTCGTAGGTAGATACTAGGCTGTTGGCCCTAGGGCCTATATAAGCCTAACCAAACGGTACCCTGCCTTTTGCCACCCAAGAAAATTATTTTCCTGTGCCCCTGTCGAGCAGAGCCACAGAAGAGATCCCAGGGATGAATTTCCCATCTCCCATCACCACATATGAAATACTTAGAGAAAGGTAAAAGGGAATGTGTTAAAAAATATATACTTGGTGCACAGTGAACACTGTAAAAATGAATATGAAAGAATGCAGGTAGACTGGCTGTTTAGCAACAGGAGTATAGAGGGCAGCTTCAGAAACAAAATGCTGTAGGCAAGTAAAATAAACAGATTAACGACTTGTAATAGTTGTTCTCCAGCCCAAATAAATCAGAATTTAAGTGATTAGAGAGCACTGGAAGGAGCTTTATACTGTTATTGTACACAGCATCAGCTCCACTGTTTTGCAAAAATAGTTATATAATTAATATGATGTTTATTTCTTGTGTAGAGAGGGATTTGTATTTTCTAATAAATGATCAGGTTCATTTGGGGTAATATTACACAAAAAATGCATCAATTTGCACAAAAATGATCGAAATAGAACACTTCAGCAATAATTTAAAGTACCAGTATATTTATTATTTACTAGATTGTGTAACTATGGGGAGATTCCTCAACATTGGACATTAATTGAAAAGTGAATGTTTAATACAGCGCACAGTGATTGAAACTGTAGTTTCATATAAACACCTGGGTATATGGGTAGATCCAGCTTTGAATTTTGAAAATCACATCAACCAAATTGCTAATGATAGTTATATAACTATAGTTTATATAAAAAGATTTGTAAAGTCTAGGAAATCAGAAATGAATAAGTCATTGTTTGCTATTTACATTAGACCCAAACTTGAGTTTGGACCAACAATATGGTAACCTTGTAAGAAACTAGCATGAGTAAACTTGAAACACTACAGCAGAAATATACCAAGGGCATCCATGGATGTGAAAATTCAAGTTATTATCAAAGACTAAAATATCTGAACTTGTACAGTGTCTCTCATACATATCTAAGAGATCATCTAATTCGGGTATATAGGACATTTAAGGGCAACTACCTCTGAGAATATTTGGGTTTATCAAAAGGTAGTAGAGAATCATCAGACAACGTATTTAGAAGATTCTGTAATGAGAAGTGTACTAATTGGTTCTCTGACAGAGCAGCTGAAGCATGGAACAGACTACCAAATTACATTAAAGCAAGTACTAGTTTAGATATTTTTAAGAACAGCCTGGAAAGTTTTTATGGGAACAAGTGTTTTTTGTATATTGGCAGGCTAGAAGGCCATTAATGCACTTGCTTGAAATATTTGTATGTATGTATGAAGGACTAGTTTGTAACAGAAAGAAAAAGAGTATAAGTTAAGGGGAGTACATAAAAGCTATTGACAATAGTAATGGTACAGAAAACACAATTTGACATATTATTATGGAATGTTAATGGACTGGGGGGATGAGACAAAACAGGAGAAGGCACTTGCCTGTACATGCAATAGTAGTATCCAGATAGCAATGGAAATTCACTTGAGTCATAACTGAATGTGAAAGTTTTAAAAAGAATAGCAGGAAGTGGTTCATTGCTGGTAGGAGAGTGAAATAAGGTGGTATTAATATTAATTTTATGTTTACTGGGTCTAAATAACCCATTTTCAGCATAGGCCCATGGAGGAAAGCTCCAGTGCAAGATGCAATATATTGCCGTATAAGTTGCTAAAATCATACATAGACTGCAAACAAATGTGGTGTACAGTAGAAGGTAAAAAGTAGTTGCCTACAGCAACACCTACATCTGTATAATAAAATGCATTGCTGATTGTATCATAGTTACAGATAAGGTTTACAGTAGATTAGTGGAATGGAAATTCCACCATCAGTGATGGTATTTGATTATTGACTAGAAGCAGATACTAGAATATAAATTATTTGCCATTGAGGCATTGATAGTAAGGAAGAGTCTGGAGGAAAGCTTTTAGTATGACAAAGAATGCCTGGGGAGTGTAGTAGGAGGGACATTTGGAGACAGTGCCATGGTGAGTTTAAGATGAAGGTGAAAAGAGAAGCTAGGGGTGTAACTTTTGGCTTAGGAAGAAAAAAAGGATGCTACAAATGGAATATACATATGGTCCTGAAGATAGAGATGTAGTTTTAGGGTTAGGAAGAAAAAATGACATTACAAATGGAATATACATGTGGTCCTGAAGTTAGGGGTGTGGTTTTAGGGTTAGAAATAAAAAAGGACATTACAAATGGAATATACATGTGGTCCTTGCCATTAGTTGTAAGATCTTTTGAATGTTGTTCAAGGAAGGAGGGGAGATACATGATATGGAGTTAGGTGAAAGAGCTTTATGGTAGTTATGTGGAAACAAGAGATTTGCTTAAGTTAATCTGGGGATAAGCAAGAAGCATAGTCATCTGCCAAGACAGATGATGTTTTAAGTGAGCTTTAAAAGATCTAGGATACATTTTTGTTTCAAAGACAGAGAGATTCAATTCTATGCTTTTGATGTGCAATTTAAAAATAGCAGAGTCATTATATTTTGTGATGGAAAGTAATCATCTTCTAAGCATAATTCCCTGTTTGGAGAGTAGAATTGAATACTTGGTGTTAAAGCAGGGCATTTGTTGGATTTGTGTATGAGTTTATTGATTCTCAGAAGTTGAGACATAGATAATTAGGGAGTTCTAGCCAATTGAGCTGCTGAAGTGACAGACTTTAATTAGTTGTAGAGTGATGGCTTACTGTAAAGTTTGCAGACTTGTTGTAACATTGTTCCATTTTTTGTTGTATAGAGATTTGTAAATTGGTGTTTTTATGCCCTTTATCACAAAACTGCATGGCACAGACTACTGATCCCATGCTTGGTCCTTCCAGCCACAAAAAAAAGTTAAAGAAACAGTCTTTGCCACCACAGCAGTCTAGCAATTTGCCTCAGCCGCAGGTGGGTGACTGCTGTGGTCATTTGTTGTGCTTCAGACCACTCATTCTTTACACCAGATCCCCTCTGGTGTAGCACCTACAGCCAATATGGACCAGGGGGTTAGCCATGTCCTTTGTGGCTGTTAGAATCTCCTCACTGGGTAAGGGAAAGCCACTCTTGTCGGTCTGGGAGTAATGCTGTATCCATCCCTGGGGAGGCAGCCACTGCCATTAGTAACACAGCTTGCCTCACATTTCTTGTCAAAAAGAAACAGAAAAGCAAGCATGTATCTTACTCCTCTTCAAATTTTTGCACAGGAGTAGTTTACTAGGTCTGGATCAAGGTTTAATTCAGGCTGTTGCTCCTTCTTCTAAAGTAGTTTCTGTTAACTCATTCACCCCGGACCATCTCAGAAAATGCTGCCTGCTTACTTCCACCATAGGAACAACAGTGCAGCCTGAGCTCATTTTCAGATAATCCATTTGTAATACAATACAGAAAACAAATGTTCATAACTCTTTAACCATAAGAGCTAGATTAAAAATGTAAATACGAAAGTTGTTCAGCAAACACTGACCTTTCCAACAATGTAAATGTTGATAGTGTATATCTGTCATTATTAAATATTTGCCAAGGAATGCTGATATTATGCATATTTTTTACCCTTTCGGTAAAACAAATCACAGTATCTTGTTGAATGTACTTTGTAGACCCATACAATTTGTAATCATTTTGTTTGTATGTATGTCAGCTTTAAAATGATACCTTAACCATTACTGTGTGATGCTCCTTTAGTGAGATATTGACAGAAATATGAATAATTATTTATTTATTTATTTTATATTTGTTGACCGGGTTTGTCTGGGCTACAAATGACCATTTTCAGTGGAGGCCCGAGGAGAAAAGCTCCAACAGAAAATAGAAGTTTTACATATTAAATGCATATAGAAATACATTCATCAGTACCACAGATTACTGCATTAAAGTGCCACACATTACATTCATCAGTACCACACATTATTGCATTAGTGTCATACATTAAACTGTGGCAAGTGAAATACATTCATCAGAGGGATGCATTCATAATTACATGTTATGTACATAATAGTGCAATAGTTACATAGCTGAAATATTTTACTAGTTATGTTTGTACAGTGATGTACCAAGAGGAGAAGATAAAGTAGCAAGTTTGTTTATTGAAGGGAAGGAAGAGAGAAGAGAAGTAGAAGGTTATTGGGGAGTGTTTACGGGGGATAATTACATTGGCAAGTCCATTTTTCATGAAGGTATTTTTTGTAGCGGTTTTGAATTGATTGGGATGTTCATGGGATCTTATATCTAGTGGTAGGCTATTCCAGGCCTTGGAAGGGTTAAAGCTATAGATTAAGTGATCCATTTTGGTCCTTGGTTTGTAGATTTTTAGTAGGCCTTGTTCAGAACTGCAGAGTAATCTAGTGGGTAGGTTATGAGAGATTGAAGATGAGATAGTTGGACAGAAAGAGGGTTTGTAGAGAATGGAATGAATAATCTGAAACTGATTATACCAAAGCAGGTTAGGTAATTCTAGCCAATTTAGTTCTTTTAGTGAGAGACAATGATGGGATTTGTTAGAATTTTGGGCAGCATTCTGGCAATCCTGTTATAAGTTGTTTCTAACTTGTTTAGTAGTCCAGTGTTGAGGCTGGTGAGAATGTGGGCACTATAAAGTAAAGTGGGAAAGAGGTAGGCATTTGAAAGGGTTAATTTAGCTGTTTTAGTAAGATATTTTTTTGTTTCTATAGAGGAGACCTAGCTTGAGATGTGTTTTTCGTATACAATTATTGATGTGTAACTCAAAGGTTAGTCTATCATCAATAATAACACCTTATATTTCTCATAATTGATGATTAAAAAAAGCATAATATCTCATCACCTGTAACAGACAGAGACTACATATCAGTGTACAAGTTGTGTGGCTCAGTGTTAGCTTAAAATGATGTATCATGTGTGTCATCGCCATGCTCCGTTGCGAAGATATGGGCATAATAATAAGAAATATGGCAAATGTGTAATTTTCATAATCCTATAAGACTAAACAAACTGTGATATCTGTCCATGTGTACAGCATACAGACACAGTTCTTTCACCATGTTGTAAGGACTAACACGGTCTTCAGAACGAGGTATTACTTGGCACATTATCATGCTCCCTAGGAAAGTTATTTACCAAAATATGGAAAAATGTAATATTTTTCATAACCTAACTCCTAAACTAACTTGAATATCTGTACATGTGTACTGCCCACGGGCACAGTTCTTTTACCATGCTGTAAGGACTAACACTGTCTTCAAAAGGAGGTGTTACTTAGCAGAATGATATGCTCCCTAGCAAAGTTATTTACCAAAATATGAAAAAAAAACTTAATTTCCATAACCCAAGTCCTTAACAAACTGTGATATCTCTACATATGTACAGCATACAGACAGTTCTTTTGCCATGTTGTACGTACGTACTGTCTTCAAAATGAAGTATTACTTAGCACGTTGACAACTTCTATAGGAAAGGTATTTACCAAATGAAAAAGTCATAATTTTCATAACCTAAGCCGTAAACAAACTGATATCTGTACATGTGTACAGCCCACGGGCACAGTTCTTTTACCATGTTGTAAGGATTAACACTGTCTTCAAAATGAGGTGTTACTTTGCAGAATGACATACTCCCTAGCAAAGGTATTTACCAAAATGTGAAAAAAAATCCAATTTCCCTAAACAAACTGTGATAGCTGTACATGTGTACAGCTCACAGTCACAGTTCTTTTACCATGTTGTGAGGACTAACACTGTCTTCAAATGAGGTATTACTTGGCATGTTGCCATTTTTCCCAGCAAAGTTAGTTACAATTTTTCACTGTGTTGTAAGTAGGGAAAAAGATTTTCATGAAATGTAATGGACTTTCACTTACCATACTGATCCTACCTGGTCGTGGTTCTTTTCCATCTTTTGCCACTAGGTACATGTTGCCAGTATGTCCTGCACTGCTGCCATCACTCCATTGTGCAGATAAGTCAAGAACAGATCACTGCCATCTTTATTTAGGTGAACTCCATCATTTCTGAAAAGGTGATCATCATCTGCAGTGATGCTGTTATGGATGATTGTTGATCCGCTGACCCTGTGCAACAATCCATGCATGAACCCATTCTGTAACCATCTGGCCTTGTGTGCTGCCCATTGGCTGTTTGCATGTCACCATTTCCCCTGCTCCTGAAGCCATGTCACTGTCAGGAGGTAGAAATGCCTGCAATGGGATTTTACAGTGTATCACACAAGTTGTAAAAATGACAGAAAGAAACTGGTGTGGGGGGTAGCTTGAAATGACTGCACTTAGACAAATACCCAAATCTGGCTTGTGCATTCATCAGTGTGATAACGACTTCTACTTATGTGAAAAACAGTGACAGCTGCTGAAATTTTTACCTGAAAAGTGATAATGACTCAGTGCTATATTGTTATTGCACTTATTGCTAATGTGCTAATGACCTGCATTTCATTCCTACAAAGTTATGCATGCTGAGACACAGGTGATAATTGCTGCACATAACCTGTTCAGTAGGCATTCATTATATTATCTTGTGCAGCTGTTATGTAACACAAACTCATTATCATCAGTAAGGACAAGACCTGAGTAATTCAGTAAAAATAGTATAACACTTGTATATTACTGAGCCCTTTCTTCCACCTAAATTCCTCACATGACTGACAAAGCCTGGAAAAATGCCCAAAATATATGGTAGCTCCATGTTGGTGGTAGTCGGCAAGTAATAACCTTTATCTCACTCAGGCAACTACCGAGTATAATCAGAAATAGAATAATACAAGCAGAAATGTCAAACGTATCTGGTTGATTCATGTAATATTTGGACAAAAAGTAATAATTCATGTTATCTCATCTAACCATCCCTCTGGTTACAATAAGACACAGAAGTAAAAAAAAGACACAAATACTGGCCAAAATATCTGGTTGAGCAATGCCAACAATCAGCAGTAAAATACTAAGCCTGTCATACCACCCAGACATTATTCAGTAGAAAGAAAGACTGAATCACAATATACATTCAGAACATTTGGATATATTTATCAGCACTGTTCCTGTTATCCACCATTTCAACATAATCACGGAAACCTTTTAAAATGTTAGTATTGTTAACTTGAGATATTGATGGAACAAGATACTTACTAAACATTTTTTGGAAGTAAAAGTCTATAACCATAATTATAATGTTGTTGTCTTTGAGGGGTTGATGAATGAAGAGAATGAGAGGGAGATAAGGTTGGATGATGTGGTGATAGTGAATTATGAAGTGCAATGGATTAGCAAGGAGGAAGTAAGGATAGTTATGAAGAGGATGAAGAATGGAAAGGCTGTTGGTCCAGATGACATACCTTTGGAAGCATGGAGGTGTTTAGGTAAAATGGCAGTGGAGTTTTTAACCAGATTCTTTAATGAAAGTTTGGAAAGTGAGAGGATGCCTGAGGAATGGAGAAAGAGTTTTGGTACCGATTTTTAGGAATAAAGGTGATGTGCAGAGCTGCAGTAACTACAGAGGGATTAAATTGATCAGTCACAGCATGAAGTTATGGGAAAGAGTAGTGGAAGCTAGGTCAAGAAGGGACATGATGATTAGCGATCAGCAGTATGGTTTCATGCCGGGAAAGAGCACTGCAGATGCAATGTTTGCTCTGAGAGTGTTGATGAGAAGTACAGAGAAGGTCAGAAGGAGTTGCATTGTGTTTTTGTAGACTTAGAGAAAGCATATGACAGGGTGCCTAGAGAGGACTTGTGGTATTGTATGAGGAAGTCGGGAGTGTCAGAGAAGTATGTAAGAGTGGTACAGGATATGTACGAGGGTAGTGTGACAGCGGTGAGGTATGCGGTGGGAGTGACTGATGTGTTTAAGGTGGAGGTGGGATTACATCAAGGATCATCTCTGAGCCCTTTCTTATTTGCAATGGTGATGGATAGGTTGACAGACGAGATCAGACAGGAGTCCCCGTGGACTATGATGTTTGCAGAGGACATTGTGATCTGTAGTGAGAGTAGGGAACAGGTGGAGGAGACCCTGGAGAGATGGAGGTATGCTCTAGAGAGAAGAGGAATGAAGGTCAGCAGGACTAAGAATATATGTGTGTGAATGAGAGGGAGGATAGAGGAATGGTGAGGATGCAAGGAGTAGAGGTGGCGAAGGTGGATGAGTTTAAATACTTGGGATCAGTAGTTCAGAGTAATGGTGAGTGTGGAAGAGAGGTGAAGAGGAGAGTACAGGCAGGATGGTATGGGAGGAGAAGAGTGTCAGGAGTGATTTGTGACAGACGAGTACCAGTAAGAGTAAAAGGGAAGGTCTACAAGAGGGTAGTGAGACCAGCTATATTATATGGGTTGGAGACAGTGGCACTGACAAAAAGGCAGGAGTTAGAGCTGAATGTGGCAGAGTTAAAGATGTTAAGATTTGCACTGGGTGTGACGAGGGCGGACAGAATTAGGAATAAATATATTAGAGGGTCAGCCCAGGTTGGAAGGTTTGGAGACAAAGCCAGAGAGGCAAGATTATGTTGGTTTGGACATGTGCTGAGGAAGGATGCTGAGTGTATTTGGATAAAGATGCTAAGGATGAAGCTACTAGGTAACAAGAAAAGAGGAAGGCCTAAGATAAGGTTTATGGATGTGGTGAGAGAGGACATGCAGGTGGTGGTTGTGACAGCAAGATGCAGAGGGCAGGAAAAAATGGCAAAAGATAATCCGCTATGGTGACCCCTATCGGGAACAGCTGAAAGATGATGATGATTAAGGGTAATTCATAACCTTTTCTCCAGAAGGCATTGGTTTTAGGAGGGTTAAAGAAGGACAGAGCTAAAATTTGCATAAAAACTAGGGAAGTTTCTGAACATCGGGGACACTTTAGAGGTACGGTGTTATGTTTACAAAAAAGACAGCCATGTCAACTGTTTATGCAAACAGACTCTGGTTAACTACAAAAATACAGAAATAATCACAGTAATCATACTAATCATAGTAATAGTCTGTCTGGCCAATATCTTGCATCTGTAAGGTATACCAAACTCCCATTATATATGTGGATGAGTGTTATTTTACAGGTTTTCTGCCTTTGCCTGCAATGAAAAATGGCCCCCGTCCAGCTGGCCAATTCCATTTACCAGAAAACGAGAACTGTCATTCTGTGATACCTACAGCCTGCACTGTAGTGAACAAAACAACAGAAAAGAGCATTTCTAAAACTGCAGTAGATCTGATTGTGTATTGTCCAATTATGAATAGGCTAATCAATTATTTTCCCCAGTAACGCCTTCGGTTGTTTGTGTCGGGTATGCAGAAGCACCAAAATGACACAGTAAACTATGTTGCTCAGTGTTCACTTCAGTAGTCTGACCATGTATGCACAACCTCTTCATTAGTATGTCCAGGTATACACATGCAACAGCATGAGACATTCACCCAAGCAACCCCTTCAGTAAAATATTGAGGTATGCATAATCAGCAAAATGAGACATTTCAACAAATGACCCTTCAGAAATATTTGATATGTGTAACCACCAAAATGAAGCATTCAACCAAGTGACCCCTTCAATAAAATGTTGATGTATGCGCAAGCACCAGATTGAAATATTTCCCCAAAATGACCAAATGTTGATGTATGCACAAGCACCAGAATTAAATATTTCCCCAAAATGACTTTTCAGTAACATTTCCTGGTATGTACAAGCACCAAAATGAAACATTCACCCAAGCGAACCCCTTAAGTGCAGGTAGATAATTGCTGCACATTACCTGTTGAGTAGACATTCATTATATTCCTGGTACAGGTGTAATATAAGACTGAGTCATTACCATCTGTTAGGAAAAGACCAGAGTAATTCAGTATAAGTTGTACAACACATATTACTGAGCCCTTCCTTTCACCTAAATTCTACGCATGACTGACAAAGCCAAATATTGTCCAAATATGTATGGTTGCTCCATGCTGGAATTAGAGTACAAGTAATAACATTTATTTACAAGGCATACTGTTAAAGAAAATTCAAAGATCAATTCACGTAAGGTTCAGCAAGGCATTTTTTGTTACTTGCAGCAAGGAGACAAAGCATGTAGGTACAAGGTTTGTCTGATTTTCAATAGCTCAGCCTGCTGTTTTTATACAGTTCTTTGCACATACACTACACAGTTCTCTGCACGTACACAGCAGGTGCTTATTAGTTAATTGCTGACTTTTACAAAGACATCTTTCAGAATTTAGCTTGTCCACAGGGCTTGCCCTGTCAAACCCAGTTTCTGAGTTATGGTCCTGTAACTCTCTCTTCCTAACACAACACTTATTTGTTGCTAGTGTGAGGCCCCTGTCTCAACATTCCATAGAAAGAACAACAGACTTTTAGGCGTCAGCAGCTTTTACAGAGACCACCAGTATTTACACATTTTACATAGAATAAATGTATTAACTCTTAACCCTTTAAGTGCAGAATTGTACACTATACTATTTGTACATTTCTCTAACATTTCCCCCCTTTTAATACTTTATTCTTATTGTTTAATGAGTCTAAATCAAGTCCATTTCATCTCTTGACCATTTCCACTCAGGGCCTTGCAGTCAGAGAGTCATTCGGCTTAGGCTCAAGTAAGCAATTCTTCCACCTCCAGTTTTAGTAGTTCTTCATATTCAGTAATTTGTTGGTACAAGGTCTTTGAGACTGAGGCATCTATAGTGCTTTTTACCAGTCCACGCATGCAGGGGACACAGCAGTATCCACAGAACATCAATATCGCTGCTCCAGTGCAAATGGCGATCAACAGATTCATCAGGACTCTGCCCCAGCCCCCAAACCATTTCTGGAAAAAGTCTGTTAAAGGATTTTGACCTGGCTTGGTCAAGGCAGATACTTGCTGAATCACTTCGAGATGGCTATCTATTTCGTTGTCATTGTCGGGGATAAACGAACAGCATTCCTCCTGGATTAACGCGCAAGTACCTCCTTTCACCGCCATGGTGAAATCGAGAGCCATATGGTTTTGAAGCACTACTGCTCTCAAAGCGGTCAGTTCATCTGTCACCAATTCCAAGGCAGAAAAGGTTGCATTGCTCAATGTCTCAAGCAGCTTGGACAACTTTCTCAGTTCCCAAATTGATTTTACCACTCCGTACTGAGGTAGTATGCCGGCCCATGATATGACATCATCATCGAGAGCCAGTCCTTTGTCACTGACGTGAGCCAGATCATGGTGATATATCCATGATGCATCTATTCAGCCTACTGGATTGGCAGGTTTTTTAACTTCTCGAACATTTCAGATTTTCCCTTGAGGTAAAGTTAGCATGTGTCGTATAGCTGGAACTAGGTAGCCCAAAAAGCAGCTTCCGGACCACTTTCTTGTTAGCCATTTATATGCTTTTCTTCCGCACACAAAATAACAATCTTCCACTTTAATGGTGATGTTGATAAACACGAAGCGATCCCCAAAGTCCTGCTGTCCTCGGAACATTTTCCAATAGACACTTTCCATTTCCTGGACAAAGTTGACTATAGAGTTATTAACAAGTTTTCTTATAGATGAGAAATTTGCCACACAACCCGATTTGTATGCAGTGCAGTTATAAACCACTGTTTTGTTACAATGGCTCCATCCTACCCTAGTTTTATCAAGTTTCTGAAAACACACAGTTCTGTTTTGATGGCAGGCCAGCTGTAAGGCAACCACATTTGCAGACGTAATATTAGCAGTGTTGCTCAACAAACTTGTCCATGTTTCAGCAACATTTAGTGGAGACACCACTAAAGGTAATCCTCCATGTGCAGTTGGTATAGCTGCACAGATCCAGCAATTAGAGACATTAAGGGTATCTGCATATGCGTACTTGTTAGCCTGATATGTGTTGAAAGCACGATGCCATGCTGCACGCTTGCTAGGTTCAGTAAATGTGGCAGAAAAGAGAAATGGTCATAGCAGAAAAACAATGACCACAATAACAGTCAATGAGATTACCACACAATGTTTTTGTGGAAAGGGTTGTCGTTCCAGTGTTCTGTTTCCTTCGGTTTTCCCAAAAGGATGGAATTCAACTTTTTTTGATGCAACCATGTCGCTTAATCTGGGTATTTTTATCTTATTCTCTACCCTATAGGACCTTAGCACCAATGATTGTTTCACAGGGTTTGAGACGGATCAGTTCCTATTGATCTGACCCCCCCCTTTGTAGCCAGACTTTTGTGCTTAGGGTCCTGATGGAGAGGTAAGATCTTTACCCAATTCGAATTTCTTCACTAACTTGCAGTGTGTCAGATGGATCCACGAAGCTCGCTCTGCAATCTTGACTGCAGTCGGTGTCGAAAGAAGCACCTGGTAGGGAACTTCCCACTTCGGTGATGCCCAGTTCTTCCTCTTCACGATCTTGATCCACACCCAGTCCCCTGGAGTTACTGTTATTTCTGGTGCCTTAGTCTGCTCTGGACCTGAAACAGGATTAGACTGCAACAGATGTTTAGAATTTAACAGTTTCTTCATATATTCAGCTAATGTAAAATCAGCTTCTTGGTCTGAAGGCATGAGAGGTTTCCATTGGGGTGTACAATACGCCCTCCCATACAGTTTCTCATATGGGGTCAGCCCTTTTGCTGAGGGAACTGTTCTCATGTTCAACAGTGCCAGGGGTAAACAGTACAACCAGGTTTTTCCAGTTTCAGCCATTAATTTCCTCAGTTTACTTTTAAGTATACCATTATGTCTCTCGATCAACCCTACAGACTGAGGATGATAAGCACAGTGATTTTTTAGAGAAATACCAAAATACTTACCTAGCTGTTGTATAGTTTGGTTTACAAAGTGTGTTCCATTGTCACTATATATTCTCTCTGGAATGCCAAACCTAGTAACAATTTCTTTCACAAGAACCTTTGCTACTGTCGCTGCATCTGGGTTCCTGGTTGGAAAAGCTTCCACCCACCTTGAGAACATATCTATAATGACAAGGCAGTACTTCTTATTTTCACATTTATTTAACTCTATAAAATCCATGCAAATGGTGAGAAATGGGTATGGAGGTGTGGGGAAACTCCCTTGACTGGGCCGCACTGCTCCTTGTGCATGATATTGATTGTAAATCTGACATGCTAAACAAAATTTTTTAGAGTAGTTTGAAAATCCATATGCAATGGGCACCTGATTCACTATCCGTACCATTCCCCCTGTTGAGACATGGCATTGCCCATGGCTTAATAATGCTGCATATCGAAAAATATTAGAAGTCAATATTGGTTTCCCTTCTTTTGAGATGTACAAACCGTCTCTGAAGACAGCCCCCTGTTTTAACCAATGCCTTTTTTCTACCTGTGTGGTCAATGATTGCATTGTTTCTAGCATGTTCAAATTTAAACTTTGAGGGTTCTAAATCTTCTACAAGGTGTAAACAAGCTTCTGCAGCTGCTTGCTTTGCAGCAGCGTCATCTCTTGCATTACCTTTTGAAATAACATCCTGCTGTTTTGTGTGAGCTGCACATTTGTAGATAGCTAAACACTGAGGTAATTGAATGGAGTTTAAAAGATCCAATATGAGCTATGCATGATTTATGGGTTTACCAGTTGATGTAATCATACCTCGGTTTTTCCATTGCTGTGAAAACACATGCACCGTGGAAAAAGCATATTGACTGTCAGTAAAAACATTTGCATGCTTACCTTTAGCTGAAGTACATGCACGAGTGAGTGCAATCAATTCTGCCGCCTGTGCGGACAAATGTCATGGTAAGGGTTTGGCCTCGATAACCTCTGTGTCAGATACTACAGCATAGCCCACTAGGTTCTGTCCTGCTGGGTTCTTTTTGTATGAGCCATCAACATAATATGTCAGATCAGCATCTGTTAAAGGTATATCTGTGAGGTGTTTCCTAGGTAATGTCTGCTCGATCTCCTGCAGGCAGTGATGTGGAATACCATCTACAGGGGTAGGGAGCAGAGTTGATGGATTCACGGTTGTGCACCGTTCAATTGTCATGTGAGGCTGGCTCAGCAAAACAGTCATGTAGGAGAGATGTCTAGCTGGGGAAAGGTATGCCACCTTTTCTTGTAACAAAATAATTGCTGCTGCATGAGGGACCCTTAGGGTGAGTGGGTGAAACAAAACCACTGAGGCCGAAGCCTGTACTGCCATAGCAGCTGCAACAACCACCTGAACACAGTGGGGTAAGGACCATGCCACTGGATCTAACTGTAATGAATAATAAGCAATTATTAATAATAAGTTGCTTATCCCCATGTTGTTACATCAGGGCTGATGTCATATAGCCATGCATACAGTCTACAGTTTGAAAAAAGCGCTTGTGATAATTTGGTAACCCCAAGACAAAAGAAGACGCTATTAACTGTTTTAAGTTACAAAAGTCTAAATCTGCCTCCGGTGTCCAAATCACCAGGTCCTGTGCTGCCATAGGCTTTTTTGTATATGAGGTCAGACAAGGGTGCCACTTCCAAAGCATAGTTTGGAATCCAACTTAGACAGAAGTTAGTCGTACCCAAAAAGGACATAATTTCCTTTTTGGTAATGGGTTTTGGAGCCTGCAAAATAGCTATTTTTCTGTCCTCATCCAAGGTTCTACCTTCATCATATATTATATAGCCCAAATATCGGATCTGTTTTTTTCCAAAGCTGCAATTTTTCCTTGTTTACCTTGTGTCCCTCAACAGTTAAAAATCTTAGCAATGCTAGCGTATCTTCTCGGCAAGCTTGTAAAGTGGGAGCTGCTAATAAGGTATCATCAACATAAAGCAGGATTTGACTATTTCTCGGTGGGCTAAATCTTGCTAAATTACTTGACATCTCTTGTGAGAATATCGTGGGGTTCTCACAATAACCTTGTGGTAGTCGAGTGTATGTGTATCTTTTACCCTGATAAGTAAATGCAAACCAGAATCTACTGTCTGGATGTATCGAAATTGAGAAAAATGCATTACTAATATCTACTACAGAAAAATATTTCTGATGAGGTTTTAACACATTTAAGAGTGTATGTGGATCAGGTACCGTAGGTGCCCTAGGTATTATTGCCTCATTTACAGCCTGCAGGTCTTGAACCATGCGCCACTCTCCATTTGCTTTCTTAACTGGGAACAAAAGTGTGTTACATGGTGAATCAGGAGATTCAATTAACACACCACCTTTGAGGAGTGCAGCTATAATGGGCTTTATCCCTGCCTCTGCATCTTTTCTCAGCAGGTATTGACGTTTTTGTGGTCTAAAAGTCGATTTTGGAGTAATCACCACTGGTCCTGCCGTGCGAATAAGGCCTACATCTGATTTCCCTGTGGACCACAGTTTATCTGGAATACCTTTTCAGAGCATTCTCTTCCTCCTTTAACAGGGGTGTTTGTCAAATATTTTTGCGAAAATGTAGATGTACTGCTGGCTTAGTCTGAGTTACCCAGCTCAATTTTTGTACCTGTACTCCCTGCTCTGAAAGTTCCTCTCTGGTCTGTTTTTCCCATTAGGTAATATTTCTGCCCAACTCTAGGAGGTCAGATTTGTAAAGTGCTGTCATTTCTTTAGGCAGAGAGCAGCTGGCTATGCTATTTCCCATTGTATCCCAGTATAGGTTACGTAACACTAGCCTAGCTGTGGGATATTTAAACAGCTTATCTCTGTAGTCCTCATCTGGCCCTTGTGTGTCACGAAAATACAAGGTGCAGTGCAGTAATGGCTGCTTCTTAATATCTAATGAGGGAAATTTACTAATGGCCAAATCCATTAATTCCTTGGTTACAGTCCCTGGGCCAGTAGTAATCCGGTCCTGACTGTACCAGTAAAACATCTCACCTCTTGGCTGCACTACACAGGTATCATGCACTTCGCAGATGTCAGCCTGTCATTGTGCTTGCATCCCTTGTGTAGTTGGAACCACCGCTATGCCAAATAACTGCATCAAGTCTCTGCCTAAGAGATTTATTGGGCATTTTGCAGACACTACAATTTTACTTCTCTGTGTCAACCCTGTTACAGGATCTGTGATCATAATTTTGTATGAGAGGGGCTCCTGGTATAGCTGCCCATTTGCAGCCTTAACAAATATATAATCTGAAGACCGTGTACACTCCGGTAATTCGGAGGGATGTATCAGGGTCCGTGAAGCCCCAGAATCACACAAAAAGCTTACCTTTCTTCCTTCTACCAAAAGAGTGACTTCTGGCTTGGTATTTGCTAAAAAGAGTTCCAAGCACAGAGGTGCCAAGTCCAATACCTCATCACTTCCATTTTTATTGTCATCCCCTCCACCATCCTGTGCTTCCTCCATTTTTACTTCTACATTACCATTTATCCTGCTTTGTACCCTGTGCTTCCTGTCATATAGTCAGTTATCACCTTTTTGTTCATCCGTCCTTGTCCTATTATTCCCTTTGCAATCCCTTGCCATGTGACCTTTCTTCACGCATTTAAAACATTCTCCCCTCTTTTTACGTTCCTCAAAATCTTCTGACCGGTGGTCAGACTGCCTATCTTCCCTATTTTTGCCCTTCTTTCCTGGATGTACCACATATACCTCAGTCCCATCTTCTAATGAAAATACCTGCATTTCCTTTTTCTTTTTGCTATTAAAGTGCCTCTCAGCATACCTTACATACTCGAGCAGTGGTTGCAGTCTGCTTGTGCGATGATCTACCATGTGTTTTGTAATAAAACTACTAATAGGAGCACTGCTCCCCTTCAGAAAGGCATTTTTTTAATTGTTGTTCATAGGGGGAGTCTGCTGTCTGGTTGTCAGGGATTTACATCCCACAATGATTATTAAAGCACTCTATGAGCCTAGCAAAATAGCGGTCAACTGACTTGCCTTCTTGCTGGACACACTGATTAATGCAGGTCCAGTCTGCCCGTGGTTTCCACTTATCAGAAATTCGGTTTGTAAGCCCTGTCACCTGGGCATCTAACCCTACGTTGTTATGTGGACGGGGTCTCTGCTGAGCGTCACGAGGATTCCAATTACCACAGACCATGTGCCAGTCTGGACCTATAATTTGTCTTACCACTTTTTCTATCTCTTCTCCATTTAGGTTATAGCTTAGCCTCATACCTTGCAGGTCCTCTGAAGATTTTGGAAAGTTGTTCCTAGGGTGGGGGATACCCTCAGTGGCCTTCCTAATATCTTCAGGACTCCAGGGTCTATATACTAATAAAGTAGGGTCTTGGTTATCCTGACATGCTCTGGGATTAGGTACCTCAATAAGAGGACAGAGTTCTTCTTCCCCACTAGTCGTGGCCTGGGTTTCACTAAACAATCACCAGACTTCGAAATTTTTATCATCATCATCATCTGTGTTTTTTGTTTTGGACCTAGTCCCTATTAGACCCCTAACTTTAACTAGCTTTATTTTTACAGAGTCCTCACCTCCTGTGACTACAGGATGTAGAGCAGGCACTCTTTTTTGATTATTTGCCCCGTATTCTGGTGGGGGAGGGGGTGCTGAAGCTAGCACTAGGTGGTTATCCTCTTTATCTAAAACTATTGTTTTAGAATTTTTTTCTTTCTGGTCTCTTCGATGTGCTTCTTCCAGCCATCTGTGTGCCTGGGGAACTCCTAATTGTCGCTGTTTTTTAACTTGCCCCTTGGAGTCTGCTTTTAATTGCTTTATCAGTTTGAGAAGTGAAGATTTATCTAATTTTCCGTCAAAAAATCATACTTAGTTACCCATTTTGAAAAATATCTAACATTGTCTGCGCGCTGTACCTGCATATATTTACCATCTTCTGTTAATGGTGGGTCTGTTTTTGCACCACAGTTATAATTACCCATTTGCTCACTACGTAGCTACCTTTAGTAATTTTATGTATTACCTTAAATTTTTTTACGCGTACCATGGATTTTGTTATAGTCTCTTCAGAATGACTGCCTAACCTTCTACTATCCTGTTCACCTAGTTTGACAGAACTGCAATTTTTCTCTGTCCCTGACTGAAATAAAATACAATCTAACAGAATAAATGCAGTTTTCCTGTCCCTGACTGAATTAAAGTACAATCTAACAGAATAAAATGCAGTTTTCCTGTCCCTGACCGAATTAAAATACAATCTGACAGAATAAAATGCAGTTTTCCTGTCCCTGACTGAATTAAAATACAATCTAACAGAATAAAATGCACTTTTCCTGTCCTTGACTGAATTAAAATACAATCTGACAGAATAAAATGCAGTTTTCCTGTCCCTGACTGAATTATACAACCTGACAGAATAAAATGCAGTTTTCCTGTCTCTGACTGAATTAAAATACAGTCTAACAGAAAATGCACTTGCCTGTCCCTGACTGAATAAAACAGAATAGCAAAACCCAACTTACCTGAGCCTACGTGATTGACCACTGATTCGCGGATACCTGTCCTTCTGTCACAGATCAGAAGGTGGCTGGCCTCTTTTGTCGGCAGTTCAGTCGGAGGTCTTTATATTGCAGAAGAACTGATTTGGTTTCTTCCCCGTATGGTTTCAGCCACCTGGCCGAGTGATCCGAGGTGAAGAGAGGGATCCGGCTCGAAGGACCAATCTGTTAAAGAAAATTCAAAGATCAATTCACATAAGGTTCTTTATTACTTGCAGCAAGGAGACAAAGCATGTAGATACAAGGTTTGTCTGATTTTCAATAGCTCAGCCTACTGTTTTTATACAGTTCTTTGCACGTACACTACACAGTTCTCTGCACGTACACAACAGGTGCTTATCATTTAATTGCTGACTTTTACAAAAACATCTTTCAGAATTTAGCTTGTCCACAGGGCTTGCCCTGTCAAACCCAGTTTCTGAGTTATGGTCCTGTAACTGTCTCTTCCTAACACAACACTTATCTGTTCCTAGTGTGAGGCCCCTATCTCAACATTCCATAGCAAGAACAACAGACTTTTAGCCGTCAGCAGCTTTTACAGAGACCACCAGTATTTACATATTTTACACATAATAAATGTATTAACTCTTAACCCTTTAAGTGCAGAATTGTACACTATACTATTTGTACATTTCTCTAACACATACCATCCTGGTAAAGGGTGTTAAAGCCAATGGTTACTGACAAGTTGCACATGGCCTTCGGTCTGTTTGCCTTGCATGTCCTATGAATCATTGAATCTGTAATTCAAAGATGGTTGATACTTGTAACTGACTGTAATCCTGCTGACCAGAAATTCAAAATTACAAGGGACAGAGAACCTCATATGGTCAAAATAGGGGCACCATCTCCTCCAGTAGACCCGTTACAAGTGGTGTTTCAGAGGAATCGGCTTTGGTCCCCTGTTTGGAATCTACTTCTCTGAAGTACAGGCTGCATTTAAAGGCATGTGGCTGACAAAGTCTGCTGATGACTGCAAACTGGGAGTGATCACTGAAGCCACTAGCAATGTCAGCATCCTGCATGACGGTCTTACACAGACTAATGATTGGTGCCAAAGTCATGGTCCTAAACTTAATGCAAAAAATGCATCACCACCCCCTTCAGTAGGAGTGATGTTCCTGCAAACTACCACATCAGTTGCAAAACCCTAAGCACAGTCAGTGGTGAGAGATCTGGGAATACAGGTTGACAGCAGCCTTAACTTTGATCACAATGTCTCCACAGTGGTAAGAAGGGCAATTTATATTGCTCATCAGTAACCAACCTAGGATGCCATGTTGTAATCTTTACAAACACCACTGCAGAACACAGCTTGGCTATCAATCTTTCATTTACAGTATGTTATGCCCCATCAGAAATAAACAAATGGAATATAAAGTGCAAGCAAGGTCAAAAGCTAACCTACCCACTCAATTCTGTATGTAAGAAATCCGCCATACCACTAAAGGTACTAGGTATGTTCTGAGGAGATGCTGCAGGAATCATAAAGCTATTGATACAGAGTTCTAAGCTGCAAGCCTGCCAAAGGGAAAATACAGAGAACTAATGATATGAACCTGTTGGCACAACAACTGGGGACAAAGTCTCATGTAATCAAGCGAATAAAAACTTGAAATCAGTATCATTTGCTTTTCACATAAATGCCATCATAATAAATGGAATGAAATCTGTAAATATGTATTTGGTCAGGCTGTGTCTGCAAATGGTCCATTGAGATCAATGTAGTACTCTGACAAACAGTTCACGGTTCCCAACATAGCTGAGTGAAAGTCACAGATACTGCTCTGACGAGAGCAGAGAAAAAGGCTTGAAGAATTAACACTAAAGCCTGAAACAAACAGTATTATTTATCCTTTACAGAAACATGCTAACAGAGTAAATGATTCCTGAGGCCAATAACACTTTGATGCCTAATGAAGTATTAGATGCATCACATGCAATTCCCCAATCCCCATTCTCCACAAGAGTATTTTACAGCCCTTATTAGAGTGGACCAAAAAGCTTTTCATTGTAAACTGTGAAAAGGAATCTTATTTATAAGCACAGACATATCAGTTGATGTTCTTCATGTTTCACTGTTGTAGTCATTACATATGGGTAATCATAGATTCATAGGTTCATAGATTAGTACTAAGCTAACTGCCCTTTCGAGCCATTTTAAGCTTAGCCAGTTATCCCTTGTGAGACTCAAACCCTGCACCTTGTGTTTGTAAGGCAAACACTTTAACCATTAGGCCACCCTCCCTATCTGCTGGCAGGTTTCCTTCACTTAGCCTGAATAACAAAGTCTTGGGTCCTGCATCGGTTGCTGTCTCCTCTTCCATGACGTCAGGTCGTCAGGGGTATAAAACATGCAGCCGACGCCATTTTAATCAGTCTTTCTTGCCGTGTGGTGCCCGAAACAGAAGCAGTTCGCATGTGCTGGTTGGCCGACTCCTGAAATTTTCATATTCGAGTTTCAGAACCGAAGTCTTCAAACTAAAGCCAAGTACCCCGTTGGGGAAACTTTTTCTTGCTCCTTACCAATGTCAGTAGAAGTTAATTGCATTACTTGTGGAAAGCAAATACCTCATAAGGATTTTCATTTGTACTATATTCCTTGCCTAGGCCCTGATCACAACGTACCTTGCTGTTGGTTTTGTGCTAAATTTAACCAACTCACTATTAAGCGCCGGTATATTTTTGCTGCTAAATATTTTGGTTCAAGATTTAACTACCCTGAAATGTCATCAGTTAGCAATCCAACTACCGGAGTTCACAAAAAACGCAAGGAAAAAGACAGACAGACCATCGAGGTCCAAAACCGGTGAAGCTTCTCCTAACCCAGTCGCCGGTTCGCCAGTACTCAGTGAGGCGCTTTTGCAGCCTCTGATACCTGCTACTTTTGAGTCACAGGCCTCTACCGAGACCCATTCGGATTCCGGTATGCCGCGAGATTTGCAAAGTATTGAACGCACGGATGTCTCTCCCTTGGATGGGTCCGGAGCCTCTGAGCAAGCACCGGCTTCTGAGGGTGTTTTCAGGCCTCAACATTTTTACATTAAACTGATGCCAGAAACAAGAACAAGGTCAAAAACAACTTCTATGTCTAACAAACGGACGCATGAGCCACGTGCTCAGGCCCCTATGCCTAAAAAACAGATGATCTAAATGGCTGAGGATTTAATTACCTTGATCAGGGGTTCCCAACCTCCCCCTGCTAAGAGGCCTAGGCAAGGCACTGATTATGAATCTTAAGATCAGGTTTCCATTTCTTCTGATCAGGAATTTTCTATTCCAGCCAATGAGGATTCTGATGCAGAGGAATCCATCCCATCTGCATCTTCTCCTGAGTGTTACTCTTTTGGAGAGACTTTGCATACTTTAAGGGAACATTTTCACTGGGAGAGTCAGGACTTCTTTGAATCAAAAAAGAGGCTTAGGGATTTGCTTCTTCTTCCTCAACATAGGCCTTTGGCAATACTTCCTGTATTAGATATTGTTGATGATGCGTTCTCGGAATCAAGCATGGCTCATGATTCCCTGCCTCCAGCTCCTAGTAAGCCAGACAGATATTACAGGGTTCCTGACTCCCACAAATTTATTTTCAAAATTCCTGCTGCTGATCCTGAGATTATTTCTCAAGGTCCCAAGGGTGTTAAGGCTTCTACAGCCCAAAATCCTACCCCTTCTGATAGAGATTCCAGGGCACTGGATAGATGGGGGTAAGAAGGTTTATATGTCTGCAACCTTTGGCAGTCAAGGCTTTAAACAGCCAGTTTCATATGCTTAAATATCAACAGCATGTTATGGGCTTACTGAAACAGAAAATGATGTTGATTTCTGATTATGTGGAAAATAGAGTTACAGGATTTATTGCATTCAGCAGAACAGGTTGGAAAGCATACTTTGCAATGTGGTTTTGATTCTTTGGAGGCCTCTTGTAGGGCAGCCGTTACTGGATCTGTGATAAGAAGGCATGCCTGGCTCAAGGAGCAAAATCTGCCTGATCATGTTAAAGCTAAATTGTTGGATGCTCCTTTGCAGCATGATACTCTGTTTGGTAATAAGGCAGAAGAGGTTTTAAAGAAAATGGTAGACAAAGTTAAATCTATGCTAACTGTAAAATATTTCTTGCAAGTGCAGCCACCCAGGTTCAGTAGGCACTGGCCTACTAAAAATTGGTCCTTTCCTGTGCCCAACAGAGCCACTCAGGGCAAACCCAGGCACTTAAAAGGCAGTAGATATCAGTCACAAGGTTCTTACATGTTAAAGCAATGGGGTGCCTCCACCTCCAAATCTGGAGGAAACAAAACACAACCCTACAGTAAGCAGTCTCAATGACTTTCCTCTGCCATCTCCAAGCAGTTATCTTTTGTCAGCCCCCTTGGGGGGGGGGGGCTAGCACTTCATGCTCAAAATTGGCAGTTAATTACCCAGGACAAGTGAGTACTAAACATAGTATCCCAGGGGTACAGATTTCATTTGCATACTTTGCCACTTCCAAACGGATGGCTGGATCTGCCAAAAAACCAGTGGGCAGAGGCCCAGAAACAAGTCATGTCCCTCATGGATATGGGGCTATTCAACCGGTACCTGAAAAGGAAAACGGACAAGGATTTTATTCAAGACTTTTCCTGGTACCCAAAAAAGACGATTCATGGCGTTTAATACTGGACTTAGCGATTCTGAACACATTTCTGGACATTCCAAAATTCAGAATGCTGACTTTACAACAGCTACTGCCTATGCTAGGCAAAAATGCTTGGTTAGTAACTCTAGACTTAAAAGAGGCATGCCTGCATATCCCAGTAAGGGAATCATGCAGAAGATACCTCTGCTTCAAAGCAGGTTTTTTGCATTACCAATTCTCTGCACTGCCCTTTGGCTTATCTACTGAGCCCAGGGTCTTTACAAAGTGCCTGGCACCAGTAATTGCATTCCGCAGACAAAGAAACATTCAGATTTATCCTTATCTGGACGATTGTCTCATTCAAGCAGAGGATAAGGACACTCTTCTTCATCTGGAGTTTGTAAAAAGACTTCCAGCATGCCTAGGGTACACCATAAACAAAAATAAATCACAACTGGTACCCTCTCAAATAATTACATTCCTGGGTGCAAGTTTGAATACAACTGCCCAGATGGCTTACCTCACGCCAGACAAACAAAGGCAGTTGACAACATACTTCAAACAAACAAAAACCCAGTTATCTGCAAGACAAATTCTGCAGGCTTTGGGGTTCATGGCATCCTGCATTCTACTAATTCCATATGCGAGACTGCATATGAGGAAACTTCATTGATACCTAAAAAGTTTATGGAGTCAACATTGACACTGCCTAGAAACAATGATTCCTCTCATTCCCTGACTACAACAGGAGTTTCTTTTCTGGACAGAGACATGTCATCAAAACAAGGGACTGTCATTCACTCTACCCCCTGCCTCCCAAACCCTAACTACAGACGCATCAGAATATGCTTGGGGGCCCACCTGGCAGGGAGATGCATTCAGGGCAAATGGAGCCCAAACCAAATGCATCTGCATATCAACCAGAAAGAAATGCTAGCTTTTCAGAATGCTCTGACAGTCTTCAAGGACTTACTTCATCCAGTACAACTACTGATAAGGACGGATAACACCATAGTTATCTAGTACATAAACAAGCCGGGGGGGGTACACATTCCTACCCCCTTTGCAGACTAGCCATGGCCTTGTGGAACACAGCCTTGACTTCGCAAATACATCTTCAAGCTCCATTCCTACCAGGAAATCAAAATACTCTGGCAGACCTAAGCAGAAATCTTATGGACCTGCACGAATGGAAACTGGATCCACAAATCTTCAGCATGTTGACACAGAAATGAGGGAGCCCAGTCATAGATCTATTTGCCTCTCCCCAAAACTCAGTTGGACAAATTCTGCACAAGAACTCATCACAAAAAAGCATGGAAAGTGGATACTCTATCCTTCAGTTGGAAAAAACTATCAGTCTTTTGCCTTTCCTCCTCTGCCTCTGCTCTCCAAGGTCTTACTAAAAGTCAGACAGGAAAAAACAAAAATTATCCTTATTGCTCCAGACTGGCCTCACCAGCACTGGTACCCGCTTCTAAGGAATATGTCACACCTTCCTCTGTGGTACTTGCCTCAAACACCTCATCTACTGTCTCAGCAGAACTATCAAATTCTGCACACTCCGCTCCAAACTCTGAATCTTGCAGCATGGCAAATCAACTAATTATTCAAACCACATCCCTCAGTAAATGTGTGATGGATGTAATTTTGGAAGCCAGAAGGCCTAGTACTAGAAAATCTTATGTTGATAAATTGAAGAGATTTTGTGCTTGGAACCAAGCACAAGGAATAGACACAGCAAAGCCCAATATTCCTCAGATTTTACAGTGCTTAACTGAGATGCTTGACTAGGGCCTATCTTTTTCTTCAATAAAAATCCATGCCTCTGCCATCTTGGCTCATTACAACACAGAGCCTCCCCTCTTTTCTCATCCACTGCTTAAACAGTATCTCAGAGGGGCCAAAAATTTAAGGCCTCCCAGGAGAAAACCAACTCCTGCATGGGACCTCATTTTTGTGCTGGAAAAACTCACCCTGCCTCCTTTTAGACAAGTAGCTACTGTATATATAACATTTCTATCTTGGAAGACAGCTTTTCTTTTCACTTCAGCAAGAAGGGTTTCAGAACTACAGGTTCTCATGGCAGTGGAGCCTTTCATTATATTTTACCTGGACAAGGTGGCCCTCCGGACCAATCCTTCTTTTATGCCTAAGGTGGTGTCCAGTGTGGCTCTTAACCAGACCATTCACCTGCCAACATTTTTCCCAAATCCGCAGAACAAGGGGGAGCGGTTTCTGCATTCTTTGGATGTACACAGACAACTGAGATTTTGCTTAAACAGGACAAAATCTCGAAGAAAGTCTGATCAACTACTGGTAGCATTTGCTGCAGGATCAGAGGGGAAGGCTATATCAAAGCAGACTATTTCTAAATGGATAAGCCACTGCATTCATTTCTGCTATTTGCACCATGGTAAACGTGTGCCCAAGGGGATCAGATCCCATTCCCCCAGGGCTGCCTCTACTTCAGCTTTTCTCAGAGGGGTCCCAACCAAAGACATTTTAGAAGCTGCTACTTGGAGCTCTGTTCATACTTTCACAAAGCATTATCATTTACCTCTCTTCTCTAAATCCAGGGCAGGCTTTGCCACTGCAGTCCTGCAGGGCCTTATAACTGCACCTAATGCTGTTTAGATCCATCCTTTTATCCATAGTATAGGGATTCTACCCAAATGTAATGACTGCAACAGTGAAACACGAAGAACATAGTACAGTTGTATACACTTACCATAAATGTAGATGTTAGAGTGTATTCACTGTTGCAGTCCGGGTTACCCACCCGCCATCCTCCATTCTATACTTTTTCTTTCCTTCACTATACTCAAAAGCCTTTGTGGTGTATCTTTGTGGTGTATTTGCTTTTAGTTGAAGGTAAATTTCTAAGGTGCATTTATATATTTACAGTTTATGTATGTACATTTTTGTTCCCTGTTTTATCTTAGGACCACTACTATTCACAGTCTTCACAAATGACCTCCATACTTCCACACAGCATGCATCTATAATTCAGTATGCAGATGACACTACCTTTATCTGTGCTGCACAAAACATTCCCACCCTCCTGCAAACAACTCAACTAGCATTCTCTGACGTTGAAAACTACCTTACCAAAGGCCAACTTATCCTCAATCCAAAGAAAACTCAGCTTATGATTATAACCAGTTCTAACAAAAACACTAACAGTCAATTCACTATCTACTCCACTAATGCTACTCCAATTGCTCCAGTGGCACAGGCTAAGCTATTGGGAATAACCATAGACTCCCACCTAAAATTTGATAGTCATCTCAACTTAACTATTAAAAAAGTACATGCCAAACTGGGGTCACTGTACCGTATCAAACCATTTCTTACCAACAACACAAGATCAGCCATTGCTCGCTCCCAACTTCTATCTACCCTACTCTATGCATCTCCCATTCTGCCTAATCTCAACAAAACTGAACTAAGCAAAATGGAAGCTTGCTATAACAGAATTGCCCGCTTTGCTGCAAATTGCTCATATAGAACTCATCACTGTACTGCTTTGAGACAGCTCCACTGGCTTGAACTGCCCAGCATCCTAACCTATAATCAGCTCTGCCTCTGTCATTCTATCTGTTACCTCCCCAGTAAGTGTCCTACCCTCAAAAACCTAGTACAACATCACTCAGCCAAAAGGCCTCTTAGATCATCAAGCAAACTACTACTAGAAGTCACCAACAGCTACAATAGCTTTGGAGATGCACTATATAGTAGTTCAGTGGCTAAAAAATGGAACTCTGTCCCTACAAGCATTCAAAACACATCATCCAAAGCCTCCTTTAAAGACCTCATCAGGCAACATCTCAAGGAAAGTTGGCAGTGCCATGATTGCTCCCCAGGCTAGTGAAAGCGGATAACACATGCGTATAAAATCTAGAGCACTTGATAATAGTTTCCAATCTTACTCACAAACACTGGCTAATCTACAGTGTATGTACTGTACCTGTGTGCTATGTATGTATTCTGCCTATGTTGCAAATTTCAGCTGTACACCACAAATCTATTAATTACCTTTATTTTTAAAATTAATATTTTTTGTTTGTTCTCTCCACTGTAACTGTTTATGTGCCACATACCACTGTAAAAACATGTCTCCTGTAATTTGTGTGTATACTGATCATGTCTAAATAACTAAATGTGTCTGTAATTTTTCTTTGTGGAGCTTTTCTCCCCGAGCCTCTGCTGAAAAAGGGCCTTTTCTGCTCTGTCAGACACCCCCGGTTAACAAATGTAAAATAAAAAAAATAAATAAGTTTGGGGCCACCTGACATCTGTGGCAGGAAAAACTGATTAAAATGGCCTCGGCTGCATGTTTTATACCCCTGACGTCATGGAAGAGGAGACAGCAACCGACGCAGGACCCAAGACTTTGTTATTCAGGCCGACCTGAGGGCAACCTGCCAGCAGATTACCCAGATGTCATGACTGCAACAGTGAATACACTCTAACTTCTACATCTATGTAAGTGTACACAACTGTACTTTTTCTTGCACTCATAGAAAACAGCTTTTTCATCTTACTAAAGTACATACGAAGTCTGAAACTCAAATGTCTGTCATTTAGTGAATTCAATCCCCACTGATTTGCACTAAGAAGCCAGACAACCACAACGTTTTATGAAGAACAGATCAAAAATATGAAGCAAAAGTCTGGACATTCTGTGCAAATTTGGACAGTTGAGAGGTATGCATCCAGTTTAACTGTTTAATAGTTTAACAGGTAAAGTAAGTACATCCACTCCTAACTTAACTCACTTCTCCGAAAATATTGCTACCTCTTTCAACAATCACTTCACACAAACCGTACTATCACTAGCTAGACAACACAACCCCCCCCCATAAACCCACACCATCAACTAGAACTAACAATCTCCCAACTAGCTTCTCTTTCTCTCCTGTTCCTACCTCCAAAATAAAACTACTAACTAAACTTAAAACCAAAAGATTAGCAGCAGACAACCTCCCAGGTGAATACATTCAACTTGCAGTTGATGCTCTAGTCTACCCCGTATCACTCTTGATTAACAGATCTCTGTCAGAAAGTAATGTTCCTACACTGTGGAAAGTCTCACACATAATTCCCCTACACAAAGGAGGCCCCTCCACAGATCTAACCAGTTATCGCTCCATAGCTATTCTCTAGCCACTCTCCAAAATACTAGAGAGATGCATTCATTCTCAAGTCTCAGATCACCTCCTTGCTAACAACCTCCTCTCCAGCACACAACATGGTTTTCGACGTAACCATAGCACCACCACAGCCTTACTCTCTTTCTCTAACACTATCCTACAAAATAAAAATGCAGGTTATCTCTCCTCAGCTACCTTCCTAGACCTCTCTAAAGCTTTCGACATGGTCCCACACAAACAACTCCTCTCTCTTCTCAATAACCTATCCTTCTCTCAACCAGTCATCAACTGGTTTCAGAGTTACCTATCTGACCGCCAACAAGCAGTTGTTTGGCAGGACAACCTATCCCCCCAACTACCAGTCTCCATAGGAGTTCCCCAAGGGTCCATCCTGGGACCCCTACTCTTTTCTATTTTCACCAATAATCTAGCCTCAGCCACAACACATGGCACACTCATACAATAAGCAGATGACTCAACCATCATCTGCACAGCCCACTCCCTCCCAGAACTGCAAAAAGTCACACAGGAAGTATTTTCTTCTATTGAAAGTTGGTTATCCGATGCCCAACTAATACTCAACCCAAGCAAAACAAAATTACTAATCTTCCAACCCACCAAACTTACCCTAGACAGCTCTTACTTTAACATCGCAGCAAAAGACAACACCACCACCCATCCTACAGAACACACCAAATTACTAGGAGTAGAAATAGACAATAAACTAAACTTTGACATTCACATTTCCATGACCATTAAAAAAGTGTACAAAAAACTAGGAGCATTGTATAGAAATCAGCAACTACTTACCAAAGCAGCTAAAATTTCAGTAGCAAATTCTCATCTTATCTCTACCCTACTCTATGCCTCTCCAGTATTTACTAACCTTAGACAATGTGATCTAAATAAGCTCGAAACCTGCTACAACAGAATCGCCAAATTCGCCACAGGGTTTTCCTACTGTACTCACCACTGTCTCGCACTAGCAGAACTGGGCTGGCTAGAGCTCCCCCACCTCCTTCAATGGTACCAACTCACACTCGCCCACAAACTAATAAACCAACCACTAAAAGTCCTATCCCTCCAGAATCGACTCCAACCCTACATAACCACGAGACCACTAAGATCCAGCCAAAAAAAACTCCTACAGGTCACAAGAGCCATTAACTCTGCTGGAGAAGCTTTATTCTCCTGCACTATAGCCAAACTCTGGAACTCCCTCCCATCCTCAATTACCTCTGTAACTTCTTGCACCCACTTTAAATCCTTACTAAATTCACACTTCAAAACTTGCCAGATATGCCCTTGAACCCCCCCCCCCTCTAATACCATCCACTCCCCCCACCCACTATCTCTGTCAGTCCCTATTAATGTTCCCAGCTACCTACCACATAATACTAACTTCTTGTAGCAACAACTGCTAATGGCTGTTATGTACCTCAAAAACAGTTTGTATCAATTGTTCACTGATGAATCCCAACTACATTTTAACCATGTTTAGTATGTCACCATATTTTAAAATTGTACTATGCTCTACAGCTGTTTTACATCTGTTTTCTTCTTGTCTTGCGTCCTTAACTGGACTAATGTCTATATTTAAATGCTATGTTTTTTTAACTGTATAATGCAAATAATACTTAATGTGGAGCTTTTCTCCCCTGGCCTCTGCTGAAAACGGACCTGTGTCCAGTCAGACTCTCCCGGTTAACAAATGTAAATAAATAAATAATAATGAATAAACTGTTTACATCTCAGATTTCCAACTGGAGTATAAAAAAATGGTTGTAGGAAAATGCTCAGACTTGCTTTATAAAATCAACACCAGCCCTGCAGAGACAGATAAATGACTTTTTAACTTGATTTTGAGAACAGGGTCAGTGATTTTCATCTACAGACAGCCCCCTGCATGTCATTTACATCCAGTTTGATAACTGTGTAAATCTCAAATGCCACAGTGTGGTAAAGAATAAATTAATAATGATCCTACTACCATATTTCAGGTTTGTGTCACTGGATATACAGTAACACAAAAACACACTAGTCCTGCAAATCTAAGGTGACTGCACTGAATGACAAAATGGTTGGTCATTTTCTGATGTTTCTAGTTTTTAGTTATGCAGCTTATCTGAAAATTGATCTTTTCTGCAGGAACTGTCCCTATAGTACCTTTAGTGACTAATGCCACTACTGCTGCAATGCAGGGAAACATGGATACACAGATCTTACCAGTGAATTCTGTGCCTTCATTTAGTTTGTCAGCTTGTTGTCACCCTACCCTTTGAACACCACTATCAACCATATTCTATGATCAAAATGTAGATTGGCGTCTCTCACAGTGTCTAACAAATGGAGAAAATGTACAACACAACTTCAAACAGGAAACCACTTCAAACATGAAACTCAAAGCATCGTTACATATAAAAGGCTATACGATTTGTAATTTACCTGTAGCATTTATTAAAAATTTAGGCTTTATTACACACCCCTTTTCACACAGTTTCTAAATGGTATAAACTATATCCAAAAATACAGAAGAATGTCTCTAGTCCCAAAAAGACAAAACAGGACAAAGTAAGCAATCAACTGAAATAGTACTTCAGATACGAAGCACTCACAAATGAGTTTGGTCTGGTAACCTCTCAACCTCTTAGAGCAAGCAAGCTGGACACATGGGGCAATTATATTGCTTGTACAAACTTTGATAGAGTAACAGGTTTTGCCTGGCAGCGATAGTTGAAAGGCTATGAAGTCTGCCACAGAAATAACTGTCATTATTTTCTAACTTCACTGTTTGCCAGTAATTCGCCGGAAAAACCACAAGTTTATGAAAAACGGACAAAAGCTATGAAATGAGAATGCCTTACTGATTAGGCAGGCTCAGAGGTGAAGTGGCTGAAGTGAGTCAGGGTTTGTTCAATAAAAAAATGGATCTCTCTTGCACCTGTTTCTTCCCAGACCCAGTACTAACTACTAGTCAATTTTAAATATAGCTGAGCAACCAGCTAAATACCACCATAGTAGCTAAACTGAAAAATGGAGCAATCCAAGTAAACCAACATGAATGCATGGGGGGGGGGGGCATAATAATTAGTGACTGGATTCTTTCTTTTTTGAAGCACACCTCTCAAACTATTAGAGCAAGAAAGCTGGACAAAACTAGGGATAATTTTTAAGTATGACTCATACAAACCTTGAAAGTTGATAGAATAGTAGGTTTTGCCTGGCAGCGATAGTTGAAAGGCTGTGAAGTCTGCCACGGAAATAGTTGTCATTATTTTCTAACTTCACTGCTTGCCAGTAATTTGCCGAAAAACCACAACTTTATGAAAAACGGACCAAAACTGTGAAATGAGACCGCCTTACTGATTAGGCAGGCTCGGAGGTGAACTGGCTGCTGAAGTGAGTCAGGGTTTGGTCAATAAAAAAAACAAAAAAAACAAAAAAAAAAAATGGGTCTCTGTCGCACCTGTTTCTTCCCAGACCCAGTACTACCCTATTTCGCAAACTAAATGAGTCTGTTCAGCTGAACTACTGAAGCAGGGAAAAAGAAACTGAATTTTCTCTTGTTTGAAGCCAGCTAATTTTAAATATAGCTACTATGCTGAGTAACCAGCTAAATACCATCATAGTAGCTAAACTGAAAAAGGTGCAATCCAAGTAAACCAACATGAGTGCATGGGGGGGTGCATAATAATTGGTGTCTGTTTTTTTTTTTGTTTTGTTTTTTGAAGCACACCTCTCAAAGCCGATTTTCTCTTAAGTTAGATATGAACACCATGAAATTCCACACTGAAACTTAAGTTGACAAGGTAACTGACAATGTTCAGTTACTTTTTCAACTTAATTTTCAAGAGTGGAGTTAAATATGACTGCAGTTAGTTGCGCTGGTAGAATGCACACGGGTGTACCATCATGCAATTTCTACCGTCTCACAGCATGCTCGGTGTTAAGAACAGAGGCACCATTAATGAATTAAAAGAAGAATTACACTTTTCCTAAAGAAATTCAAGATTCTGAATCTGAACAGGAAGATGCAGGAATGTATACCTTTTCTTTCCTTAGATTTCTAATTCAGACAGAGGAGAAATCAGTGTCTGATTCTCCCTGTGGAGGTTTCTCTATCTGTAAGACTGTTAGAATGTGCTAGTGTTACAGTGGGAGAACACTGAGGTTTCTCAGTCCCTCAGAAAATACTGAGTTGTTACAGAATGATTTTCCAGAATGCACACCCATTCCTTCTGTCAGCTTTAGAGGATGTGTGTGATACTGCCCTGCAGTTTTCCTTATAGCCAGACAGCTACCACTAAAAAGGCAGAAAGGATGTATAAAGTTATTCAGTCTTTTAAATTTTATACAGTGTTACCAAACCTGACCCAGCAGCTGTAGTTTTAGTTGATCCCACTGGAGATAATTCCGATCCTACTATTTTTGATAAGGATGGGGACAATTATTAATGTTTATGGGAAAAGTGTATTCTTCTGCAACTTAGATGTTCAAAATTTTGAATTATCAGTCTTGTGTTAGAACTTGTTTTGACAAGTTGTGAAAATGAGGAATGTTTTGTCTTCCATTTCTTCTTGTAAATTAATATCTGCTTCAATAACTAAGTTTCTTCTATTGCACAGGTCACTACTAATTGTATTCAGGGTTTGTATGACCCTGTTGTTGATTCTTTCCAGGCTATGGCCACTAGCACTGTTTTAAGGAGCTTTGCATAGCTACATTCTGAGAACTCCCAGGTGATGTTAAAAATGAGATTTTAAATCCTTGAATAGAGATTGTGTTTGGCAGCTCTGCTGCAGAGGTGATTAAAATTGTGATGAAAGGGGCAAGCTGATCCAGGGAATCTCAAAGATATTTCAGCCCTCCTTTTCCAAATTGTCCAAGGAATTTTCTGTCTCCTTATCCAGTTTTGGCAATAACAGATTACCTGAATTTGTTGAGACTGTTTAAACAAACTTTTAAGAAGAAATGTCAAGGGAATATCAGTGAGAACTCTTGAACCTCCCAAAACCAAGGACAGTTTGGCGAATCTGAAGGACTGTTCAGGAGCCTTTGTGATGCTGTTCCATCCTGGCCCCCTTTTTTCTAGACAGTCTGAATCTCCATTTTTCTGTTTGGTAACAGATTGTTTCAGACAAATGCATTTTGAAAATCATTCATCAAGGTTACAGATGACAGTGGGAGGAAATTCCTCCTTCCCAGGGGATCATTCCTTTTCCCCCAGTTCAGACCCTCTTGTTTTCAGCTGTTCTTCTTCTTCATACCCCTATTTCATCCAGACTTCAGATGTTTTTTTCAGATTTTGTGTGCATGGATCACATTATCAGTTCTCTGCCTTACTCTTTGGACTAGCCACTACACCAGTAGTGTTCACAGAGTATCTAGCTCTAGTATCATTTCATTGCAGGCTACAGGGTATGTACTTTTTCCATATTTAGATGACTTGCTTATCTTTGCAGAGTCTTTTTCAAAGTGACAAAATCTCCCTCTCAGGTGAGAGATCTCTCTTGCATAATCTGGGATTCCAAGAGAACATTCAAAAGTCTTTCTTGTCTCACTCGCACAAGATTGTGTTCCTGAGACATCAACTAGACACCTTAGTTCAAAGAGTTATTCTTCCACAGGTAAAAAATAGATCTTTATTTAGGTCTATTTCTATGGTTTTCCACTCAGACTTTGGTGACTATGAGGGAGTACCTTAAGATTTTGGGTCTCATGGCATGTATGGTTCTCATGATACCATTGGCAAGGTTCTACATGAGAAAGATACAATTAATCTCTTTGGTCCCACCATCAACACCTTTTCTTTTCAAATTCCAGTGTTGGTGCTTGTCAGAAGAGATGTTTTGGTGGAGGCAACATATATCCTTGAATCCAGGTTTGCCCTCTGCTCTAAAGCACCACAGATTCAGTCATCACAGATACTTGAGACTTGCATGGGAGCAACTGGCAAAATTCTGTTCCAAGACTCTATGCAAGAAGGCCTGGAAGATAGAATCCTTTTCTTTTCTGTTGACAGGAATGTTCCTGTATGCTTTTCCACCAATAGCCAGGGTACTTCTGAAGATTCAGCAGGAATCCCCCAAGATTATATTGGTGACTTCCTTGTGGTGCAGGCAACTGTGGTTCTCCCTTCTTTTCAAAATGTACAAGGGCAATTATCACTAGCTTCCTCACAGACTGGATCTAATCACACAGGAACAGGGTGTTTGATATACGCTCAGACTTCATTCAGCTTCAGCTGACTCGACCTGTTTGCTGGGTACTTGCAGCAGGTATTAACAGAGGCAAGAAAGTTAAAAGTAGTTTTTGTCTGCTGTAGAAGTGCCATAGACCCTGTTGCATCCTTTCGTTAAGTGTGCTTGCCACTCTGTTTACTTTAGTTTTATATATTCATAGATTAGTACTAGGCTATCTGCTGTTGGGAGCCATTTTATGCCTAGACAATTACTCCATGTAAGAATCAAACCTGGCACCTTGTGGTTCTAAGGTAAACAGCTTAACCCTTATGCCAACCTCCCACTAAAATTTTCATCTTCCTTAGATTCATGGTTTCATATGTTCATAGCCAATTACTAGTCCAGCTTTCTGAATAAGCGATTCTAAACCTAGCCACTTTCCTTTCCAAAGGTGAGAATCAAACATTCTGCCTTGTGTCTGTGAATCAGACACCTTAACCATTATGTCAACCCCCAGTCATTAATAAAATTGTCACTCTTTTCATGAACATTTTCTCATAGGTTTATAGATTCATAGAGAAGTACTAAGCTTACTGCTGTCATGGGCCATGTTACGTCTAGACAGTTCCCCTCCCAAGGTGAGACTCAGACTTTTTACTTTGTGTCTGTGAGGCAAACACCCTAACCATTATACCAGTCCCCAACTCCAGGTGCCAGTATGATTCCATCATTGTCCATGTGGTTGTAAATGACCTGAGACATACCTCACCTGCCTATAAGAAAAGAGACATAATGAATCTCTCAGTATATATGTCACAGATAGGTGTGAACCTTGCATTGAGCAGCATTCTACCTTTACTAAGGATGATGCCACAGTATGAACATAAAATGATTGATTTTAGTAATTGGCTTAGCTTCTGATGTTACTCCAGGGGCATCCAATATCTGTCAGCATGGGAGAACATGGACAAAAGATGATATTGCTTTGCCAAGGATGGGCTGTACCTGTCTGCTCCAGGCTTTCACATAAAACTTTATCCACTGCCTTAGAGCCTTTTTTAGGCAGTGCCAAAGAGACAACCTTGAGATGTTGCTGCTAAATGCTTGGAGCCAAAACAAAAAACCCTTCAAGCCCACCTCACTGTGGAGAATGTAGACATCTGTGTCTTGACTGAGACTTGGGTTAAAGCCATAGAAAGTACTCTGGAAGTGCAAGGCTACAATGCCTTCCACACATTTATTTATTGCATTTGTTTACCGGAAAAGTCCACTGGGCCTAAAAGAGCCCATTTTCAGCAGAGGCCTGGGGAGAAAAGTTCCATATTAATTACATACAATGACATGTTAACACACAAAACAAAGTATGTCGAGAGGTAGTAGTACAATCAGTGGAATAAGAACAGTGATATTGTTTACAATAATGGTATAAGTATACCATTATTGCATTTACATTTAAACCAACAACAGCACAGATTGGGGCCAAAGGTGGAGGTATCTTTATCTGTGTTAGTAACAAACATACCTCTAGGTTGGTTAAACAAGATGATACCATGGAGGTCATCCATATACAACTCACCATAGATAAGGTTCCTCACCATGTCATGACTACAGGTCACCACCTATTCCCCTAGATTGTCACATCTCTTATTTAAACCTTCTAGAGGCGCTCACCATACAATCAAACATCCTATTCATGGTTGACTTTAACTACACACACCTCTATAGACTGGGAAATGTACACTGTTTCAAACTGAGAGGTGCAATGCTTTCTGGACTTTAACACAAACACCCTGGAACAGCTAGCACATGCTTCAACCAGAGGATCAAACATACTAGATCTGGTACTCACCAACATGAGAAAGTGTTCCACCTCCCATGACATGCCCTCACTTGTGAGGTCAGATCACATAGTGGTCTCATTTGGAGTTAATATCAACCTAGACAATTCAGTTAAACCAGTAACAGAAACTATTCAAAAGAAAACTGCATACTAATAAGTGACTGTCAAAATTCAAGACTCCTTGTCAAATTCAAGCCATAGATACCTATGCAAAATTATTCAGAGAGTCCCTAAACAAACATGTGAATGGCTGCATAGAAGCTGCTGTACCTACCAGAAATAAACCCAAATCAAACCCCACTGTTAGAATCCTCACCTAAACATGGTATATAAAGAAAGAAGAAAACTCATGGCCAAAATCAGGAAGAACATCTGCCTTAAGGACAATGCTGTCATATACAGCTAAACAAGAAACTAAGAGGTCTAATTAAATCCAACAAAGCCAACTATGAGGTCAGAATCACCTTGCAGACTAAAGAGAATTAGAAGACCTTCATCAGCTATGTCAGGAACCTTAGAGTTAACACAGCAGTGTGCTGAAGTGCTGGTGAATGGTACCACCTTTACTAATCAGGGTGACACAGAAAGTCTAACAGCTGATAAGTTCATCTCAAATTTTACCCCATCCACACACACACTCCAAGTGAAATCCCCTCCAGCGTACTTCCCCCAGCTATCAGCAGAGATCAGGTGCTGGCAGGACTCGCTAAAGCCAAGAACACTGCCTCAGTGGGTCCCAACAGCATCCCTGGTTGCCTCCTAAAAAGTCTAAAACATGACTTATCAGGACCACTTGAGGCACTCTTCAACTACAGCCTTGAAACAGGGTACATTCCAAAGGAATGGAGGACTGAAACAGTCATTCCCCTCAGCAATAATGGATGATTAACTATCCCAGGGAACTACAAACCCTTCAATCTAACAAGCCTAATATGCAGTGCCATGGAATTAATTATCATGGAAATGATAAACAAGGACGTTAGCAACCTACAGATACTGAACCCATCCCAATTAGGCTTTAAGGGAAGGTCATGCCTACTTAACCTGGTAGACTTCTTTGAGATGGTCACCAAGGCAATGAGCAAGGGTAAAACAGTGTATCTTGACCTGACTAGGGCATTCAGTACAATACCCCACTCAGGCATTATTGACAAACTGTCTGACCTGGGTGTAAATCCTTACATAACTCACTGGATTGCTGGCTGGCTCGCAGACAGGACCAAAGAAGTCAGGATCGGTGTGACCACTTTCTCCAAAGATTGGTCACCAGCAGAGTACCCCTGGGCTCCATGCTGGACCTCCTCCTGTTTGGCATCAACTTCTTGGAAGACAAACAACTGACTTGGGACAGCTGTAACAGAAATAAATATGCTGTCGTTGTTCAAAAAATTCCAGGCCCATAAACGCTCCAAACAAGTTTATTGAATAAAACCACAACAAATAAAAACGTCGACCTAGGTTTCGTCCGTTGTACGAACTTCATCAGAACACCACATGATTCATCTAAAACATTTAAATATTGTGCACAAACATACTTAATGAGCCTATTAACCAATGGGATGCATATAAAACACTTCCAAATTTAAAGCAGCAATGCAAAAATATTTAACTTATGTATTACTACCCAGAGCAATGGACCCCTCCTATAATAAGGATGCTTGATATAAAACCACTAAATATTTACCAACACAAAAAATACATATAAAACAAGTGTATATAAATAATTTTTAAAAAAATATAATACTATTGAAACAAAAATGTAAATATTAATTGTGTATTACAAAGTTTGTGTATGTTAAAAATATTTTAATTTGATGTTGTCGTATGTGTCAAGCAATGCTTAAATGAATGAATAAATAATGATAAAAAATCAATCAATTTGCTTTAAGCTATATTATAAATTATTTAGAGGAAAGGGAATTAAACCACATATTAAAATATATAACAAGTTCCCTATTGTGTTGGTGTGACCAACAACCATGTGAAACAACTAAATAATGAAATTAAAAACTCATATAATGTACCACATAGTACTGTACATAAAACAACAATAAGCAATATGATAAAATGACGAAGCCATACTAATTGCCCTTGATGTTGTTCAACCATAAAATTGGCTTAATACTTATATATTCGCTCAATCCAGGATGTTGATTGGCATTAAGTAATATCTGCATCCTCAATTCTGACAAGTCTAAATTATATTTAGTAAACTTGCCTTGTAAATCCAACTTCTGGTGTATAACACCAAAAAATCTAAAAGAATGGCTTTCAAATTGATTTATGTGTCTAGCCAGGGCACTCGTTAATTTATTATTTTTAATATCCAGTAGGTGTTCTTTAACCCTGTCTCTAAAATGTCTACAAGTTTTGCCAACATAAAACCCTTCACACTGTTGACAAACAGCAATATAAACAACATTTTTTGTGTAACAATTTATATGCTGTCTTATTCTGATGTTGTGTTTGTTAACAGTCACAACTGTGTCAGTGTTTATTAAATACTTACACGTTGAACATCTACCGCATTTAAAACTACCCATAGGTTTTTGTGAAATATTGTGAGTGTTGACATTCAGACTTTCAATACTAAACACAATTCCATGAATAGTCAGAATAATCAAGAGGAAGGTAATATGCGTGATTGGCTACGTGTTTTTGAAGTCAAGATGTTCAAATTGAAAAGAACCCAAATGGAGAATGGGTATTTGCGTAAAAATATTGAGCTGGGGCTAGTTCCCAAAGGGTTGAGGCTGTGGCGATATCCCAACGGAAGTGAACATGAACCGGACATGCTTAAGGAGTTGCACGATTTATTCAACAAAACGGGTATAGCACTTATGGAAATTATGATTGCACACAATGAAAAGAAAATAGATGTGCTTATTTCTGAATTGGACCGGTTAAATAACTCTATTAGTCAAGATTTGCTTTTTGACCAATACTATACCAATTATACTAACATTATCAAAGAGGTTGAACACAGTTGTAATGTCATTTATGATAAGAAGCAGCAAAAAATTAAAAGGGATTTGAAGGTTTATTCATCGGGATTGGTGTATCCTAAATCCAAACCCATAAGACACAGTCTCAGAGACGGGAGACCGGAAGAGAGTAATAATCGTATGGACACTTTAGACGACATCACTTCCCCCTTGCGATCAGAGACGCAAGGACTAAGGCAGTATGGCAGCCCTAGAGAGGGTGAAGGGCCCAGGAGATCTAAAAGGATTAAGGAGCAACACCAGTACGATGAGGAGGAAGAGTATGAGTATGCGGTAACACGACCGAGAAGGGAATATGAAAGAACCAGGAAAGTTAATTTTCAATCAAAAAACGCGTGCGGGGCGCACAAGTAGCCGATGGCGTCCAACACCTTGAGGTACTGGGTAAGCGTTTTCTTTCCTTCTCTCCTTCTTCTTCTGGTTTTGACACGACGTTTTTGAAAACAACTACGGGTTCTATCACATTAGATAGTGATGTTGTTTCCTTTTCGGATGCTTTACAGTTGACTGGTTCCAATTATTTGAGGACCGTATCCGTTTGTTCAGTTGATACATGCGGTATATTGAACATTTCAGCGGGTGGTGAGGACTGTGACATTAACCACTCTTTAGCCAATATTGTTTATATGGACAGTGTTAATGAAATACTTGATACTTCAGCGTGTGATATCAGTACACAGCACCAGATTCTTGGTTCCACTTGTATTAATGCTGAAGTGTTTCATAATACGAGTGACGATTCGTCTGTACCAGCTGATGAATTTAGACCGGATTGTGTTTGTGATTTGATTTTACACACATGTGAAGAGCAACGGAAAAGTAATGACATTTTAATTCAAAGTATTTCAGACATTGATCAATACACGACAAAGCCTTTTGATGGTGATACACATTTAAGCACTACAGATCAAAGCGATTCACTTTATGACTTGACAATTCATGAATATATAGAACAAGTGCACCTAGTTGAAACAGTGGACGTTAATAATGTTGATGTATGTGTCAATCATAGCATAGATATGTTACTTGATGTTGATGTGTGTACACAGGTAAATAGCAATGGGGAAACAGATAGACAAAGGGAATGTAATTTATTTTTTAATCCCAATATTGTGGAGAATAACACGGGTGACTTTAAATTATACAATTACAGTAATAAGTCTTTCGATAGAGAATGTGTAGAATTGTTTTCAAAGGGTTTTAGTTTCGTACCGAAGAAGAGAGGTAACCTTGTTAACAGCATTATAGATTTGAAATTATTTACCCGAAAGTTAAATTTAAAAATACTTTACCAGAGTAACTCTTGGGGCACTATTGAGAATGGAAGTAATAGATTGTCCAAACCAAGTACTTATAATCCACCCATGCACGACAAGATAGCATTTTTTGAAAAAGTGACTGAAAACGACATAAGGGAGGCATTTACCCATTATAGTAGGGATTTCAAAAACAGTAACAACTTAACTAAACAAGAGGAAGCAACCCTACACAGGATTTTGGCCACCGAAAATATAAGAATCATGAAACCTGATAAGGGTAGTGGCATAGTGATAGTGGATAATAATGATTATATTTCTTATATGAATGCCATGTTGGAAGAAGATACATATAGGGAAATTAGCAGAAATAAGATCAACATAGCACATAAGAGGATTGACACTACACTTTTCGACATGTTATTTCAGGGAGAGGTGGATGAACATGAATGGCGTTTTTTACGAAATGATTTTCCCGTCATTAGTGGTATTTTTGGCATTCCCAAAATACACAAGGGCATGGACAATTTACATTTTAGACCAATAGTAGACGGTAAACGCAGCAAGACACATTTTATCAGTCAATTTTTAGACTACCATCTTAAACCCGGAATTGCATTTTTTTCATACATTCTTAGGGACTCTTGGGACTTTTTGGGGAAAATTAAAACTATAGAATTTGAAGACAATGACACTTTTATTACTTTGGATGTATGTAATTTGTACACTGTTATACCCCATGACAACGGATTGGACTGGCTAGAAGAACAATTATATTACACCAACCTTTATGACCAGAATAAAATTAATGTTTTAGTCAAATTAATGGGGATTGTACTTAAAAACAATTTTATATTCTTTGACGGGGCTTATTACAAACAGGTTAGTGGCGTTGCCATGGGGGCAGCGTGTGCCCCGGGTTTTGCCAACTTTGTTTTAACATATTGGGAATTGAATTATGTGTTCAACTCAGAATATTTTAAATATATTAAATTTTATGGGAGGTTTTTAGACGATTTATTTATTATTTGGAAAGGAGAACAGGCAATTTTAAAATGTTTTTTAAATTATCTTAACAACAGTGTATCTTTTTTAAAATTCACATATGTTATTAGCCAGAAAAGCATTAGTTATTTGGACATCAATCTAACTTATGATAATGTTAAGAAGAAGCTTGTGTCTAACATTTATAGGAAGTCCACATTCTCAAATTCATACCTACATTTTGATAGTTGGCACCCTCACCATCAGAAGAAAGCGGTGGTTAAAGGCCAGATGGTGAGGGCAGCAAGAATGGTCAGTGAGGATGTGGACTTTGATCACGAAATTGAATTTATTACTAGTTTATTTTTAAATAGGGGGTATCCACAGGATTTTTGTATCAATATAGCCAAAGAAGTGAAACACAAAAGAATTAATGGCATTTATAAGGCCATTTTACACAGTAACACGATGATTTCCAGTGGCAGCCACCCTAGTCAAGTGGTGGATGTTGGAAAATTTATTTGTAACAACATCCCCTTGTATGTTACTACATTTAATGGCATTTCTTCATGTATTAAAAACATTATTAATAAGAATTGGAAATTTATAAGTACAGATAAATCACTTGAGGGAATGTTTGTGGGGAGTGTTAAACATGTTTTTAGGAAGGACACTTCGTTTAAGGATTTATTTGAAAGTCTGAATGTCAACACTCACAATATTTCACAAAAACCTATGGGTAGTTTTAAATGCGGTAGATGTTCAACGTGTAAGTATTTAATAAACACTGACACAGTTGTGACTGTTAACAAACACAACATCAGAATAAGACAGCATATAAATTGTTACACAAAAAATGTTGTTTATATTGCTGTTTGTCAACAGTGTGAAGGGTTTTATGTTGGCAAAACTTGTAGACATTTTAGAGACAGGGTTAAAGAACACCTACTGGATATTAAAAATAATAAATTAACGAGTGCCCTGGCTAGACACATAAATCAATTTGAAAGCCATTCTTTTAGATTTTTTGGTGTTATACACCAGAAGTTGGATTTACAAGGCAAGTTTACTAAATATAATTTAGACTTGTCAGAATTGAGGATGCAGATATTACTTAATGCCAATCAACATCCTGGATTGAACGAATATATAAGTATTAAGCCAATTTTATGGTTGAACAACATCAAGGGCAATTAGTATGGCTTCGTCATTTTATCATATTGCTTATTGTTGTTTTATGTACAGTACTATGTGGTACATTATATGAGTTTTTAATTTCATTATTTAGTTGTTTCACATGGTTGTTGGTCACACCAACACAATAGGGAACTTGTTATATATTTTAATATGTGGTTTAATTCCCTTTCCTCTAAATAATTTATAATATAGCTTAAAGCAAATTGATTGATTTTTTATCATTATTTATTCATTCATTTAAGCATTGCTTGACACACACGACAACATCAAATTAAAATATTTTTAACATACACAAACTTTGTAATACACAATTAATATTTACATTTTTGTTTCAATAGTATTATATTTTTTTAAAAATTATTTATATACACTTGTTTTATATGTATTTTTTGTGTTGGTAAATATTTAGTGGTTTTATATCAAGCATCCTTATTATAGGAGGGGTCCATTGCTCTGGGTAGTAATACATAAGTTAAATATTTTTGCATTGCTGCTTTAAATTTGGAAGTGTTTTATATGCATCCCATTGGTTAATAGGCTCATTAAGTATGTTTGTGCACAATATTTAAATGTTTTAGATGAATCATGTGGTGTTCTGATGAAGTTCGTACAACGGACGAAACCTAGGTCGACGTTTTCATTTGTTGTGGTTTTATTCAATAAACTTGTTTGGAGCGTTTATGGGCCTGGAATTTTTTGAACAACGACAGCATATTTATTTCTGTTACAGCTGTCCCAAGTCAGTTGTGGTACCTTTCTTCCTGCGTTCAGTGTTTACAGTTGTCAGTCCCCGGTTCACTTCTTGGAAGACAAGGCTAATATTGAAGACCTTTGGCTCACCAGATTTTCAGATGACTTTAAATTATATATATTATAGATTCCCCAAGACACCAACATCTTGCAAGTGGGTTTAACACAGACAAATGACTGGTATCAAAACCATGACTTAAAACTTGATGCCAAAAAAGTGCATTATAATGCCCTTTGGGAAACTGTCAACCCAAGATAATTACTCCATTGATAAAATACCCTCTAAGAGCTGACCAGGTAGTAAGGACTCCGGGAACATATGTAGGCAGCAATCAGGTCTTTGACCAAAACATAGCTAAGATGATAAGAAACTCATTCTGTGTTGCCCAACTTATAGGTAAGGGTACGGTATCCAGGTCCAAGGAAGTTATAGTGCCATTCTACTAGGCCCTTAACAGACCTGTCATTGAATACAATGCCCCCTTCATCAAGTATCTAACCAGACACTTGCAATAGCTTGAATACCCACAGGGGTTGGGGGTTGGTATAATGGTTAAGGTGTTTACCTCATAGACAGAAGGCACTTGATTCTCATATGTGGAAGGGAAAATGGCCCACAAGGGCAGCCAGCCCAACACTTACCTGTGAACCTATTAACAAAGGTTTACCACCAGGAGAATTCAGGGCATGAATACTCTGCCCTACACTGATCACCTAAAGGCTCTGGCTTTCTATTCAGTCTCCTACAGACTGCTGAGAAGGGGATCTTTGCCTGACTTACAGGGTTTCCTCAGACCCAGCTCTGATGGATCTGTTGCACATGTGCAAAACAAACAGCACCAGAAAAATTAGAGCCTTGTATCTGAACTTCACATGTGACATATGTAAACAGAGCATACTGGAGAGAGAGATTTGTCTCCCGTAGGTTCCCCACACTATGGAATGGGCTCCCCATCCATGTAAAGCAGAGTTCACCCCTGACCCTATTGAAGTGAAATCTTAACAACTGGATGGGAAATCATAAATTCACCCCGAGTCTGGCATCCATGTCCCTTATGGACAGAGGCCATCAATAGGAAAAGTATTAGCTTAACATCCCATCTCCTACAAATCCTAATTTATCTCTCTACTAACCTGCCACACCACCGCCGTACATATCCCCATGATATTCTGGTCACAAATGCGTGGCTAATCTTGTAAAGGTCCTAGTGGTTGTTAGCCTAGTAACAACCTATGAACCAGGTACTTATCTTCTTGATCTCCGCATTTGCTAGGGCTCCTAGATAAAATCGCCAAACTCCATTTTAAGAATTATGCTCAATTCCCCACTACAGAGACTGCTGTCTGAAAATAAACTAAGTCATAACATTCAAGAATTACAAAGCTCTGATTATAATAAGCTGCCAGGCGACCCCACAAAAGACACTTGTCAAAGAATATCCATAAATGTCAGTGATAAGTCAACATCAAATCAATGGCAAATTGATTTGAGACCTGTACCTGCACCTGTTGTGTGGTGACCAAAGTGCCCTTACCTGCACCTGTGATAACAGAAGGCAGGCTTTCTTTAGATATATCTATTGCCACCTCATGTAGATATTCTATTCACAAAACCCATTTATTCAACTAAAAGATTTTGCTAGACAGTGATGTCCCCACCTGCAAAACTCCCCTGAAAGTGTGATTGCTCCCTCCTGAACACTGCAGCTGGCAAAGAGAACTCCCTTCACTCATGAAGTGCGGAAACAGAATTGTTCAGGTACTATTGTACGGCATAGTATGTCCTGCCACGGTGTAATTTCCTGTTGCATTGTTTTTGTTTAACTTTAGCATTGGTTGAGTGGTGTGCATACTTACAAGGATGATAGCATTAGACCCCCCTCTCTTCATATTTTCTCTGTAGCTTATTCCCAATTCTTTACTAGTGCAAATAAATTCAAGGGCAGTTCTCTTACAACATTAAGATCAAGTTTAACCTTATTTGGAATATACCGATGTTTAACTTTATTTGAAATATGTCTGTGCTTCTGTTAACTCAGAAAGGTATAAGCTAATGAATGGACCGTGTATTAGGCTATTTAGACACTGTCCTGAGCTTTCTGCTTGCCAATAGTTTCTGGGATTCCCACTCGCCAGGTCATGTGATTAAGTTGCAGCAGTCTGTTTTTACTCTCCTAATCCTGGATAGGCTAGGACAGAACTGTAACCCCTCCCCTTCCCATAGTGACTTTTCAAATAGTAGTTACCTTGGCGGGCGTCATTTTTAAATGCTTTTGTTCCACTCTAGAAGTGCCGTAGACCCTGTTGCATCCTTTCTTTGTGTGCTCACCACTTAAGTAGCATTTCAGTGGTTAAATGCTGTATCTCAACTGCTGGTATCAGTTTAATTTTGTAGTTGTGCTGTTGCATTTATCTGTTTCAACAGTGTGCCATAACAATTAAACTGTGCTGATTAATTGCAGTATTTCAACTGCTGCTATTAGCTTAGCTTTGTAGTCGTGCTGCTCTGTTTTAAGTCAGTAGAGTGCTGTAACAACCAGACTGTGCTATTAATTTCATTGACTCTCCCACTTTAACTGGAATAGTGCTTAAGGAATTTTAACTGTGAACTGATAGCTAAGACATTGTAGTATAGTTGATGCTTGATACCAGCCTGCTGTGCTCTTTGTTACTGCATTTATTTCAGCTATTTTTTTTTCCTGTTTTGTGTAAATAATTTTGTTTAATTAATTGGGTCTCATACTAGACCGCAGCTACTATTTGCATTTTGTTAGTAATGGTTCTGGTTTTCCCTGTTATTCTCTGCTGATGCCTATTTCTTGTTCTTTTTCAATTTCAGTCTATTTACTTTAGTTTTCCTTCCCTGAAAGTGTGATTGCTCCCTCCTGAACACTGCAGCTGGTAAAAAGAACTCCTTTCATTCCTGAAGTGCAAGAACAAAATTGTTCAAGTGCTATCATACAGCAAAGTATGTATCACACAGTGTAATTTGCTGTTACATTCTTTTTTGTTTAACTTTAGCAATGGTTGAGTGGCATGTGTGCTTAAAAGGACGCTAGCGTTAGGCCTCCTCTCTTCCTATTTTCTCTGTAGCTTATTTCCAGTTCTTTACTAGTGCATATAAATTCAATGACACTTCTCTTACAACATTAAGACCAAGTTTATCTTTTTTGAAATATACCTCTGTTTAACCTTATTTGAAATATGTGCGTCTGTTAACTCAAGAAGGTATAAGCTAAAGAATGGACCTTGCATTAGGCTATTCTGACACTGTCCTGAGCTTTCTGCTGGCTGATAGTTTCTGGGAGTTCCAGTCACCAGGTCCTGCCTGCTCTGTTTGCCCTCACTCCACTCCCCTACCCTACCGCCAATTCTCACTCACCCCCAGTGCACCTAATCTTATTTTCACCAACTCCTCCTACTAATTAACCTTGACCAATCAAACACTGCATCTTTAATCATTCCTTTTCACACCCCACCAGACCCAACTCAACTCACCTCTCCCTCCTCCACTCCCCTTCCTTCCACTTCTGAACACCATTTACAGTCTACTCTCTTAATATTACACTTTACTTACTCTGTGGCATTCAAAAGACGTGCGTAGAATGGGCGTGCCTTCGTTGAAGGTTGGGTGTCGAGCTGGCACCTCAGCAGCATAAAAATCTACTGCCAGTAAGTAGCGGACTGGAGTTCCACTGTGGCGACCCCTAACCGGGAAAAACCAAAAGAAGAACAACAACTTACCCTGCATTCTCTAATTTCTCCACATTCTACACCATCTCCAAGCATACCTCATTCTTCATTTAACCTTATCCTCACCCCTCTCCCTTAGCTCAGCATTACACCTATTCCATTTATTACTTTATCTTCTTACCCTTCTACTGCCCTACAGCTGATATTCCCCATCCATATACCTTCCCACCATGTGCTCATATAGCATTCATACCTCCTTTCTCACTTTTTTTTGCATTTATCCTCTACCTACAATACCCAACAGCTGTCAACCCCATTTCCTTGCCCTCCAAGTTCACAACAACCACATCTCCTTTATCTAATCTAGCTAACATTCATGAAAGTTACTCATATTTCCCAGCCTGGGACAGTGGTGGTGCTGCGGTAGCGTTGTCGCCTCACAGTAAAACGTTGTCCTGTTCGATTCTCAGCTAGAGAGTCTTCTGTGTGGAGACATGAGTGAATGGGCGTACCTTCGTTGAAGGTTGTGCATCAGGGCTGGCAACTCGGCACGTAAAAACCCACTGCCAATCATTAGCGGACTGGAGCTCCGCTGTGGAGACCCCTAACCAGGAAAAGCCAAAAGACACAACAACAACAACTCATATTTCCCAGCCTCTATTAAATAAAACCTATGCTCTTACACAAAATAAAAATACTCCCACAAAATTATAGCCAAGTCATTATACCACATATTTCTACCAAAAATTATAAACTTACTTTACCAAACCCTTTAGAAAACACCAGTTAGATCTTTACTCTTACACATCTTCATACCATCAATTCTCACAAGTCTTTATATATGGTCACTCTAAACTTACAAAGCGTCTTTAATAAAATCCCACACTTTCACTCGTGGATTGACAGTAATCAACCTGATATCATTGCTGCTACTGAAACCTGGCTAAAACCCTATATTAAGGACTCCAAATTTATTTCTCCCTCCAAGCTTTACAGCCATAAGATCTGACAGATCCCACAAAAAGGGAGATGGTGTTCATTACTCCTCCCATCCTCCTATAATATAGTTCCATACACTAATTCCGTACCACAATTTGCCACTACCGGAATTCTTATTTCCTCCTTAAAAATGAATGACTGTAACAATTTATGTATCATAGTCCTTTATATACCCCCAGGTAACAACATTCCCATATTGGAAGAAATTCTTGCATGGATGTCCAACAGTATCAGCAGTGAAACCATTATCATGAGCGATGTAAATATCAACTGGCTAGACTTCACCCCCAACATTCCATCTTTACATATCAATTTATTTAATTTTACTCATTTTATTACTTCCCCTTCTAGACCCAATAAGAACAATACCTGTGGCTCCATCTAAGATTGGATTCTAGTCAATGACCCCAACAAAATCTCTTCTATCGGTACTCTCCCAAGCACCCTTAGTGACCACCTCCCAGCCTTTGCTCACTGTACTGCCTCCTCATTTAAAAAGCCACATCAGTACAAACTAATAAGGAACCTAACAAAATTCATAGGATCATAGGAGGTTACTAGGCTAATGACTCTATAGCCCTTACAAGCCTAGCCAAGTTTTACCCTAATTTCCCTGATCAGCACCTATTGCCCTTGTCCAAGAGGGACATAGGTGGAACTCCCGGGGTGAACTGATTGTTACCCATCCAGTCATCCAGATTGCGTTTGAAGAGGCGTAACGAGGTGCTCTGCTTGACATGAAGCAGGAGTCTGTTCCAAAGGTGTGGTAACCTCTGGAAGACAAATCTGTCCCTCCAGCAGGTTCTGTTAATGTCACATACCAGGTTAAGGCCATTAGAGCGAGTAACCCATGTACCATTTGACTTAAAGATTTGCAGCATTTCCAGTAAAGCAGAGCCAAAGATTGCCTTATATGCAAGGCAGAGATTGCCTCTGAGCAGTCTGTATGAAACAAAATAAAATTACAGTGATTTCAGGCAGTCTTCATAGGACAGATGCTGAAGAACTTGAATTTTCCTTGTGAGGAACCTTTGTGGTCTCTCCAATTGCTGCAGGTGCGTGGAAAGCTGCATACCATAAGGGACATTATACTCAGTTATTGGCCTGATGAGGGAACATTACAGGGAAGTTATAGCTTCTGTTTTTTCTGGAGGCAGTGCCCTTACTTATGAGATGAGCAATATAGAGTGCCCTTCTTACCACTGTGGAGACATGGTGCTCAAAGGTAAGGTTGCCGTCAACCTGCGTGCCCAAGTCTGTCACCACTGAGTGCATACCTAGAGTGTTGTTATTGATGTGGTAGTTAGCAGGAACATCACTCTTACCGAAAGGGATGATAATATATTTTTTGTATTGAGTTTAAGGCTATGACTTTGGCACCAGTCATTTGTTTGTGTAAGACCCAAAGTAGGATGTTGATATAATTTGGAGATTCTACGACTGCTCCCTGTTTGCAGTCATCAGCAAACGTTGTCAGCCACAGACCTTTAATTTTAGCTTTCACTTCAGAGAAATAGATTCTAAACAGTAGAGGTTCCAGGACTGATCCCTGTGGAACACCACTGGTTACAGGTCTGCTGTTGGAGGTGGATTCCCCTCTTGACTATATGGGCTCTATCAGTGACCCAGTTAGTGACCCATCTAATGATATATGGGTTGATACCTAGCTTAGGTGAGTTTGTCAATTATACCTGAGTGGAGGATAGTGTCAAAAGCCTTGGCTAAGTCTGAGTAGACTGTGTGCACAGATTTCCTCTCATTAGGGGCCATGGTGACTGTCTCAAAGAATTCCACCAGGTTTAACAGGCTTGATTACTTCACTGAACTTCATAGATACTCTAGAAAACTTTAACTGGAACATACTAAAACTCTCCCTCTAGATGATGCTGTCGAGTATTTCAACTCAATGTTTCTAAATACACTACATAGCCTTGTTCCACTTAATCTAAAGCAGATCAAAGTAAATCAAGCCCCGTGGGGTTATCAAGGCTACTAAAAACCTGATGAAAGCCAGAGACAAGTGCTGGAAACAATGGTTAGCTAATAAAAACCCTCCAGACCTGGTGAAATTCAAACAACTTTGAAATCAAAACAGCAACAATAAGGAAAAAATCCACAAAAGGGCAAACGTTCCTGTATAGTAAATAAAAATATGGTACACCGGAAAATCACCACTCATATACAGGAGCGAAAACGGCAGCAGCAATATATTCAAAAGTTGTTAATAGCACAATAAGTCAAAATTTATGTATATAACCACGTCCAAAATAAATGTTGATAAAACGATTTATTGTAACAAAAAAGTGAGCGCTTTCACCATGAGGCTTCTTCAGACTTTAAAAACTAATAGGTACAAGAGGATTTAAATAGTGTCATTAATTAAAATTACTGACGTCAATTATATTCAATACAAATTTAAAGTGAAATAACACATTCACTTCCTGTAATGGCAACATTCCTTCTTCTCATATCTTAACATCCCTATTGGAGTTCCCCAGGGCTGAATATTAGGACCCTCTTATTCAATACACAGACAGCTCAACAATTATATGTTCATCCAATTCCATATCTGATATACAACAAATAACTCAAATGGCCTTTAAACTTTTATATATAATAATCATTTATCCCTTAACCCTAGCAAAACCAAGCTCATGCTCTTCATTCCTAAGAGGACATTCACGTTAAACAAAGCCCAGTTCACTGTACCTTCACAGTTACTGAGGTTGTTACCCATAGAAAACTAGTAGGAGTGATCATAGACAAACACCTGAAGTTTGACTTATGTGTCGTAGCATCAGCAAAAGCTAGGCATCCTCTACAGGCATAAAAACTTCCTTAGCCCCTCCACAAAACAAGTTATAGCTTCCACTTACCTACGACCATCCTTACTGTGTAGTGCACCACTACTCACTAATCTGTCTTCCTCCCTAAAAGCTAAACTTAAGACTTGTTATAACAGAATTGCCAAATTTGCTACTAACGCCAAACACTTTACCCTCCACTGTACTGCTCTTCACTCTCTCAATTGGCTTGAACTACCTAACTACATATCCTACCTGCAGCTAATAACTGCACACAAAATCTTTAAACCATCAAACTGTCCTGCTGTTAGCCAATTAATCAGTTTCTATGTACCAAATAGGTCTCTCAGATCCAAGAATCAGGACTTTTTGCTGGTGCAAAAACCAAACCTGCCACCTGGCCAGCCACTGGGCTCATGTTTGGTAGCCAAAGCATGGAATGCCCTACCTTTAACTAATAGAACTACACCAATTATGATACTTTTAAAAGTTCCCTAAGAAACTTCTTATCTTCCATCTGGAATTACACCTGCATCTTGTCTACTCTCAAAACCTAACTACATCCACTTAATGCTAACCTTCATATTTAAACTGCAGTATTTTTAATTCCATGTGTAAACCTTGCTACTTTCTGCTCTCTGAGATATTCTTTCCTAATGCCAAGTGCAAGTCTCACTGTTTGTACTGCCAGACATTTATATTCAATGTGTTAAATCTTTTTGTCATTTTATTAACTCCAGCAATACTACCAGTGTTTAAATATGTTACATTCACTGCATATAGGTTCATAGGTGTGTACTAGGCTAACGGCCCTGGAGCCTTTACAAGTGTAGCCCATAGGATTACCCTGGCATTGTGCCGGCTGACCTTAGTTTCCAGTGCCTGTGTCGAGTACAGCCACTGGAGTGATCCCTGGGGTAAATTTTCTATTTCCCATCCACTCATCAAGATTTCTCTTGAAGAGGGCCAGTGAAGTATGTTTGACATGTATGGGAGGTCTGTTCCATAGTATGGGCAGTCTCTGGCTTATGAACCTGTCCCTCCAGCATGTTCTGTTGATTGTAGTAATGAGGTTGAGGTCTTTGGAACATGTGGTGCGAAGGGATTGGGGTTTCTTTAGATGTAGCATTTCTAACAGAGCTGGGTCAGTCATTGCTTTGTAAGGCAAGCAGAGATCGCCTCTAAGTAGGTGATATGAGACAGAGAGTAGTTGGAGTTTTTTGAGTCTGTCCATATAGGACAGGTGTTTAAGGCCTATGATCCTCTTTGTGAGGTACTTTTGCTGCCTGTCCAGTTGTTGCAGGTGTCTAGTGAGGTACATGCCAAATGGGGCACTGTACACGATGACTGGCCTAATGAGGGAAGAGTAGAGGGAGACAATGACCTCTTTCTTCCTGGATGCAAAACCCTTAGTAATGAGATGTGCCACATAGAAAGGCTTCCTGACCACAGTGGCAGTGTGGTGGTCAGAAGAGAGGTTGCTATCAGCCTTTGTTCCCAGATCTCTTAGAACACCTTCTGTGTTCAGTGGACTACCGTCGATGTGGTAGTTCATGGGAACTGGGTTTTTGTCAAAGGGGATGATTACACATTTTTTGGGGCATTGAGCTTAAGGTCATGGTTCTGACACCAGTCATTGGTCTCATCGAGGCCTTTCTGTAGGATGTCACCATCACTTGGGGAGTTAATAATTGCTCCCAACTTGTAGTCGTCTGCAAACTTTGTCAGCCAGAGTCTCTTTGTGTTGACCTGGACTTCTGAGAAGTAGATACCAAACAGGAGAGGACCCAGGGCTGATCCCTGTGGGACTCCACCTGTGACTGGTCAGCAGTCTGAGTCAGAACCCACAGTGTGAAAGTGGTGATCTGTGAGCCAGTTTGCAACCCACCTAGTGATACAGGGGTTGATGCCTAGCTTAGTGAGTTTTTCTATGATTCCTGGGTTGGGAATGGTATCAAAGGCCTTGGCCAAATCAAGGTAGGCTGTATGAACCACCTTGCCTTCATGCACAGCTCTGGTGACTGACTCAAAGAAGTTGACCAAGTTGAGCAGGCATGATCCACCTTTCACAAAACCAAACTGTGTGGGATCCAGAGTTTGGAGATTCCGTATGTCCTTGTTTATTACGTCCATGATGATGCGTTCCATAGCTTTGCATGTCAGACTTGTCAGGCTAATAGGCAAATAGTTCCCAGGGTTTGTAGTCGCTCCTCCTTTGTGGAGAGGGATGACTATAGCAGTGTGCCATTCAGTAGGGACAAAGCCTGAGGTGAGGCTGTGATTGAACAGAACGCACTGGAGGTGCCAGTTCACTCTGTAGTTCATGTAGAACGCAGCCAGGGGATATTGTCAGGTCCCATAGAAGCTGTATTCTTGGCCTTGGACAGTGCTGTTTTAACCTGTGCAGCAATAATACTGGGTGCCTGGCAATGTACTGGTATTGTGATTGGTCCTTTTGGGGGGGAGAGGGGTAAAGTTGGCACTGAATCTGTCGGGCAGTATATTGGCAATATCTGTTGGCTCAGTATAGGAGGTACCATTGTGCAGTAGCTCAAAGCAAATCTCAGTATTGCTGTGGAGGTTTTTGTATAACTATAGAAGGCCTTGTGGTTGTCTTTACTATCTGCTGCAATTCTGTTTTCATAGCTAGCTTTAGAGGATTTGATAAGGTATCTCAACATTTGTTGAGGCTGTTAAGGGAGATCTTCCAGTCTTGGGACTTCACCTTTTTCCACACCAGTTCCTCCTTCTATTCTAAAGTTTGTTTATGGCAGGGGACCACCAGATTGGCTTCCTTTTTTTGGAGGAGAGCATCTTGGGTCTGTTGGGTATGGCGCGATCCATGCATTTCTGTATGTGTTTGTACAGTGCATTGGTGTATGATTCGGCAGTCACTGCTGAACAGAATGCAGACCCAAGGATTCCAGGCAGTCCACACCAGAATAAAATACCAGCTTTATTAACACACAGTAGATTAAGCGGTTTTGTCAGAGTATATCACAAGACGTCATTAGAATCTACCTGTATACTGATAAAACACATGTATATGTACTACAAGGATAAAATACATGATCACATTACTCAATTAACATTTAAAGCAAAACAAGCTATGCAAGCGAAAAGTTATTTAAAATACACAAATTAGTATGAATTACATGACAAATAACTACATTTAAATGCATTATAAAATGTAAGCCTTGTAAGACCTCAATTTTAAAATGCTACTAATACTTAGATGTTCATTAAGCCCTGGCAAAAGGTGAGCCTGCAGCCTAATTTGCCATATTAATTCCTTGGCTTCTAGTATGTCCTGCTATGGCCCACCCTTGGGGTCTTTGACCACCTGCTCAACTCCAAAAAATGAAAATTTATACTCTGGGTTTTCAACAATATGTTTCGCTAGGCCATTATTCATACTCTTGTGTCTTATTTCCAAAAGGTGGTCGTACATTCAGTCTCTAAAATGCCTCTGTGTTTTCCCAAAATAAAATTTAAAACATAAATTGCACTGGGCTACATAAACAATACCCCTTATATTACAGTTGCAGTGGAAAGTAGGCCGAATCAATTTACCATTAAAACCTTTCCCCTTTCAAAATGTATGGACATTGCGTACAAAAACCACATTCCTATGTCCCAACCTACCTAAAATTAGTAGACCGAGTACTTCCATATTAATTTTCAAGGAAATCCTTGATAATTTTACCTCTTCTGAACACAGCCTTGGGTGTCAAACCCAGTTTATCATCCAACCCATCAAAACATGAGAAAACGCTCCAGTTCTTCCTCAAAATATTTACAATATCCTCATGTTCACTAGAATAGGTGGTGATAAAGGCTCTGGAAAACAATTACTTCTCATCATCCTTGTCACTCCAACATTCTCCGTGTGTTTATTCAGTGTGGGCCTATAGACCAAATCATTCCTTTTTTTTCTGCACTTCTTTTAATACTGGTTACCAAAAATGTCGGATAACCATGTGCCAACAACATGTCCAATAAAATATGGCATTGTTGTACAAAAACGTTATCAGAAATCATGCGGGCTAGTCTTACACATGTTTTGGCGGTCATGCAACTATTCTCCATTTGCATGGGTGCCAAGAAGTTAGCCACCTCAGTTCTTAGGAGTCCAAAGTTAGCTTTGGAGAGGGTTTTTCATGGTGGTTACCTTTGCAGGGGGGATGGGAGGGATGTGGATTTCCAAGGTGATTAGTTTGTGTTTGGATCTAACCAGGGAGGAGTTGACTGTTGGTGTAGAGCAACGGTCGCCCATGTTAGTAATGACCAGGTCAAGGATGTTGCTACCTCTAGTGGGGGTAAGAATGAGCTGGTCCAGGGCACTGGAATTAATGAATTCCAGGAAACATTGAGCAAGTGTATTGGTACATGAGTAGTTTTCCCAGTTAATGGAGGGGTAGTTGAAGTCGCCCAGTATGAGAGTGTTAGGTTGGACCATAATATTCTCCAGGGTGCTTAGGAACGTGGAGTGAGTGTTTTGGAACATGGTTGGGGACCTAAAACAGGCTACTACCTGAATTGCTGTCTTACCCAATGTTAGCTGCACCTGAAGTATCTCTGATGCATTATGTTGGGCTAACACTGGAGGTGTGCACATCCTTTATGAATATGGAACCACCACTGCCTTTGGAGCTTCAGTCCAAGATGTTCTTCATGTTTCACTGTTGCAGTCATTACATATGGGTTATCTGCTTGCAGGTAGCTTTCAGTCGGCCTGATTAACGAAGTCTTGGGTCCTGTGTTGGTTGCTGTCCCTTCTTCCATGACGTCAGGTCATCAGGGTTATAAAACATGCAGCCGACGCCATTACATCAGTCTTTCTTGTCATGCAGTGCCTGAAGCAGAAGCAGTTCACAAGTGGCGGTCGGCTGACTCCTGAAATTTTCGTTTCGAGTTTCAGAACCGAAGTCTTCAACCAAAGCTAAGTACCCCATTGGAGAAACTTTTTCTTGCTCCTTACTGATGTCAGTAAAAGTTAATAATTGCATTACTTGTGGAAAGCAAATACCTCAAAGATTTTCATTCGTACTGTATTCCTTGCCTAGGCCCTGACCACAATATATCTTGCTGTCGGTTTTGTACTTTATTTAATCAGAGCACCATCCGTCGTCGGTATATTTGCGCCTCTAAATGTTTCGGTTCTCGGTTTAATTATCGAGAAATGTCATCGGTTATCCATCCGACTACCAGGATTCTGAAAAAATGCAAAGATAAAAACAGACAGGCCGCCGAGGTCCAAAACTGCCGACGATGCTTCTAAGCCAGTCACCAGTTCACCGGTACTCAGTGAGGTGCTTTCGCAGCCCCTGATACCCGCTACTTCTGATTCGCATGCCTCTACTGCGACCCATTCGGAGTCCGGTATACTGCGAGATGCTTTAACTATGGAACCCACTGATGTCTCTACCTTGGATGGGTCCGGAGCCGCTATACAGGCACTGATTTCTGAAGGTGTATTCAGGCCTATGGACTTGCTTATTAAACCTACGCCTCCTTCTTTACTTAGGCCTAAATCTCGATCCATGCCTAAAAAAATTATGCCCAGGCCACATGTTTAGGCCTTTATGCCTAAAAAACAAATGAGAAGAATGGCTGAAGATCTAATAACTCTAATCAGGGGTAGCCAACCCCCCCTTCTAAGAGGCCTAGGACTGAAGTTGATTATGAATCTTCTGATCAGGATTCTGTTTTTTCTGATGATCTGGATTTGCCCTTATCTACTTATGAAGATTCTGATGCAGAGGACTCCATTCCCTCTGCTTCCCCTGCTGAGGATTTTTCTTTTGGGGAAACCTTACGTACTCTAAGGGAGCATTTCCACTGGGAAAGCCAGGATTTTTCTGATTCAAATAGAGGCTTAGGGATTTCCTTCTCCTACCTCAGCATAGGCCTTTAGCTATTCCTCTTGTACTAGACATTGTTGATGATGCTTTTTCGGAATCTAGTTTGGCCCCTGATTCCCTTCCTCCTGCTCCCAGAAAACCTGACAGATACTACAGGGTCCCTGAGTCCCACAAGTTCCTTTTTAAAAATTCTATTGCAGATCCAGAGGCTATTTCACAGGGGCCCAAGGGCATTAAGGCTTCTACTGCTAAAAATCCTACCCCTTCTGATAGAGACTCCAGGGCGCTGGATAGATGGGGTAGGAAGGTTTACACTTCTACAACCTTGGCCATTAGGGCTTTAAACTGCCAGTTTAATTTGTTAAAGTGTCAGCAAAATGTTATTGGACTGCTTAAACAGAAAATGATGTTGATTCCTGAATGTGTGGAAAATAAAGAATTACAGGATTTAATGCATTCTGCTGAACAAGTTGGAAAACATACTTTGCAATGTGGTTTTGATTCATTAGAGACCTCTTGCAGGACTGCTGTTACTGGGTCTGTGCTCAGAAGGCATGCTTGGCTTAAGGAGCAATCTTTGCCTGATCATGTTAAAGCTAAATTGTTGGATGCTCCTTTAAATCAGGAACACCTGTTTGGCAACAAGGCTGAAGAAGTTCTTAAGATGGAAGATAAAGGTAAATCTATGCAAACTGTTAAAGATTTTTTACACGTTCAACCTCCTAGATTTAGTAGGCACTGGCCCTCTAAGAATTGCTCCTTTCCAGCCCCTTCCAGGTCTTCTCAAGCCAAACACACCAAAAAACCCAGGTTTCAGCCCCAGGAGACGCACAGAACTACGCAGTGGTGGGCCTCCACTCCCAAATCTGGGAATAATAAGACTCCCCCCTATGGTAAACTGTTTCAATGACTTCCTTTTAAAATTTCCAAACACTTATCAACTGACTGTCCCTTTGGAGGGAAAGATTGCTCTTCATGCAAAGAATTGGGAACTCATTACCCAGGGCAAATGGGTTTTAAATATAGTGTCCCAGGGATACAGATTTCACTTCCACACTTTGTCAACACCAAGCGGGTGGCCGGACTTACCCCCCAAATCTGTGGGCAGAGGCCCCAAAACAAGTACTTTCTCTCAAGCATGGGGGCTATTCAGCTGGTACCAGAAGAGGAAAAGGGACACGGTTTCTACTCGAGACTTTTCCTGGTACCCTGAAAAGGCACTTCATGCCGTCCTGCTGTGGACCTGTCTACTCTAAACACCTTTTTGGAGATTCCAAAATTCAAGACACTGACTCTTTACCAATGCTAGGCAAAGATGCCTGATTGGCAACACTAGATTTAAAAGAAGCATACCTCCACATCCCAATCCGGGAATCTTGCAGAAGATGCCTATGCTTGAAAGCAGGCTACACACACTATCAGTTCTCTGCACTGCCCTTTGGCTTATCTACTGCGCCCAGGGTTTTCGCAAAGTGCCTAGCTCCAGTTATTGCATTTTGCAGGCAAAGAAATATTCAAATATGCCCATATCTGGAAGATTGTCTAATTCAGGCAGAAAGCCAGGACATACTTTTGAATCATCTGGCCTTTTTACAAAGGGTTCTAACTTGTCTGGGGTACACCATAAACAAAAAGAAATTAGACCTGGTACCCTGTCAAGAAATTATATTCCTGGGAGCAAGCTTGAATACAACTTCCCAGATGGCTTACCTCGCGCCAGAGAAACAAATTCATTTGACAACCTACTTCAACCAAGTGGCCACAAAAACCCTGCTATCTGCAAGACAAATACTGCAAGCCTTGGGGTTCATGGCCTCCTGCATTCTTCTAATTCCATATGCAAGACTGCGTATGAGGAAACTATAGTGGTATCCAAAAAGCCTATGGTGTCAACATTTTCAAGACCTAGAAACAATGATTCCTGTCATACCTTGCCTATGCCTAGAGTTCCTTTGGTGGGCAGAGGCCTGCTACCAAAACAAGGGACTACCTTTCACACCACCCCCTGCCGCCCATACCCTAACAGATGCATTAGACTATGCATGGGGGGCTCACCTGGAAGGGAAGTGCATTCAGAGCAAATGGAACCCAAGTCAAATGCACCTGCATATCAATCAAAAAGAAATGTTAGCTGTACAGAATGCTCTGACAGCCTTCAAGGACCACATTCTTCCAGGACAACTAATGGTAAAGACGGACAACACCACTGTTATGTGGTACATAAACAAGCAGGGGGGTACACATTCTTACCCCCTCTGCAAACTAGCCATGGCATTGTGGAACACTGCCTTGAGCTACCAAGTGCACCTACAAGCTCAATTCCTGTCAGGAAAATTAAATACAATGGCAGACGGACTAAGCAGAAACCTCATGGACCCACATGAGTGGAAACTGTAACCAAGGATTTTCAAAATGTTGACAAGCAAATGGGGGAGCCCAGATATAGACCTGTTTGCCTCTCCCCAGAACTACCAATTGGACAAATTTTGCACAAGGATTCCCCCACAAACAAGCCTGGAAAGTGGATGCTCTGTCCTTCAGCTGGAAAAACCTATCTGTCTATGCCTTCCCCCCTCTGCCTCTGCTCTCCAAAGTACTACTAAAAATCAAACAGGACAAACCATGGATGATTTTGATTGCTCCAGACTGTCCGTGCCAACACTGGTACCCCCTCCTCCACAGTGTGTCATGGTTATCTCCATGGCGCCTGCCTCAGACTCCTTCCCAGCTGTCTCAGCAGGAGAACCAGATCCTGCACCCTCAGCTTCTAACACTGAACCTTGCAGCCTGGCTAATTACTTAATCTTTCCCTTACCATCCCTCAGCAAACCTGTGATGGATATCATTTTAGAGGCAAGGAGGCCTAGTACTAGAACATCTTATGCTGAAAAATGGAAAAGATTCTGTGCCTGGAGCCACTCTCAAGGGATGAGCACAGCAGCGCCCAATTTACCTCAGATTTTACAATACTTAACTGACATGCTTCACAAGGGCCTGTCTTTTTCCTCCATTAAAATCCACGCCTCAGCCATTTCAGCTCATTATAACACAGAACCTCCCATCTTCTGTCATCCACTGCTCAAGCAGTTCCTCAGAGGTGCCAAAAATTTGAGACCACCCAGGACAGCTCCAACCCCAGCCTGGAACCTTAACTTTGTCTTGGAGAAACTCACTCTACCTCCTTTCGAGCCAGCTGCTACTGCAGACTTAAAATTTCTTTCTTGGAAAACAGCTTTCCTTTTAGCAATCACTTCAGCTAGAAGGGTGTCTGAATTACAGGCCCTTATGGCAGTGGAACCTTTCATCATCTTTCATGCGGACAGGGTGTCCCTCAGAACCAATCCATCCTTCATGCCCAAGGTGGTATCCAGTGTGGCTCTTAATCAGTCCATTCATTTGCCAACTTTCTTTCCCAATCCACAGAATAAAGGGGAATGGATACCGCATTCCTTAGATTTGCACAGACAACTTAGATTCTACTTGGACAGGACTAAACCTCAAAGAAAATCTGAACAACTGGTGGTGACATTTGCTGCAGGGGCAGAGGGAAAGGCTATTTCAAAACAAACCATTTCTAAATGGATAAGCCATTGCATTCATTTCTGCTATAAGTACCATGGAAAACCTATCCCCCAGGGGATCAGACCTCAATCCACCAGGGCTGCATTTACCTCTACAGCCTTTCTCAGAGGCGTCCCTACCAGGGACATCCTAGAAGCTGCTACCTGGAGTTCTGTACATACCTTCACCAAGCATTATCATTTGCCAATTTTCTCTAAATCCAGAATTGGCTTTGCCACTGCAGTCTTGCAGGGCCTTATAGCTGGCCCTAATGCTGTCTAAATTCCTCCTCCCAACTATAGCTTTGGGAATCTACCCAAATGTAATGACTGCAACAGTGAAACACAAAGAACATAGTACAGTTGTGTACACTTACAATAAATGTAGATGTTCGAGTGTATTCACTGTTGCAGTCCTGGTTACCCTCTCTCCAGCCCCCTAACTTCTTTTGGCTATACCTCTACTTTCCTGTACTATGCTTAAAAGCCTTTTTGCTGTGTTTGCTTTTTTGTTGGAGGTATATCTTTGTACTTTTATATTTAATTGCTTCCCATTAGGGGGCACCTGACATCTGGCCAAGAAAAACTGATGTAATGACGTCGGCTGCATGTTTTATACCCCTGACGACCTGACGTCATGGACGAAGGGACAGCAACTGATGCAGGACCCAAGACTTTTTTAATTAGGCCGACTGAGGGCTACTCGCAAGCAGATAACCCAAATGTAACGATTGCAACAGTGAATACATCTACATTTATGGTAAGTGTACACAACTCTACTTTCTGGGGCCAAAAGGTTCATAGGTTCATAGGTGTGGAATGAGTTGTAGCCTGGTAATGCAGGGGTGCTTTCTGCTGTCTTGAACCAGTGTCTGTTACAGTACAAATGTCTATGTTCTCCATTTTAAGGAGTGCTTTGGGTGAGTGCATTTTGAGTTTTAGACTCAGACTTAGCATTGAGCAGCATGACCCTCAGATTGCATTTGTTTGTAGCTGTTACAGTGGTAATTTGGTCTTTGGAACACTGCCTAAAAAAGGCACTATAAGGATGGAAGAGCCTTGGCCAGAACCCGGAATCCCAGGGTTGACAGATGAAGGTCATCTCTGGCAAAGCATCGATGTCTGTCAGTCATGTCATCCCAGGCAGACAGATACTGGATCCCCTTAGAATGACACCAGAAACTTATCCAGTTGTTGAAATCAATCATTTTCTGCTTTTACTGTGGTATTATTCTGGGTTATGGTAGGATGCTGCTCAGGGCTAGAGTCGTACCCGCTTGGGCTACATAATCCAAGAGCTCCTCCATGTCTCTTTTCATGTAGTCCAGGGAGGTACATCTCCGGTCATTCACACCCACATGTATAATGACACAGTCATATTTGTACTTGTTGTTGAGGGACCTGAGTGCATATGTTATATGGTGGATTCTGGCACCTGACAGGCAGCTGACTGTTACTTTCTCCTTATTCAGCCTAGTGAGTGGGACATCAGTGTGCTTCACTATCAAGTCACCTATGACTAGTGTGCTGGGCATGTTGTTTTGCCTTAGGGGATTTGGTTGAGTGGCACACTGTTTAGGAGAGTTATGTGTCTCGTGATTAGTGTTGTGTTGTAGTGGTCAAGTGCATTTCTGCCTTGGAGATCTCTGCTGTTTGGGTAGATTTTTATTGAAAGCCTCTGCGGAGGTGGGTGTGTGGTTTGTGTTTTTATGTGAAGGCAGTGCAGGTGTGTGTTCTGGAGGGCTGTGTGTTCCATGTGGTGTGGTGCAAGTGCTGACCTTCTCTTCTTGACCAGCTGTTCCGGTCTTGACTGGAGAGTGCGTGGCTTCCATTTTGGATGTATAAGTGCATCTCTCACAAGTCTGTGTTGGGAGGTAAGAAGAGAGGGTTGTTGGTGTACATGAGGCAGTTGCTACATTGCTTCAGGATGCCCAAGTTCACCGGGTTTGTGAATATTGGAGGAAGATGGGCGAAGCCTGCCAGCCTAGTCAAATAGAATTTGATACATAATTCTATCTATTGTATAAATAAATGTAAAATACAGGCTTGTGTTTTTAAATGAAAGAAAACACTGTAAAATATGAACTTCAAGATATTTGCAACATTGCCATCTACTGTAAAGAAAACCAAGCCAGGCATTTCAAATGTGTCTTTTGAAGTTGGAAAGTTATTATGAATGTCTTTGATTTTTACAAGTCTGCTCCAGTACGTCTGGATGAAGGTTTCATGCCCATTGTTTTAAGGTTAAAGTTAAGGGCCAGAATTTACATGTGGAAGGTGCTTTATTGCTCTGGTTTCTGCTAGAGTGTATATGTGAAATGCCTTGTATTGTAGTTTCCTGAGCAGGTGTTGGCTTGCTAAATAATGCAGTTTGTGGCCTGAGAAAAAAGTGCCAAAATGATGTAATTTGGGAGGGCCTCAGCAGAGCTGTTGGTTGGTGTTTAAAAACTATTGTTCAGTGAGAGACTGTAAGCATTGTAATCTTGGACATCTAACCCAGCACTGCTTGCACTTTATGTATGTAAGTAGGATTTGTAGCACTGTGTTTTCGCTTAAGATTGGCTAAAGATTAGAAAGTTAGATTGTGTTTTTCTTTGACATCAAACCTTTCCTACTGTATTTTTTTAAGTTTCTGTGTGATCCCTGAACTTTTAGATATATCTGTTGTGTAGTAGTTTTTTCTTGTGTTTTAATTATTTATTATTAAATATTTTAAAACCTTTACCTGTGGCTGGTTTATGTAGAGATAATTTAACCTCTAAAGTACATTACATATTTACAGATTTTACTGTCTAAGTCACTCCAAATTAAACCTTGACTGTTAGTCATACTACCATTAGATTATAGTATTGCACAGTAATAATTGGACACCCTTTTAAGGGCCTTTTAGTAGCCGATAATTATTAGCTGGTGGTGGTGGTGGCAGAAATTACTACCGTATAGTCTGGGTAAAGGGGCACAGCTAGAGAGTCTGTGTCAGCCTTTCCCAGGAGTGTCTGTGAAGTTGTATAAATACTTATCTCAAAGTGTGGGTGTGTGTCAGCTACCTGGGCAGGGACACGAAGCACTGGTTGGACAGAGAGGGTACTGGAGGTTAGCTTGCCAGCTAGGCTGAGATCTGGACCCTATAGCTGTGCCACTGGGGAGTCTTATTGAGGACCTGGTGAGCAAGGGAGCAACCAGCCCCAGACTGACTGTGATCTCTGTGTGCACTTAAGGGAAATTATACTTTACTGTGTGTATTAGTTATCCTTTCCTCTTCTAGGAGTCACCCTCCCTGGTGTCAGTGGTGAGGATTGAGGCTCCTTGATTGCTGGGCCAGGGCATGGTTGTCACAAGGTTAATAGGAGAAAGCACAGGGAAATGACAAATATACATGCCTGGAGGGGTGGGATTAATAATAAGTCCTGGAGCTGTTTCCTTGTAGAACGTTTAATGCTGGTAGAATTTTTATGTGCTGACCCTGAGCAGTATCCTACCCTCACCAAGAATGATGCCACAATACAGAGACAAAATGATCAGCTTTAATAATTGGCTTAATTACTGGTGTCATTCTAAGGGGATCCAATGTCTGTCTGCCTGGGATGACATGCTTGACAAGCCACGCTGCTTCGCAAGGGACGGCTTGCACCTGTCACCCCTGGGCTTCCGGATATTGGTAAAGGCTCTTGCCACCCCCATAGTGCCTTTTTTAGGCAAGGCTCAAATGATAAACCTACCGCCCTAGAAAACAAAAATGGAAAAAAACTAAGGGTAATACTGCTCAATGCCAGAAGTCTAAACCTCAAGATGCACACCCTCAAAGCCCTCCTCAGTATGGAGAACATCGATGTCTGTGCTGTGACTGAAACCTGGTTCAAGGCTCCTGAGAGCACCCCAGCACTATCAAGTTATACCTCATATCATGCGTTCCGGCCCCAAAATCCGGACCAAACCACAAAAGGAGGGGGAGTATCCATATTCACAAAGGATACCCACACCTCCAGGTTAGTGGCAATGCACGAAGCATCGGAGACCATCCAGGTGCAATTAACCATAGGTAAAACTGCCCTACAGTTTGTAGCATGCTACAGACCACCCTCTCAAACTCAGGAAACCCACACAGCCTTCCTGAAGACACTGGAGAGTATGAATGTCTCTCCAAACACCATCATATTGGGTGACTTCAACTACCCAAACATAGACTGGGAACATTATTCAAGCCCCAACACCCTAGCCCAAAGGTTCCTGGAGTTCATAAACTCAAATGCTGTGGAACAACTAGTCACCATTCCCACAAGAGGAGAAAATATACTAGACTTGATCATCACAAACATGGGGACAAAATGCTCCACACCGGAAGTATATCCCTCATTGGTGAGATCAGACCATAAATTAATCTCACTGGAGATCCACATCCCGCCCCCAACCCCAGCAAAAAAGACCACAGTGAAGAACTTCTCAAAAGCAAACTTCACACTTCTTAAGACTGGAGTGGTATCCTTCAAGGCCCCCGAGCCAGTGGAAACCACAACCCACGCTGCTGAAACCCTTACAAATGCCTTCTACGAGCACCTCCAGGAATGTATGGATCATGCAATCCCTAATAAAATCAATACCCTTTCCACCAAAGGCAGGCGCCCAGTCTGGTGGACCCCAGCCATAAACAAACTCTACAACAAGAGGAGAAAGCTACTACATGACAGAGCAAAATCCCTAAAAGGGAAGGCATCTCTGATCAATACTAGCAAAAAACTACGATCACTCATAAAATCATCCAAGGCCAACTTTGAGAGAAAAATCAGTAAAGACACAAAAGACAGTCATAAGGCCTTCTTTAGCTATGTTAGAAACCTGGGTGGAAACTCCCAGATATGCTCAGAATTAGTCCAAAATGATACAAAAATCACTGAACCCACAGACATTGCCAACATACTGGCAGACAGGTTCAGTGCAAATCCCCCCCCCAAAAGGAGAAATATCTATCCCACCAGAGTCTAGTCTCCCAAACATCTCAGATGCCCAGGTGAGAGCTGCTCTCTCTAAAGCAAAAAACACAGCTTCAATGGGACCGGATGGTGTCCCCGGCTGTGTGCTACACGAACTCAATGAGGAACTAAACCCACACATAAGGCTGCTGTTTAATCTTAGCCTTACTACAAGATACGTACCCAAAGAATGGCGTACGGCAACTGTGGTCCCACTCCACAAAGGCGGTGCTTCTACGGACCCTGGAAATTACCGCCCCATAAGCTTGACGAGCCTTGTCTGCAAAGCTATGGAGAGGATCATAATGGAACTCATAAATAAAGACATTGGGGAGCTACAGACACTGGATCCTACCCAATTTGGCTTTGTCAAGGGCAGATCCTGCCTCTTGAACTTGGTCGACTTTTTCGAAACAGTCACTAAGGCCATTGATGAGGGTAAGGCAGTTCACACAGCCTACCTTGACCTAGCAAAAGCGTTCGACACAATACCCCACTCGGGCATCATAGAAAAGCTCACCAGCTTAGATGTAAACCCATATGTCACAAGATGGGTTGCAAACTGGCTCAAGGACAGAACCCACAGGGTTAGAGTTGCTGGTGCCATGTCAGACTCTAAGCCAGTCACGGCGGTGTCCCACAGGGCTCAGTCCTGGGCCCCTCTTGTTCGGCATTTATTTTTCTGAAGTGCAGGCAAACATAGGGGATTGTGGCTGACAAAATTTGCAGATGACTGCAAACTGGGCACCATAATTGACACTCCATCAGACACAGACATCCTCCAGAGAGGTCTCATAGAAATGGATAACTGGTGCCAGAGCCATGGCCTTAAGCTAAATGCCAAAAAATGTATAGTCATACCCTTTGGGAAAAACAAGGTAACCCCTAATTACCACATAGGTGGTAATCCATTAAACACGGAAGAAGTTATCAGGGACCTGGGGACCCAAGTTGACAGTAACCTCTCCTTTGACACTCACATTGCCAAAGTGGTTAGGAAGACCTTCTACATTGCCCACCTGATCATGAAGGGATTCACATCCAGATCAGGAGAGGTCATTGTACCCCTGTACTCTTCACTTATCAGACCAATGATTGAGTACAACACCCCATTCGGAATGTACCTTACCCGACACCTGCAGCAGTTGGAAAAACCCCAAATGTTCCTCACCAAAAGGATAAAGGGGCTCAAACATATGTCATACGCTGCCCGACTGAAGAAACTCCAGCTCTATTCAGTCGCATACCGCCTGCTCAGAGGTGATCTGTGCCTGACATACAAGGCCATGTCCAACCCGGAATTAATGGACATGCTCCACCTCAAAAAATCCAAATCCACCAGAGCCACGAGAGCAAGAGACTTAAACCTCAACAGGGATATAAATAGGACGTGCTGGAGGGACAGATTCATCACCCAGAGACTCCCTACACTATGGAACAGAATCCCAGTCCATGTGAGGCAGAGCCCCTCACTGACTCTGTTCAAGAGAAATCTTGACGAGTGGATGGGAGATCGTAGGTGTACCCTGGGAATCATCTCTGTGTCACTGCTGGACAGAGGCACAGCAAACTAATGCGTATTGTATTCTCATCCTAAGGGGTGGTGAAAGCCACACACACTCTGGCTAGGCTTATAAATGCCCTAGGGCAGATAGCCTAGTATGAACCTATGAACAATAATTGCTACAAGAAGTCTGGTATGGTAAAGTGCTAGACTAATAAGCTAGTAAAAGTGCAGGGGAGGAGAGAACTAGCAGATCGTAGGGAAAATTTGAAGAGCAGACTTTGGCACCTCTCAGAAGCGTACAAACAGTCCTAGATACAGCAAATCTGTATCTGGACTAGACTAGTTACAGGAAAGGCAGGAAGCAAGCGCAACACGGGCTTTTAAACCAGAAAGTTGAAAGAGATGGAAAAACTGCCCAAACGGCTAATAAACTACAAATCCTGGGCCAGAAACCACTCCTCTTGTGGTAGATAGGCTACGTAGTACTCACCACTCCCACTGATAGTCTTGTAATGTACTCTCTGCATATGTATTCACCCTATGTATTGTTCTCATTTTGTATTTTCACTTTATTTATTGTTTCTTGTTACTAGTGGAGCTTTTCTCCCCAGGCCGTGACTGAAAATGAGCTCTTAAGGCCAAGTGGACTATCCCGGTAAACACATGCAAATAAATAAATAAGAAAGCCTGCTATTAGAAAGTCATGTATTAGCAAATGGAAAAGGTTTTCTACTTGCTGCCAGCTACGTAACCAGCAGTCATTCAGGGATAGGTGTTATCTGGTTTTATATTTGTGCGAGTTATTATCCTTTGGGCTTTCCTTATTCCTCTGTCAAGGTTCATTTATCTGCCATTTCAGCATGTTTGCCAATGTGGATCTTCATTTCAGCATGTTTGCCTATGTAGATCTTCCTCTTTCAAAGCAGTCTCATGTCATAATATTCTTGAAAGCGATTTTGCATAAGAGGCCTTTAAGCAATCTGGTGGCCCTTCCTTGGGACATTAATTTTGTGTTATAAAAACTAACACTTGCTCCTTTTGAACCAGCTATTGTGGTTGACTTGAGGTTCTTTACATGGAAAACATTTTTTACTGATTGATCTGACCTCTGCAAGAAGAGTATATGAGTTGCAAGCTCTTATAGTGAGTCAACCCTTATCTCATTTTCCATAGGTACAAGATTTCTTTGTGAACAAATCCTGTTTTTATACCTAAAGTGGTATCCAAGTTTACTTTAAGCCAGACTGACTGACTACCTGTTTTTCTTTACTGAACCTGAACTATTGGGAAGAAGGATACTCTGTGCATTGTATGTCCAAAGACAATTCGGGTACTTTCTTGAAAACACTAAATATTTCAGATAGATTATGTATTTCTTATGAAGGTAAGAAGGAACATCATGTGTCAAAGCAGACTATTTCCATGTGATTGTCAAAGGCTTTGGTTGAGTGGCACACTGTTTAGGAGCGTTACGTGTCTCGTGATTAGTATTGTGTTGTGGTGGTCAAGTGCTTTTCTTCCTTGGAGGTCTCTGCTGTTTGGGTAGATTTTTGAGAGCCTCCGCGAAGGTGGTTGTGTGGTTTATGTTTTTATGTGAAGACAGTGCTGGTTTGTGTTCTGGAGGGCTGTGTGTTCCATGTGGTGTGGTGCAAGTGTTGACCTTCTCCTCTAACTATTGCTGCACTCATAACACATCTACTTCAGGCAGGGTCAAGGCCCACTCTACTAGGGCCTTTACTTCATCTGTGGCTTTTTTGAAAGGGATAGGTTCTAGAAATATTTTAGAAGCTGCTACTTGGTCCTCTGTGCATACTTTTAGATAGGACTATAAGCTTGATTTCCCTCTCTAGGTCCAGATCAAGCTTTGCTAGGACCGTTCTCCAGAGATTCCTGAGCTCTCCTCCTTCCTCCTCCCAAATGTAGTTAGCTATGTTAATCTGCCCGTATAGATAAGGCTACTGCAGCAGTGATCAGTATGATGAACACACTACAGTTGTGTTAAGTTGAACTTATCATAACAGTAATTTTCCGAATGATCATTGCTTCAGTAGCCACTCCCTCCATTTCCCTTGTTTTTTGGGGTGTTTTTTTATGCCATGGTGTGGACGTTTATATTTTTGTTGTTCCCAGCATAGTCCTTTCAAGGGTCAACCTCTGTCTCTGCTGGCAGGAAAACACTGAAGGGCTTTGTACCTAAACGTGTCTTTCAGTCAGCTCAGCTCAAACTGCTTGACAGTTTGAGCATGTGTAAGGTGCCCTGAAGTTTTAGAAGCTTGTCGTCTCTTATTTCATTGGCAGGATATAACCCATAAAGCTAAGACTACTGCAGTGATGATTATTCGAATATCTACTGTTATGGTAGGTTCAACTTACACAGCTATATTTCTGAGTGGAGTATATTAATTTAGGGTATTTAGAAATACTTTAAGGGTGGCCACGGTGGTGCAGAGGTTAGCGTTGTCACCTCACAGCAAGAGGTTCTCCGGTTCGATCCTCGGCTGAGGTGCCTTCTGTGTGGAGTGTGAATGTCCTCCCTGTGGTCGCGTGGGTTTCCTCCGGGTGCTCCGGTTTCCTCCCACATCCCAAAGGTGGATTGGACACTGTAAATTGGCCCTAGGTGTGAGTGCGTGCATGTGTGCGCCTACTGTGGAACATTGGGTGCCAGGCTGGCAACTCGACACTGTAAAACTCCACTGCCAATCATGAGTGGACAAGGGATCTGCTGTGGCGACCCCTAACCGGGGAAAAAGCCGAAAGTAGTAGTAGTAGAAGAAATGCTTTGTTAAATTCTGAGACTGCTTTTGAATTTTCCAGTTATGCAGCTTTAAGGCATTATTAAAGCAATCTGGATCAAGGTAGGAGAGGTGTCTCACTTTTCTGAGCTGATGTGATTTGGGATGTTCTCTATACTGTGCCTGACCAAGAAAATTGCAAATCGGTTGCTTATAGTTTTCGTAAGGGTGCCAAAGTTTGCTATAGTGTTTGCTGAGGAGGTAAGAATCCAGTCCAGAGTGTATTATTATGCCTTGTGGGAGTAGTGATCACTTGAGTGAAGGCATAGTCATTCATGTAGTTTGTAGGGGTTGGAGAAGTGGGTTCATATCCAGTCAGTTTAAGTTACATAGTATGCAAGTTTCATGGATGTTGTAAGAGACCCAGCATTTAAAGTCATCAGTTATAGGGATGTTGTTACCTAGGGCTATGTTTTTGCCTGTGATAGCTACAGCCTTGTAGTTGTTAGACTTGAGTAGTGAGGTAATTTCCGAGTTGAGAAATTGTGAAATGTCATGGAGAAAAGTTGTATTATTTTACATTATTATCTACATCTTTTTGTAGTCTCTGTTACTAGAATATCAGGACCATGGTGGGTTTCCCACACATGGATATCTGTGATTTTGTTCATAATGCTTCTGAGATTTTTGATTTGAGTAAGTTTGGTGAAGGGAATAGATGTGAGGAATATATTTGAGACTTTTGCTAGATGAGATGGGCCTGGTTTAGGATAATTGTCCCCACTTAGTTTTATAGTTTGTTAGTGTAGGTGGAGGGAGGTAAATCCACGTGTTTGACTTTAGGCTTAATAATTAGATGTCCTTCAAGGATTCATCTGCAGTCCTTACATATGGGTTGTCCTGCCTCAGGCAGCCCTTCGGTCGGCCGGATTCCAAAGTCTGGGTCCGGCGTCGGCTGATGTCGCCCTTTGCCTGACGTCAGAGCGCCTGGGATATAAAAGCGTCAGCCGACGCCATCTTCCTCAGTCTTTCTTGCCGCGCGGTGCCCGAAGCAGAAGCAGTTCGCAAGTGCCGGTTGGCCAGCTCCTGTAATTTCAGCTACCGAAGACTTCAAAAAGCTAAGTACTCCGTTGGGGACTCTTTCTTGCCTCAGCTGATGTCAGATCAAACGGTTAAAGTTAATAATTGTTTAACTTGTGGGAAACAAATACCTCATAAGGATTTCCATTCTTACTGCCTCCCCTGCCTAGGCCCAGACCACGACGTCTCGGCCTGTGCAGCCTGTGCTTCCTTCAATCGACACACTCTTAGGCATCGGGCGGAGTTTGCAGAGGAATTATTTGGGGCTAGTTACTGCTACAATATGCCGTCGGAGCTTCCGACTACTCATTTACCCAAAAAACGGAAGGACAAGGACCGACACACGCGGACCGTGGTTTCGGCCGAAACCACGCCTAGGCCTACCGCGAGTGTCTCTGTCTCGGCTGAAACCGAATCCTTGGTGCTTCCGACCATTGATACCGCACAACTGACAACCTCGGCCCTGGAGGCCTCCTCTGAGTCGGTCATAGAATACCCCTCTGAAACCGGTGCTCTGGAAACATCCGACACCATTTCTCTAGATAAAACTACTCCAGCACGTGGGGCAGCCAGGCCTCCTGCATCCATGTCCGTAAAGGCATTCACACGTGCTAAAGCTGCTAAACAGCCAAAATCTCTCCCTCCCAAGGCTATTCCTCAGGGATCCTCTACCGATTCACAGATTTTAAGTTTAGCTGAGGACCTCATTTCCTTAATTAGGGGCTCTCAGCCACATCTGGAGAGGGGCTCTCAACCTCCTCTAGACAAAAGGCCCAGGGTTGAGCACACAGATCCCCAGTCTTCTGATGAGGCCTCAGATGACTCTGCCCTATCAGACTACCAGGAGGAGGCCTTTCCGGCCTACGAGGATTCTGATGCAGAGGAATCAATTCCCTCGGCCTCCTCTCCTGAAGAGTTGTCCTTTGGGGAGACCCTTCACTCCATGAGAGAGCATTTTAAATGGCAGGGCCAGGAATTCTCTGACTCTAGGAAGAGATTAAGGATTTTTTTGCATTTACCTCAGCATAGACCTTTGGCTATTCCTCCTGTTTTGAATGTCATTGATGATGTGTACTCTGAGTCTAGCATTTCCCCTGACTCCCTTCCTCCGGCTCCTGTCAAACCCGATAGGTACTACAGGGTCCCGGACTCGCATCATTTCCTTTACAAGGGCCACTCTGCGGATAAGAAACAATTTCCCAAGTCCCTAAAGGGGTTGCAACCACCACTGCTAAAAATCCACTTCCTTCTGAAAGGGAGTCCAGGGCTTTAGAGAGATGGGGTAAAAAAGTGTATACTTCCACTCTTTCTATGAGGGCATTAAATTGTCAATTCCATATGATACAGTACCAAGAGTATTTGTTAGATGAATTGCATAAAAAAATATCTTCGCCTGAACCCCTAGATCGCAAGGCACTTCAGGATCTGGTACATAACTCCCAACAGGTTAGCAACCATTTATTGCAGTGTGATTATGATGCATTGGAAGCTTCATGTAGGTCAGCAACGACAGGTGCAGTCATACGTAGGCATGCTTGGCTGAAGGAACAAACTCTGCCAGATCATGTTAAAGCAAAGCTTCTGGATGCTCCACTGGAAAAGCAAAAGTTATTTGGCTCCACGGCTAAGGAGGTCTTAAAGAAATTTGAGGAAAAGGCTAAATCTGTACAAACAGTCAAAGATTTTCTCCAGGTCCAACCACCAAGATTCAGCAGAAATTGGCCTTCTAAGAATTGGTCCTTTCCAGACACAGAGAGATTTCAAAGAGGCAGGAACAGGCGTGCCAGAGGTAGAGGGCAAGCTAGAGGCTCCTACAGAGGATGTCAATGGCAGCCTCCTAACCAGAGAGGTAGTGCAGGACCTACAACTGCTGCACAAGGACAAACTCAATGACTTGAACTTGACCCCGCAGACCAGGGCTCAATTGGAAGCACCTTTGGGCGGAAAGCTATCTTTATTCTCAAAAAATTGGCACAGTATTACAAGGGACAAATGGACACTGCAAATAATAGACAAAGGATACAGATTCCATTTTCATACATTACCAAACAGAAAAGGCATGCCAAACCTGCCACCGAATCAAAGGGCAGAGGCTCTCAAGCAAATTTCCAACCTACTGCAAATGAAAGCTATAGAAAAGGTTCCTCTCACAGAACAAGGCCAAGGATTTTATTCCAGACTATTCCTTGTCCCAAGAAAATATAAACAATGGAGGCCTATTCTGGACTTGTCCGCACTGAATACTTATCTCATTGTGCCAAATTTCAAAATGCTGACCATACAGCAACTCCTTCCCATGCTGGGCAAGGGGTCCTGGCTGGTAACTCTAGACCTCAAGGAGGCATACCTGCATGTCCCTATCAGACAAAGTTGCAGAAGACACCTCAGATTTCTTGCAGGTTTAGAGCATTATCAATTCTCAGCATTGCCCTTTGGCTTATCTACTACGCCCAGAGTATTCACGAAATGCCTGGCATCAGTAATTGCACACTGCAGACTTCAGGGGATTCAAATATACCCATACCTGGACGACTGCCTTATACAAGCGGACACCCAACAAACTTTGGTAAAACACTTGAATTATGCCATCCGCCTACTTCAGGCCTTGGGATACACAGTCAACATTCACAAATCAAGACTTGTTCCATCCCAAAGAATAACTTTTCTGGGTTCAAAACTAGATACAACCACCCAAATGGCTTTTCTCACAGAAGAAAAACAAGAGCAACTACTGGACTATTTCAGAAATCTGACAAAACAAACCCAGCTGACTGCAAGGAAAATCCTGCAGGCCCTAGGTTTCATGGCATCTTGCATTCTTCTGATTTCACAAGCAAGGCTGTATATGAGAAAACTACAATGGTACCTAAGGAGTCTATGGTCTCAACACAGTCACAGCCTAGAAACTTTGATCCCACTCATTCTATGCCTTCAAAAGGAATTTCTGTGGTGGGCTCAAGCAAGCCAGTCAAACATGGGTCTGCCCTTCAGCAAACCAAATATCAGCCAAACCATTACAACAGATGCCTCAGACCATGGATGGGGAGCACACATGGAGGGCAGATGCATTCAAGGACTATGGTCACAAAAAGAATTGCGCCTGCAATTAAACCAAAAGGAAATGCTGGCAGTGATACATTCAATCGAGGCCTTCAAACACTTCCTGCATCAAGGCCACCTGCTAATAAGGACAGAGACAATACCACAGTTATGTGGTACATAAACAAGCAAGGAGGTATCCATTCTTACCATCGTTGCAGGCTGGCAATGAATCTTTGGGAACTCTCCCTAAAACTCAATACAGAGCTGCAATCCCAGTTTGTGCCAGGAAAAGACAATGTATTGGCGGACAGCCTAAGCAGAAATATCATGGATCCACACTAATGGATGCTGCACCCAGACACCTTCCTTCAGATAACACAATCATGGGGGAGGCCGGACATAGATCTTTTTGCCTCCCACCACAACCATCAGCTGAAGAAATTCTGCACAAGGACATACCACCCACAAGCATGGAAAGTGGACGCCCTCTCTTTCAGCTGGAATGCTCTAACAGTGTATGCATTCCCACCTCTTACATTAATGACCAAGGTCTTACTGAAGATCAGGACAGAACAGCCAAAGGTGATTCTGATAGCTCCGGACTGGCCAAGACAGCACTGGGTACCCACTGTTAAGGAGCATGTCACGCACGAAACCGTGGCCTCTACCAAAATGGCCACTTCTTCTGACACAGCACAATTACAAAACTCTACACTCCAGCCTGAAAACCTTGCAGCTGGCAGCCTGGAGAATACCTTGACTCCTTGCCAGGATCAGCTATCCAAGAGAGTAAAGGATATCATCATGGAAGCTCGGCGGCCCTCCGCTAGAAAGGCATACTCAGCAAAATGGAAAAGATTTTGCACTTGGAACACCACAAAGGGCCAAGATCCGACAGTGATGAGCATTGCACATATCCTGGAATGCTTGGCAGAAATGCTCCATAATGGCCTTTCTTACTCTTCCATAAAAATACATGCTTCAGCAATTTCAGCAGAGTACAACACGGATCCACCTGTATTTTCACATCCTCTGCTAAGGCAGTTTCTAAGAGGAATCAAAAACATCAACCCTCCAAGGAAACCACCAGTGCCTACATGGGACCTTAACTTCATGTTGGAAAAGTTAACTCTACCTCCCTTTGAACCAGCAGCATCTTCAGAACTACAGTTCCTGTCTTGGAAGACTGCCTTCCTTCTGGCCATAACCTCAGCAAGAAGAGTATCTGAGTTACAGGCCCTCATGGCAGTACAACCATTTCTTATTTTTCATCAGGACAGAGTCTCATTGAGAACCAACCCTTCATTCATGCCAAAGGTGGTATCCAGGGTCTCACTGAGCCAAGCTATTCACCTGCCTACCTTCTTTCCAAATCCACAAAACAAAGGAGAGAAACTTCTGCATACCCTGGACATTCACAGACAGTTGCGCTACTACTTGGACAGAACTAAGACTTACAGAAAAACTGACCAGCTCTTTGTAGCATATGCTGCTGGTGTACAAGGAAAAGCAATTTCCAAACAAACAATTTCAAAATGGATAGGGAATTGCATTTGATTCTGTTACTCTTTTCATGGCAAAACTGTGCCAGCTAACATTAGACCTCATTCCACCAGAGCCACAGCCACCTCCACAGCCTTCTTAAGAGGGGTGGCTACGAAGGACATTTTAGAAGCTGCTACATGGAGCTCCGTGCATACATTTTCCAAGCATTACAACTTACCTTTATATTCCAGATCCAGAGCAGGCTTTGCTACGGCAGTCCTGCAGGGCATTTCAGCTACACCATCCTTTTCTTAGGTCCTACCACCCCCAGCTTGGCTATGGTATTCTACCCATATGTAAGGACTTCAGATGCATCCTTGAAGGACATAGTACAGTTTTGTACCTACCATAAATGTAGATGTCCGATAGGTATGCATCTGCAGTCAGGTTTTCCCTCCCTCCTACCCCTCTGTGGTACTTCTTGGGTACGTTTCCCTCATTCTAGCTAGCTGGGGTTATCTATTATGGTGTATTTGTTTTATATTACTGTGCATGTTTGGAATTTTTGCGTCTCTCCAAATTTAGCCTTCCTTAGAGGGCACCTGGCATCTGGGGCAAGAAAAACTGAGGAAGATGGTGTCGGCTGATGCTTTTATATCCCCAGGCGCTCTGACGTCGGGGAAAGGGCGACATCAGCCGACGCCGGACCCAGACTTTGGAATCCGGCCGACCGAAGGGCTGCCTGAGGCAGGACAACCCATATGTAAGGACTGCAGATGCATACCTATCGGACATCTACATTTATGGTAGGTACAAAACTGTACTTTTTGTGTGATGACATTAGGATATACATAAGAAGTCTTGAAAAGGTGAATATAGGTGGAGGGGGTGAAGTCCTGATTCTATATGAAAATGGTGTGTTCAATTTTTGTAGTCAGAGGACTGACGAGTTATGGTGCAGGAAGTCATAACAGAGTTGGTGGTGGTATGATGTGAGATAGACAGAAAGGTAAACAACTATGGATCCTAGAATTATGAGTAAGGAAGTGGATTCTTTGAATGTGTAAAGCAATGCTCGGAGTCTGGACCTTAAAACATTGAAACACTGATGTATGTATCGTATGTCAGTTTTTCACAAACATAATACTGCGTTAGATTGACAGAAGGAAAGAGTTAAGGTTGTACAGAAAATGAGAGTAAGTCTGGGGTGTGGAGTTGCAGTTGTCAGTGTAAGTTAGGACTGTACTGTAACAGGGTAGCAATGGTGTAGATGGAGTACATTAAATGTTAGTCAAATTTATGATTAATTAAAATGGGTAAAAGATTAAAGACTGGGAAGGACAGGCAGGGAGGATTCATAGCAGTGAGAGTTTGCTGAGGATGTAAGACTTCCATTGGCTGCAGTATAAATTCTACCAAAAGCATTGAGAAGGTATAATGAATGTAAAGAGAGAAGTTATAGCTTTCCATCACGGATGTATGGTTGCAGGAAATTGTAACACTATAGTAAGTAAGGTAATCATCTCTGGTAGGCCAAAATATTATAGTATACTGGCTGAGGATAGGTGCTTCTAGAAATATTTGCATTTATTTGGGCTTATTGATGTAATGAAAATAAGATGGAATCAAGTGGAATAAACATATTTTTTCAGTGAATTGTGGTTCATGGCAAGATTAGATAGATGTTGCATATTGAAAGAATACAGGAACATGGCAAGAGCCATAAAAATAAATTTGGTAATAGTGTCAGCCCATGCACTTGTATAAATTAAGATGTTCTTCGTGTTTCACTGTAGCAGTCATCACATTTTGGTTATCCCTGCCAAGGCTCAGCCGGCCCGAATACCAGAGACTTAGTATTTCTGTGTCAGTTGCTGTCACTTCAGGACTGATGTCAGTTCGTCACTAGTATAAAGTAAGGCAGCTGACGCCATTATGTCAGTCTTTCTTGCTTAGGAGCCCGAAGCAGATGTTCTTCGTGTTTCACTGTTGCAGTCATTACATTTGGGTAATCTGCTGTCAGGTTGCCCTCAGTCGGCCTGATTAACAAAGTCTTGGTTCCTGCGTTGGTTGCTGTCCCTTCTTCCATGACGTCAGGGGTATAAAACATGCAGCCGATGCCATTACATCAGTCTTTCTTGCCGCGTGGTGTCGGCCAACACCTGAAATTTTTGTTTTCAAGTTTCAGAACCGAAGTCTTCAACTAAAAGCTAAGTACCTCGTTGGGGAAACTTTTTCTTGCTCCTTACCGATGTCAGTAAAAGTTAATAATTGCATTACTTGTGGGAAGCAAGTACCTCATAAGGATTTTCATTTGTACTGTATTCCTTGTCTAGGCCCTATTCATAACGTACCTTGTTCTCGGTTTTGTGCTAGATTTAATCAATGCACTATTAAACGTCGATATATTTTTGCTTTAAATATTTTGGCTCACGATTTAATTATCCAAAAATTATGTCTTTTAGCAATTCGACTACCGGAATACCTAAAAAATGCAAAGAAAAAGACATAGACAGGCCGTCGAGGTCCAAAACTGACGACGATGCTTCTCCTAAGCCAGTCGCTAGTTCACCGGTACTCAGTGAGGTGCTTTTGCAGTCCCTGATGCCCGCTACTTTTGATTCGCAGGCCTCTACTGAGACCCATGCGGCATCCAGTGTACCGCGAGATACTTTAAGCATTGAACCCGCGGATGTTTTTACCTTAGATGGGTCCGGAGCCGCTGTGCTGGCACCGGCTTCTGAGGTTGTTTTCAGGCCTAAAGATTTGTATATTAAACCAACGCCATCTTCAAAACTAAAGCCAAAATCTACTTCTATGTCTAAAAAACTGTGTGCAGGCCCCTATGCCTAAAAAGCAAATGATCAAAATGGCTGAAGATTTAATTACCTTGATCAGGGGTAGCCAACCCCCTCCTGCTAAGAGGGCTAGGCAAGACATTGATTATGAATCTTCTGATCAGGATTCTGTTTCTTCTGATTCTTCTTATGAACAAGATTTATCTATACCTACTTATGAGGACTCTGACGCAGAAGATTCCATTCCTTCTGCTTCTTCCCCTGAGGATTTCTCTTTTGGAGCAACTTTACATACCTTAAGGGAACATTCCACTGGGAAAGTCAGGATTTCTCTGAATCTAAAAAGAGACTTAGGGATTTTCTTCTTCCTCAGCATAGGCCTTTGGCTATACCTCCTGTTCTAGATATTGTTGATAATGTTTTTTGAGAATCTAGTATGGCTCCTGATTTTCTGCCTCCGGCTCCTTGTAAACCAGACAGATACTACAGGGTTCCTGACTTCCACAAATTCATTTTCAAAAATCCTACTGCTGATCCTGAAACCATTTCTCAGGGTCCCAAGGGCATAAAGGCCTCTACTGCTAAAAATCCTACCCCTTCTGATAGATTCGAGGGCACTGGATAGATGGGGTAAGAAGGTTTACATGTCTGCAACCTTGGCAATCAGGGATTTAAACTGTCAATTTCATATGCTTAAATATCAACAGCATATCATTGGACTACTTAAACAGAAAATGATGTTAATCTCTGACTGTGTGGAAAATAAAGATTTGCAGGATTTATTACATTCATCTGAACAAGTTGGAGAACATACTTTGCAATGTGGTTTTGATTCCTTGGAGGCCTCTTGCAGGGCTGCCGTAACTGGATCTGTGCTAAGAAGGCATGCTTGGCTCAAAGAGCAAACTCTGCCTGACCATGTTAAAGCAAAATTGTTGGATGCTCCTTTACAACAGGACCGTCTGTTTGGTAATAAGGCTGAAGAAGTGTTAAAAAAGATGAAAGATAAAGCTAAATCTATGAAAACTGTAAAAGATTTCTTACAAGTGCAACCTCCAAGATTTAGTAGGCACTGGCCTACTAAGAACTGGTCCTTTCCAGTCCCTTCGAGAGCCCCTCCAGTCAAATCCAGACATTCCAAAGGCTCCAGGTTTCAGTCACAAGGATCTTTTAGGACAAAACAATGGAGTGCCTCCACCTCCAAATCTGTAAACAACAAGGTACCTCCCTATGGTAAACAGTCTCAATGACTTCCCTCTACAATCACCAAGCACTTATCTTTTAGCTGCCCCTTTGGGGGAAAAAGTGACACTTCATGCACGAAACTGGCAACTTATTACCCAGGACAAATGGGTTTTAAATATAGTATCCCAGGGATACAGATTTCATTTCCACACATTGCCAGTCCCAAACGGATGGCCAGATCTGCCCCCAAATCAGTGGGCAGAGGTCCAGAGACAAGTTCTGTGCCTCATGAACATGGGGGCTATTCAACCAGTACCAGAAGAGGAAAAGGGACAAGGTTTCTATTCAAGACTTTTCCTGGTACCCAGAAAAGACAAATCATGGAGTCCAGTCTTGGACTTATCCACTCTAAACACATTTCTGGACATTCCAAAATTCAAGATGCTGACTCTTCAACAGTTACTACCTATGCTAGGCAAAGATGCCTGGTTGGTAACTCTAGACTTAAAAGAGGCTTACCTGCATATTTCAATCAGGGAATCTTGCAGAAGATACCTCTGCTTCAAAGCAGGCTACTTGCATTAACAGTTCTCTGCACTGCCCTTTGGCTTATCTACTGCATCCAGGGTCTTCACAAAGTGCCTGGCACCAGTAATTGCATTTTGTAGGCAAAGAAATATTCAAATATATCCATACCTGGTTGATTGTCTAATTCAATCTAATGTTTGTAAAAAGGGTTCTAACTTGTCTAGGGTACACCATAAACGAAAAGAAATCACAACTGGTACCCTCTAAAAAGATTACATTCCTGGGTGCAAGCTTAATTACACCTGCCCAGATGACTTAACTTACGCCAGGAAAGCAAATTCAATTGGTGACTTACTTCAAACAGGTGGCCACAAAAACCCTGCTATCTGCAAGACAAATTCTGTAAGCTTTGGGGTTCATGGCCTCCTGCATTCTTCTAATTCCATATGCAAGACTGCATATGAGGAAACTTCAGTGGTACTTAAGAAGTTTATGGAGTCAACATTCTCCCAGCCTGGAAACAATGATTCCTATCATACCTTGCCTGCAACAAGAGTTCATATGGTGGGCAGAGGCCTGCCACCAAAACAAGGGACTGCCATTCACTCCACCCCCTACCGCCCAAACCCTAACTACAGACACATCAGACTATGCTTGGGTGGCTCATCTGGCAGGAAAGTGCATTCAGGGCAAATGGAGCCCAAATCAAATGCACCTACATATCAATCAGAAAGAGATGCTAGCTGTACAGAATGCACTGACAGCCTTCAAGGATTACCTTCATCCAGGACAACTAATGATAAAGACAGACAACACCACAGTTATGTGGTACATAAACAAGCAGGGAGGCACACATTTCTACCCCCTTTGCAGACTAGCCATGGCATTGTGGAACACGGCCTTGACCTACCAGATACAACTACAAGCTCAATTCCTGCCAGGAAAACTAAATACTCTGGCAGACAAACTAAGCAGAAATCTTATGGACCCACATGAATGGAAACTGGAACCACAAGTTTTCAGCATGTTGACACGCAAATGGGGGAGTCCATACATAGATCTTTTTACCTCACCCCAGAACTATCAGTTGGACAAATTCTGCAGAAGAATTCATCACAAAAAAGCTTGGAAAGTGGATGCTCTGTCATTCAGCTGGAAAAACCTGTCAGTCTATGCTTTTCCCCCTCTGCCTCTGCTTTCCAAAGTTCTGTAAAAAGTCAGACAGGACAAACCAAAAATGATTTTGATTGCTCCAGACTGGCCTCGCCAACACTGGTACCCACTCCTGCGCAATGTCACACCCTCCTCCATGGCACCTGCCTGAGACACCTTACCTACTGTCTCAGCAGAACTACCAAATTCTGCACACTCAACTCCAAACTTTGAGTCTTGCACCATGGCTAATCAACTAATTACGCCCTTGTCATCCCTCAGCAAACCTGTGATGGATGTCATTTTGGAGGCTAGAAGGCCTAGTACTAGAAAATCTTATGCTGACAAATGGAAAAGATTCTGTGCCTGGAACCAATCACAAGGAATAAGCACAACAATGCCCAATATTCCTCAGATTCTGAAATATTTAACTGAGATGCTTCACAAGGGCCTATCTTTTTCTTCCATAAAAATCCATGTCTCAGCCATTTCAGATCGTTATAACACAGAACCTCCCCTCTTCTCTCATCCTCAGCTAAAGCAATATCTCAGAGGGGCTAAAAATTTAAGACCTCCCAGGAGAGCACCAACCCCTGCATGGGACCTCAGTTTTGTTTTGGAAAAACTCACTCTCCCTCCTTTTGAGACTGCGGCTACTGCAGACCTAACATTTCTCTCCTGGAAAACAGCTTTCCTTTTAGCAGTCACTTCAGCTAGAAGGATTTCAGAATTACAGGCTCTTATGGCATTGGAGCCTTTCATTATTTTTCATCCGGACAGGGTGGCTGTCAGGACCAATCCATCTTTCATGCCTAAGGTGGTATCCAGTGTGGCTCTTAATCAGACCATTCATCTGCCAACTTTCTTTCCCAGTCCACAGAACAAGGATGAGCAGATTTTGCATTCATTGGATGTACACAGGCAACTTAGATTCTACTTAAACAGGACAAAATCTCTAAGAAAATCTGAACAACTATTGGTGGGCTGCAGGGGCAGAGGGAAAGGCTGTTTCAAAGCAGACCATTTCCAAATGGATAAGCCATTGTATTTGTTTCTGCTATATGCACCATGGTAAACCTATCCCCAAGGGGATCAGATCTCATTCCACCAGGTATGCATCTACTTCTGCAGCCTTTCTCAGAGGGGTTCCTACCAGAGACATTCTAGAAGCTGCTACCTGGATCTCAGTTCATATGTTCACCAAACATTACCATTTACCTCTCTTCTCTAAATCCAGAGCTGGCTTTGCCACTGCTGTCCTGCAGGGCCTTATAGCTGATCCTAATGCTGTACAAGTCTATCCTCCCAACCATAGCTTTGGGATTCTACCCAAATGTAATGACTGCAACAGTGAAACACAAAGAACATAGTACAGTTGTGTACACTTAACATAAATGTAGATGTTCGAGTGTATTCACTGTTGCAGTCCTGGTTACCCACCCTCCAGCCCCCTGTTTTTCTCTGACTATACCTCTCCTTTCTTTTACTATGCTTAAAAGCCTTTTTGGTGTATTTGCTTTTATTTCGAGGCATATTTTTTGTGTTTTAACTTATATACATATATATATATATATATATATATATATATATTTTGCTCCCCATTTGGGGGGCACCTGACATCTGGGGCAAGAAAAACTGATGTAATGGCATCGGCTGCATGTTTTATACCCCTGATGACCTGATGTCATGGAAGAAGGGACAGCAACCGACGCAGGACCCAGGACTTTGTTAATCAGGCCGACTGAGGGCAACCTGCCAGCAGATTTCCCAGATGTAATGACTGCAACAGTGAATACACTCAAACATCTGCATTTATGGTAAGTGTACAAAACTGTACTTTTGCACGAATGCCGGTCTGCTGCTACCTAAGTTTCATCTTCCAAATTGAAGCTGAAGTCTTCTAAAGCTAAGTACCCTGTTGGGGATCCTTAACTGATGTCAGAAAAAGTTAACAATTGTCTCACCTGTAGAGAGCAAATACCACACCAAGATTTTCATTCTTACTCCATCACTTGCTTAGGTCCAGACCACGACGTCCCTCGCTGTCGCTTTTGTGCTTTGTTCAGCGCCAGAACTATACATCAGTGGGCCCTTATTGTAGCTAGATATTTTCGCGCTCAGTCTTCGAATTCTGATGTGGCGGTTTCGGTAAGCCATTCGACAGCAGATCTTCTGAAAACAATGTAAGGATAAAAACAGAGACAGACCACACAGGTCCAAACCTACCGACGATGCTTATGTTAAGCTAGTCGTAAGTTTTCCGGTCCTGAGTGAGGTGCATTCGCAGCTCCTGATGCCCGCTTCTGTGGATTCGCAGGCTACTACCGAGACCCTTTCGGAGTCTGGTATGCCGCAAAACTCTTCTTCAACTAAGGATCCTGTGGTTGTATCTACCTTGGATGGGTCCGGAGCCACGAGCAGGTACCGGCTTCCAAAGTACTTCATGCTACCAATTCTTGACACAAACCGATGACTTCTTTCACATCTACCTTTTTTCGAGGCCCAGGGTATGATCCCCGCTCAAGAAACCGACTACCCAATCTTGGAAACCTGTTTCCTTGCCCCAATCTTGGAAACCTGTTTCCTTGCCTCAGTCTCAAATGCTTAAAATGGTGGAAGACCTTATAATGCTGATCAGGGGAAGCCAAGCTATCCCTTCCAAAAGAAAGAGATCTGTCCCCGGTAGTTTTATCTGAACAGGAGTCTGATGACTTTGATGCATTTGAATATGAAGACGTGCAACCCCTTTCTGCTTATGAGGATTCTGATGCAGAGGAATCCATTCTTTCAGTCTCTCCACCCGATGACTTTTCCTTTGGGGAAACCCTTCATACATTAAGGGAGCATTTCCAATGGGAATGTCAGGACTACTCTCAGTCTAAAAAGAGACTCGGAGAATTCTTAGATCTTCCACAGCACAGACCCCTGTCCTGGATGTTGTGGATGATGTTTTCATGGAATCTAGTTTGACTCCTGACACCCTCCATCCTGTTCCTGGAAAACCTGATGGGTATTAGAGTCCCTGACTTACACAAATATATTTTCAAAAATCCTACTGCTGACCCTGAGGTTATTTCTCAAGGGCCTAAAGGAATTAAAGCAACTTCTGCTAAGAATCCCACCCCCTCAGATAGGGATTCCTGAGCACTAGACAGATGCGGTAAAGTATACACCTGTGCTACTCTTGCTGTCAGAGCACTAAATTGTCAGTTACATATGCTAAAATTTCAGCAATATACCATGGAACTCCTCAAACAAAAAATATTATCCTTTCCTGCTTGTGCAGAAAATAGAGTTGCAAGAGTTAATGCATTCTGCAAGTCATGTAACTAAACACACCTTACACTGTGGTTTTGATGCCCCAGAAGCTTCGTGCAGGGCAGCATTCCCCGGTTCCATCCTTAGAAGGCATGCTTGGCTTAAGGAACAGCCCTTGCCAGACCATGTCAAATCTAAATTATTGGATGCACCCTTGCACAAAGACAACTTATTTGGCACCAAGGCAGAGGAGGTCTTAAAAAAGATGGAAGAAAAAGCTAAATCTGTACAGACAGTTAAGGATTTCCTACAGGTCCAGCCAACCAGGTTCAGTAGGCATTGCTCCTCCAAGCACTGGTGCTTTCCTGCCCCCTCCAGGTCAGTTCAGCCCAGACCCCGGGGAAGTAGACCCCCCCCCCCAGACAACAGCCGCAGGGAATTCAGAGATCAAAGCAGTGGAGTTCCTCCACTTCAAAACCAGGGAGTGCAAAGCCACCCGCTCACAGTAAGAACTCAAAATGACTCTCCACCCCCCTCCCTCTGCCCACCTGCACTTGCCCCTAGGAGGAAAACCCTCCTTCCATGCAAGCACCTGGGCCACCATTACCAACAACCACTGGGTCCTCAACATAGTGTCCCAGGGATACATATTTTCTTACCACACTCTCCCAACCCCAAAAGGGATCCCAGATCTTCCTCCAAAACAGTGGGCAGAGTCGAAAAAACAAGTCCTTTCCCTGCTCTCTCTGAGGGCGATAGAGCATGTTCCTGCAGAACAGATAGGCCAAGGATGTCCTTCAAGGATGCATCTGCAGTCATCACATATGGGTTGTCCTGCCTCGGGCAGCCCTTCGGTCGGCCGGATGCCAAAGTCTTGGTCCGGCGTCGGCTGATGTCGCATTTTCCCCGACGTCAGAGCGCCTGGGTTATAAAAGCATCCACCGACGCCATCTTCCCCAGTCTTTCTTACCACGTGGTGCCCGAAGCAGAAGCAGTTCGCAAGTGCCGGTCGGCCAGCTCCTGTAATTCAGCTACCGAAGACTTCAAAAAAGCTAAGTACCCCGTTGGGGACTCTTTCTTGCCTCAGCCGATGTCAGATAAAGTTAATAATTGTTTGACTTGTGGGAAACAAATACCTCATAAGGATTTCCACTCTTACTGCCTCCCCTGCTTAGGCCCAGACCACGACGTCTCGGCCTGTTCAGCCTGTGCTTCCTTCAACCGACGCACTCTTAGACATCGGGCGGAGTTTGCAGAGGAATTTTTTGGGTCTAGTTATTCGTATAAGATGCCGTCGGAGACTCTGCCTTCTCATTTAGTTAAGAAACGGAAGGACAAGGACCGACACACGCGGACCGTTTGTTCGGCTGAAATCACGGCCAGGCCTACCGTGAGTGTCTCAGTCTCGGCTGAAACAGAGTCCTTGGTACCTCCAATTACCGAAACCGCTCAACCGACTACTTCTGTCCCGGAGGCCCCGGCCGAGTCGGTTATTGAATTGCCAACAGAAACTTGTGTCCTGGAACCTTCCGACACCATTCCTTTAGACAAATGTACACCAGCACGTGGGGCAGCCAGGCCTCCTGCATCCATGTCCATTAAGGCATTCTCCAGGGCTAAAGCTGCTAAACTTTCAAAAGCTTTGCCTCCCAAGGTTATCCCTCAGGGACCCTCTACTGGTTCACAGATTCTAAGTTTAGCAGAGGATCTTATCTCCTTAATTAGGGACTCTCAACCTCATCCGGACAGGGGCTCTCAACCTCCACCAGACAAAAGGCCCAGGGTTGAGCCCTCTGATCCCCTCTCCCCAGATGAGGCCTCTCATGGCTCTACTCTCTCAGACCACCAGGAGGAGGCTTTTTCGGCCTATGAGGATTCCGATGCAGAGGAATCTATTCCCTCGGCCTCCCCTCCTGAAGAGTTTTCCTTTGGGGAGACACTACACACCATGAGGGAGCATTTCCAATGGCAGGGCCAGGAATTCTCTGATTCCAGGAAAAGATTAAGGACCTTTTTACATTTGCCTCAGCATAGGCCTTTAGCTATTCCTCCTGTTTTAAATGTAATTGATGATGTGTACTCTGACTCTAGCACAACCCCTGATTCTCTTCCTCCGGCTCCTGCCAAACCCGATAGGTACTACAGGGTCCCGGACTCTCATCTTTATCTTTACAAGGCCCACTCTGCAGATCCAGAAACAATCTCCCAGGGCCCTAAAGGGGTTGCAGCGGCCACTGCTAAAAATCCCCTCCCCTCAGAAAGGGAGTCCAGAGCTTTAGAGAGATGGGGCAAAAAAGTGTATACTTCTGCTACTCTTTCAATGAGGGCATTAAATTGTCAATTTCATATGATACAGTACCAAGAGTATTTGTTAGATGAATTGCATAAAAACCTTGTCTTCACCTGACCCCCTAGACCGTAAGTCCCTTCAGGACCTGGTACATAACTCTCAACAGGTTAGCAACCATTTCTTGCAATGTGGTTATGATGCATTGGAAGCTTCATGTAGGTCAGCTATGACTGGCGCAGTCATACGTAGGCATGCTTGGCTGAAGGAACAATCTCTGCCAGATCATGTTAAAGCAAAGCTGCTGGATTTTCCACTGGAAAAACAAAAATTATTTGGCTCCACGGCTCAGGATGTCCTAAAGAAATTTGAAGAAAAAGCAAAATCAGTACAAGCAGTCAAAGATTTTCTACAAGTACAACCACCAAGATTCAGCAGGAATTGGCCTTCCAAGAATTGGTCCTTTCCAGACACAGAGAGATTTCAGAGAGGCAAGAACAGGCATGCCAGAGGTAGAGGGCAAGCTAGAGGCTCCTACAGAGGACGTCAATGGCAGCCTCCCAACCAGAGAGGTAATGCAGGACCTTCAACTGCTGCACAAGGACAGGCTCAATGACTTTACTTTGACACCACCAACCAGGGCTCAATTGGAAGCACCTTAGGGCGGAAAGCTTTCTTTATTTTCAAAAAATTGGCACAGTATTACAAGGGACAAATGGACACTACAAATAATAGACAAAGGATACCGGTTTCATTTCCACACATTACCAAAAAGAAAGGGCATGCTAGACCTGCCACCAAATCAAAGGGCAGAGGCTTTGAAACAAATTTCCAGCTTAATGCAAATGAAAGCTATAGAAAAAGTCCCTCTCTCAGAACAAGGCCAAGGGTTTTATTCCAGACTATTCCTTGTTCCAAGAAAAGAAAAACAATGGAGGCCTATTCTCTACTTGTCCGCACTGAACACTTATCTCATTGTACCAAAGTTCAAAATGCTGACTCTACAGCAGCTCCTTCCCATGCTGGGCAAGGGGTCTTGGCTGGTAACTCTAGACCTCAAGGAGGCATACCTGCATGTCCCTATCAGACAAAGTTGCAGAAGACACCTCAGATTTCTTGCAGGGTCAGAGCATTGTCAATTCTCAGCATTGCCCTTTGGCTTATCTACTGCGCCCAGAGTATTCACGAAATGCCTGGCATCAGTAATTGCACACTGCAGACTTCAGGGGATGCAATTATACCCATATCTGGACGACTGCCTTATACAAGCGGACAGCCAACAAACTTTGGTAAAACATTTGAGTTATGCAATTCACCTACTTCAGGCCTTGGGATACACAGTCAACTTTCACAAATCAAGACTTGTTCCATCCCAAAGAATAACCTTCCTGGGTGCAGATCTAGATACAACCACCCAAATGGCCTTCCTCACAGAAGAAAAACAAAGTCAACTACTAGATTACTTCAAAAATCTGACAAGACAAACCCAGCTGACTGCAAGGAAAATCCTGCAAGCCCTGGGTTACATGGCTTCTTGCATACTACTGATTCCGCAAGCAAGACTACATATGAGGAAACTACAATGGTACCTAAGGAGTTTATGGACTCAGCACAGTCACAGCCTGGAAACTTTGATACCACTCATTCCATGCCTTCAAAAGGAATTTCTGTGGTGGGCTCAAGCAAGCCAGTCAAACAGGGGTCTGCCTTTCAACAAACCAATAGCCAGCCAAACCATTACAACAGACGCTTCAGACCATGGATGGGGAGCGCACATGGAGGGCAGATGCATTCAAGGTCTATGGTCACAAAAAGAGCTACGCATGCACATAAACCAAAAGGAAATGCTGGCAGTGATACATGCAGTCGAAGCCTTCAAACCCTTTCTGCATCATGGCCATCTGTTAATAAGGACAGACAACACCACGGTTATGTGGTACATAAACAAGCAAGGAGGCACCCACTCCTATCCTCTTTGCAGGCTGGCAATGAATCTATGGGAACTTTCCTTAAAACTCAATATACAGCTACAATCCCAGTTTGTGCCAGGGAAAGACAATATACTGGCGGACAGCTTAAGCAGAAATATCATGGATGCACACGAATGGATGCTGCACCCAGACATCTTTCTACAGATAACACAATCATGGGGGAGACTGGACCTAGATCTTTTTGCCTCCCCCCACAATCATCAACTGAAGAAATTCTGCTCAAGGACATACCACCCACAAGCATGGAAAGTGGACGCCCTCTCTTTCAGCTGGAGAACTCTAACAGCGTATGCATTTCCACCTCTCCCATTAATGACCAAGGTTTTACTGAAGATCAGGACAGAGCAGCCAAAGGTGATTCTGATAGCTCCGGACTGGCCAAGACAGCACTGGTACCCACTGTTAAAGAGCATGTCACGTACGAAACCATGGCCTCTTCCTCTATGGCCACTTCTACTGACACAGCACAATTACAAAACTCTGCATCCCAACCTGAAAACCTTGCAACTAACAGCCTGGAAAATACCTTGACTCCTCCTCAGGACAAGCTATCCCAGAGAGTGAAAGATATTATTATAGAAGCTCGCAGGCCTTCCACAAGAAAGGCATATTCAGCAAAATGGAAAAGATTTCACATTTGGAACACCACAAAGGGCCTAGATGCGACAGTGATGAGCATGGCACATATCCTGGAATACTTGGCAGAAATGTTCCACAATGGTCTGTCTTATTCCTCCATTAAAATTCATGCTTCAGTAATTTCAGCAGAGTACAATACTGATCCGCCTGTCTTCTCTCATCCTCTCCTGAGACAGTTTCTAAGAGGAATCAAAAACATCAATCCTCCAAGGAAACCACCTCTACCTACTTGGGACCTTAACTTCGTGTTGGAAAAACTAACACTGCCTCCCTTTGAACCAGCAGCATCTGCAGAACTACAGTTCCTGTCTTGGAAGACTGCTTTCCTTCTGGCCATAACCTCAGCAAGAAGAGTATCTGAGTTACAGGCCCTTATGGCAGTACAGCCTTTTCTTATTTTTCATCAGGACAGAGTTTCACTGAGAACCGATCCTACATTTATGCCAAAGGCGGTATCCAGGGTGTCATTAAATCAAGATATTCATTTACCTACCTTTTTCCCAAATCCACAAAACAAAGGTTAGAAACTTCTGCACACTCTGGACATACACAGACAGTTGCGCTACTACATGGACAGAACTAAAGGTTACAGGAAAACTGACCAGCTGTTGGAAGCATATGCTGCTGGTACACAAGGAAAAGCAATTTCCAAACAGACAATTTCAAAATGGATAGGGAATTGCATTCGTTTTTGTTGCTCCTTTCATGGAAAAACTGTGCCAGCTAACATTAGACCACATTCCACGAGAGCCACAGCCACCTCCACAGCCTTCTTAAGAGGGGTGGCTACCAAGGACGTTTTAGAAGCTGCTACATGGAGCTCTGTGCATACATTTGCCAAGCATTACAGTTTACCTTTATATTCCAGGGTGTCATTAAATCAAGCTATTCATTTACCTACCTTTTTTCCAAATCCACAAAACAAAAGGGAGAAACTTCTGCACACTCTGGACATACACAGACAGTTGCGCTACTACTTGGACAGAAATAAAGGTTACAGGAAAACTGACCAGCTGTTGGTAGCATATGCTGCTGGTACACAAGGAAAAGCAATTTCCAAATAGACAGTTTCAAAATGGATAGGGAATTGCATTCGTTTTTGTTACTCCTTTCATGGAAAAACTGTGCCAGCTAACATTAGACCACATTCCACGAGAGCCACAGCCTTCTTAAGAGGGATGGCTACCAAGGACATTTTAGAAGCTGCTACATGGAGCTCCGTGCATACATTTGCCAAGCATTACAATTTACCTTTATATTCTAGATCCAGAGCAGGCTTTGCTTTGGCAGTCCTGCAGGGCATTTTAGCTACACCATCCTTTACATAGTTCCTCCTCCCCCAGATTGGCTATGGTATTCTACCCATATGTGATGACTGCAGATGCATCCTTGAAGGACATAGTACAGATGTCCTTCAAGAATGCAACTGCAGTTATAACATATGGGTTGTCCTGCCTCCGGCAGCCCTCGGTCGGCCGAATTCCAAAGTCTGGGTCCGGCGTCGGCTGGTGTCACCTCCCTTCCGACGTCACAACGGCTGGAGTATAAAGGCATCGGCCGACGCCATCTTCTTCGGTCTTTCTTGCCACGCGGTGCCCGAAGCAGAAGCAGTTCGCAAGTGCCGGTCGGTCAGCTCCTGAGTTTTCAGTTCTGAAGTCATCTAAAAGCTAAGTACCCCGTTGGGGAACATTTATCCTTGCCTCAGCCGATGTCAGAACAAATTGAGAAAGTTAATAATTGTTTGTCTTGTGGTAAACAAATACCTTGTAAGGACTTCCATTCTCTCTGCCTTCCTTGCCTGGGCCCAGACCACGACGTCTCGGCCTGTGCTGCCTGTGCTTGCTTTAATAAGCGCACTCTTAGGCGCCGGGCAGAATTCGCCGAGAATTTTTTCGGTGAATCTTTTGCGTATATCATGCCGTCAGATCAACCGACAACCCAATCTGCTAAAAAACGCAAGGACCGGGACCGACACCCTCGGCCTGCGTCCACTACCGATGCTACTCCTAAACCCTCCGCTAGTGCTCCGGTCCCTTCGGAAGTGGTAAATCCACCGCTCCAGGCCGACGACACAGCGTTAACACCACCTTCGGTCTCAGAGATCTCTCCGGTGCCGGTTGTTGATTTTCCTCCGGAAACCGAAGTTCTGGATCTACCCGACACCATTTCTGTGGACAAGGTTACACCTGCACGTGGGGCTGCTAGGCCCCCTGTATCCATGTCCATCAAGGCCTTTGCACGTGCTAAGGCCACCAGTCAGGCCAAGGCCCATCCTAAGCCTGCTACCCAGGCCCCTTCATCTGATAAGCAGATCATGTCTCTGGCTGCAGATCTTATTTCCCTTATCAGGGGGACTTAGCCTCATCCGGACAGGGGTTCTCGGCCACCTGCAGAAAAAAGGCCTAGAACTGAACAGGCGGACGACCTCTCTTCGGATGAAGCCTATGGGGATTCTGAGCATTCTGATACCCATGAAGAATCCTTCCAGGCCTACGAGGACTCTGATGCTGAGGAATCAATTCCCTCTGCCTCCCCTCCAGAGGATTTCTCTTTTGGTGAAGTCCTGCATTCCATGAGGGAACATTTTCAGTGGCAGGGTCAGGAATTCTCGGACTCCAGGAAAAGGCTTCATACCTTCCTCAAGCTTCCCCAGCACAGACCTTTGGCTATTCCACCTGTTATGGATGTTTTGGATGATGTTTTCTCTGACTCCAGTGCTAACCCTGATTCTCTTCCTCCTGCTCTTGTCAAGCCAGACAGATATTACAGGGTCCCTGACACTCACAAGCACCTTTTCAAGGCCCACTCTGTGGATCTAGAAACTATTTCACAGGGCCCCAAGGGAGTGGCTACCTCCTCTGCCAAAAACCCTCTGCCAGCAGACAGAGAAGCAAGGTCCCTGGAGAGATGGGGTAAAAAAGTATATACCTCTACTACCCTAGCCATGAGGTCACTTAACTGCCTTTTCCACATGTTTCAGTACCAAGATTTTCTCCTGGATGATGTACAGAAAAAGTTAGCCTCTCCTGAGCCTATTGATAAAAAGGCATTGCAGGATCACATACATAACACTCAGCAGGTTAATAACCATTTTCTTCAGTGTGGTTATGATGCATTGGAAGCTTCATGTAGGGCAGCTATGACTGGGGCTGTGATACGTAGACATGCTTGGTTAAAGGATCAGTCTTTGCCTGACTATGTTAAAGTAAAGTTACTTGATGCACCTCTGGAAAAACAGAAGCTGTTTGGTACTAATGCACAAGATGTACTGAAATCCATAGAGGAAAAAGCAAAGTCAGTACAGTCAGTCAAGGATTTCCTTCAGGTTCAGCCACCCAGATTCAGCAGAAACTGGCCCTCAAAGAATTGGTCCTTCCCTGGCTCAGACAGGTTTCAAAGGGGAAAAAGCAGACGTGCCCGAGGTAGAGGGCAATACAGAGGATCTTACAGGGGCCGCCAATGGCAAACTCCAAATCAAAGAAGTGGCGCAGACAGTTCAGCTGCACCACAAGGACAATCACAATGACTTGACTTTCGTACCGCCTACAAAGGTTCAAAGAGAGGCACCTTTGGGCGGAAAATTATCCTTATTCTCTCAAAACTGGCATATCTTAACCAAGGACAACTGGATTTTGGATTTGATAGACAAAGGTTACAGATTCCACTTCCACACATTACCAATAAGACAAGGCATGCCAAACCTGCCACATCATCAAAGGGCAGAGGCGCTCACTCAAGTTTCCAAGCTGTTAAGTATAAAAGCAATAGAAAGGGTTCCTCCTCAGGAGCAAGGCCAGGGATTTTATTCAAGGCTGTTCCTTGTTCCAAGAAAAGAAAACAAATGGAGACCCTTACTGGACTTGTCAACTCTAAACACTTTTCTCATGGTGCCAAAGTTCAAAATGCTGACGTTGCAGCAGCTCCTTTCCATGCTGGGCAAGGGGTCTTGGCTGGTCACTCTGGACCTCAAGGAGGCATACCTGAATGTCCCAATCAGACAAAGCTGCAGAAGATACCTCAGATTTCTTGCAGGGACAGAGCATTATCAATTCTCAGCATTGCCGTTTGGCTTATCTACTGTGCCCAGAGTGTTCACGAAATGCCTGGCATCAGTAGTGGCACACTGCAGACTGCAGGGGATTCAAATATACCCCTACCTGGACGACTGCCTCATACAAGCAGACAACAAACAAACCTTAAAAGAAAATTTGGACTATGTCATGCATCTACTGCAGGCCTTGGGATACACAGTCAACATTCAAAAGTCAAAACTACTGCCATCCCAACAGATTATTTTCCTAGGAGCCAAACTGGACACAGAAAACCAAATGGCCTACCTCACAGAGGAAAAGCAGCAGCATTTACCAGAGTACTTCAAAGGCCTAGCAAAGCTCTCCCAGCTGACTGCAAGGAAAATCCTGCAGGCCCTGGGGTTCATGGCATCTTGCATCCTTCTAACACCTTTGGCAAGACTTCATATGAGAAAGCTGCAATGGGATTTAAAAAACTTATGGTCTCAACACAACCAAAGCCTAGAGGACATAATCCCACTTATTCCATGTCTGCAAAAGGAATTCCTATGGTGGGCTCAAGCCAGTCAGCAAAACAAAGGCATGTCTTTCAGCAGACCTCAAGCAGGCCAAACGATTACAACAGATGCCTCAGACCATGGATGGGGGGGCGCACATGCAGGGCAGATGCATTCAAGGTTTTTGGACACCAAAGGAAAGGCATCTGCACATAAACCAAAAGGAGATGTTGGCAGTGATACATGCAATCGAAACTTTCGAAAAATCACTACAACAAGGGCATTTGCTAATAAGGACAGACAACACCACTGTTATGTGGTACATAAACAAGTAGGGGGCACCCATTCTTATCCCCTCTGCAGACTAACAATGCTTCTCTGGGAAAAATCTCTGAGCCTGAAGATACATTTACAATCCCAGTTTGTACCAGGCAAGGACAATGTACTGGCGGACCAGCTGAGCAGAAATTTTATGGATCCACATGAATGGATGCTGCACCCTCACATTTTCTCTCAACTGACGAAGACATGGGGAAGACCGGACGTAGATCTCTTTGCTTCCCACTTAAATCATCACCTGGAAAAGTTCTGCACAAGGACTCACCATCCTCTAGCCTGGAAAACGGATGCTCTCTCCTTCAGCTAGAATTCTCTGAAAATTTATGCATTCCCTCCTCTGCCTCTGCTGACCAAGGTGATACTGAAGATCAAAGCAGAACAGCCAACAGGCATCTTGATAGCTCCGGACTGGCCAAGGCAACACTGGTACCCATTGCTATTGACCATAACTCGGACCAAGCCATAGCCTCTGACCCTATGGCCCCTGCTCTTAACACAACACAATTACAGGACCGTACATCATGACCTGAAAACATTACACCTGACAGCCTGGAGGCTACCATGATTTCTCCACCTAGCTCTCTTTCCAAATCAGTTCAAGAGATCTTGCTGGAAGCACGCAGACCTTCCACCAGAAAAACCTATTCGGCCAAGTGGAAAAGATTCAGCATCTGGAATGCCAACAGGGGTCAGGACACAACATTACCGAGTATACCTCAGATATTTGAATACTTGGCAGACCTATTTCATACTGGACTCTCATACTCTTCAATAAAGATTCATGCCTCAGCAATCTCAGCAAGATACAACTGTGACCCTCCAGTGTTTTCACATCCTTTGCTATGACAGTTTCTAAGAGGAATAAAGAATATCAAACCTCCCAGAAGACAGCCAGTACCTGCATGGGACCTCAATTATGTGTTGGAAAAATTAACTCTTCCTCCATTTGAACCAGCAGCAACTTCAGAAATTCAATTTCTTTCATGGAAGACTGTCTTTTTATTGGCAGTCGCATCTGCAAGAAGAGTTTCGGAGATTCAGGCACTCATGGCAGTGCCTCCCTTCATCATTTTTCATCAATACAGAGTTTCTCTAAGAACAAATCCTACATTCATGCCAAAAGTTATTTCCAGGGTATCTCTAAATCAAGCTATTCACCTACCTACATTCTTCCCCAATCCTCAAAACAAGGGGGAAAAACTACTGCATACTTTGGACATACACAGACAACTACGTTACTACTTGGACAGAACTAAGGCCACCAGAAAGTCTGACCAACTGTTTGTAGCCTATACTGCTGGAATACAAGGAAAAGCAATCTCCAAACAAACAATTTCAAAATGGATTGGACATTGCATCAGATTCTGCTATTCATTCCATGGAAAAGGTGTGCCTGCCAATATTAGGCCACATTCCACCAGAGCTTTAGCCACTTCCACAGCTTTCCTAAGAGGAGTGGCAACAAAGGACATTCTAGAGGCTGCTACATGGAGCTCCGTGCATACATTTACCAAGCACTACAACCTGCCTTTATACTCCAATCCCGAGCAGGCTTTGATTCGGCAGTCCTGCAGGGGATTTTAGCTACACCATCCTTATCATAGATCCATCCACCCCCAGCTTGGCTATGGTATTCAACCCATATGTTATGACTGCAGTTGCATTCTTGAAGGACATAGTACAGTTTTGTACCTACCATAAATGTAGATGTCCGATAGATATGCAACTGCAGTCGGATTTCCCCCCCCTCCTACCCCTCTGTATCCTTCCTTTTTTTTTGGGTCCCTACCCCTTATCCCATTAGCTGGGGGTATTTCCTATGGTGTATCTGTTTATTACTGTTGTGCATGTTTGGATTATTTTTATCCATTTACCAAATTTAGCCTTCCTAGGAGGGCACCTGGCATCTAGGGCAAGAAGCACTGAAGAAGATGGCATCGGCCGATACCTTTATACTCCAGCCGTTGTGACGTCGGAGGGGAGGCGACACCAGCCGATGCCGGACCCAGACTTTGGAATTCGGCCGGGCGAGGGCTGCCAGAGGCAGGACAACCCATATGTTATGACTGCAGTTGCATATCTATCGGACATCTACATTTATGGTAGGTACAACACTGTACTTTTTGTACCTACCATAAATGTAGATGTCCGATAGGTATGCATCTGCAGTCAGGTTTACCCTCCCTCCTTCCCCTCTGTGGTATTTCTTGGGTACTTACCCCTCTAATAGCTAGCTGGGGGATCTATTATGGTGTATTTGTTTTTATATTATTGTGCATGTTTGGATTTTTAATGCATCTCTCCAAATTTAGCCTTCCTTAGAGGGCACCTGGCATCTGGGGCAAGAAAAACTGAGGAAGATGGCGTTGGTGGATGCTTTTATACACCAGGCGCTCTGACGTCGGGGAAAATGCGACATCAGCCGACGCCGGACCCAGACTTTGGAATCCGGCCGACCGAAGGGCTGCCCGAGGCAGGACAACCCATATGTGATGACTGCAGATGCATACCTATCGGACATCTACATTTATGGCAGGTACAAAACTGTACTTTTCTACTCCAGACTTTTCCTGGTACCCAGAAAAGAAGGCACCTAGCGCCCCATCCTCGATCTATCCATTCTAAACACCTTCCTGGTGACACCAAAATTCAAAATTCTCACCCTCTAGCAGCTTCTACCTGTGCTCTCCAAGAATGCTTGGTTAGCCACCCTAGACCTAAAAGAGGCCTACCTCCACATCCCAATCAGGGAATCGTGCAGGAAATATCTATGTTTCAGGTCAGGATCTCTGCACTTTCAATTCTCTGCGCTTCCCTTTGGCTTATCTACTGCTCCCTGAGTTTTCACAAAATGTCTGGCTCCTGCCATTGCCTTTTGCAGACAAAGAAATATACAAATTTACTCATACTTAGATAACTGCCTAATTTAGGCAGACAGTCCGGAAAAGCTGCTCAAGCACCTGGCCTTTCTAAAGTCCCTACTGACCTCCCAAGGGTACACTATCAATGAAAAGAAATCCAAACTAGTACCCACCCAAAGGATTTGATTCCTGGAAGCAAGCCTGGACACACCATCCCAGATGACATTCCTTACACCAGAAAAGCAAACTCTCCTGACAGCCTACTTCTCTCGACTAGCCACCATACCCCAGTTATCTGCAAGGAAAATCCTGCAAGCATTGGGGTTCATGGCATCTTGCATTCTCCTCATTCTCTATGCCAGACTGCATATGAGGAAACTTCAATGCTACCTAAAAAGCCTTTGGTGTCAACACTCTCAAGACCCGGAAACTCTTATACCAGTGATACCTTGCCTAAGGAAATATTTTCTTTGGTGGCAGCAGCATGCTCCCACAACAAGGGACTACCTTTCTTACCACCCCCTGCCACCCAGACACATCAAACTATGCCTGAGGTGCACACCTGGATGGCAGGTGAATACAGGGCCAATGGTGCCCATAACAAATACATCTGCACATCAACCAAAAAGAGATGTTAGCTGTCCAGCACACATTGACAGCTTGCAGGCCCCTTCTCTCCCCAGGGGCTCTCCTGATCAAAACAGACAACACCACTGTGATGTGGTATATCAACAAGCAGGGAGGGACTCACTCCAACCCTCTATGCAGACCATGACCCCTTGGTGCATAGCTTCAGTCATGCAACTACACCTGTTAGCACAATTCCTGCCAGGCTCTTTAAACTCTCTGACAGACAACTTAAGCAGAAAATTTTGGACCCACACGAGTGGCAGCTAGACCAAAGAACCTTCACCCTAATAACTCAGAAATGAGGCACCCCGAAGGTCGACATCTCTGCTTCCCACTCCATCCATCAGCTCAGCAAGTTATGCACCAGGGAGCCTCACTGCAGGGCCTGGAAAGTGGATGCCCTCTCCTTCCCCTGGGTCACCCTTTCGGTCTATGCATTTCCCCCGCTACCTCTCATTACCAGGGTACTGCTCAAAATAAGGGAGGAAAAACCAAGGACAATTCTGATTGCTCCACACTGGCCTTGCCAGCACTGATACCCACTGCTGTGCAGCCTGTCCCCACCGCCACCATGGCATCTCCCTCAGACTCCAACCCTCCTGACCCAGAGGATAGGAGAATTCATGCATCCCTAATTGCAGACCCTCAGTTTGGCAGCCTGGCTTATTCCTTGACCACTGATCAAGCTGCCAATCTCAGTAAACAGGTTCTAGATGTTATACATGAGGCTAGCCACCCTAGTACTAGAAAGTCTTATGCTGGCAAATGGAACAAGTTCTGCACCTGGATTCAGGCCAAGGGAGCAGATACGGCACAGCCTTCCCTACCTCTCATCCTGGATTACCTAGCTGACACAGTGGTCTCTCCTTTTTACTCTATTAAAATTAGTGCTTCTGCTATCTCTGTTCATTTCAACACTGAGCATCCACTTTTCTCACACCCTGTCATCAAATAGTTCCTAGACGGGGCTAGCAACTTGAGGCCACCCAGAAGAGCACCTACCCCAGCTAGGGACCTAAACTTTGTTTGGAAAAGCTCACCCTGCCCCCCTTTGAACCAGCATCTTCAGCAGAGTTAAAGTTTCTCTCCAGTAAAACACCCTTGCTTCTGGCCATCACTTCAGCCAGAAGAGTATCCAAGCTACAAGCACTCATGGCTGTAGAGCCCTTCATCATCTTCCATATGACAGGGTGTCCCTGAGGACTAACCTATCCTTCATGCCCAAATTGTTGTCCAGTGTGGTTATCAACCAAGCCATTCATTTTCGCACCTTTTGCCCTAACCCACAAAACAAGAGGGAAAGGATCCTGCACTCTCTAGATGTGCACAGACAGCTCAGATTATAGCTAGACAGGACTAAATCATTCAGAAAGATTGATCAATTGCTAGTCAGCTTTGCTGCAGGGGCAGAGGTCAAAGCCATATCCAAACAAACCATTTCCAAATGGATAGCACACTGCATCCATTTCTGTTACAAACAACACGGGAAACCTCCCCCTAATGGGGTCAGGGCTCACTTTACCAGAGCAGCCTACAACTCTGCAGCTTTCCTCAGTGGAGGCCCCACCGGGGACATCCTGGAGGCTGTCACATGAACATCTGTTCACACCTTCACCAAACATTACCACCTGCCTAACTTGTCCAAATCCAGGGCAGGCTTTGCCACTGCAGTCTTGCCAGGCATCCTAGCCAGCCCCTAGTCTTCTTGACTGCCTCCACCCTTTTCCTCAGCTTTAGGAATCAACCCAAGTGTGATGACTGCAACAGTGAAACACGAAGAACATAGTACAGTTGTGTACACGTACCATAAATGTAGATGCTTGAGTGTATTCACTGTTGCAGTCTTGGTTTCCCTCCCTCCGTTCCCCCTTTTCTTCTCTCTCCTTACAAGGAGCTTTTTGGTATTTACTTTCTACTGGTGGGGTTCTTCCACCATATCCTGGCTCCCACTTGGGGGCTGCTGATAGGGCATGAAAAACTGATGTAATGGAATTGGCTGCCTTACTTTATACAACTGATGACCTGATGTCAACCCTGAAGCGACAGCAAGCTACACAGAAATACTAAGCCTCTGATATTTGGGCCGACCAAGGGCTACCCTGGCAGGAATAAACCAAATGTGATGACTGCAACAGTGAATACACTCTAACATCTACATTTTTGGTACGTGTACACAACTGTACTTTTTGCAAGCAAGTAAAAGTATATTGTGATAAACGCTGGTATTTTCCAGTATTTCTTCTGAAAAAGAAGACATTTAATAGTTGGGCAAATCAAATGTTTAGATTTGTGCCAAAGCAGTAAGGAGCGTGCACAATATTGGGATAATCGTAAACTGAAGATTAGAAATGTGGTCATGATGAAAGCAAATGAAATATGGAATAGTAATCAGAAGATGTTTTTGGAGGTCTTAAAAGTTAGTGATTTACTGAAGCAAAAAAGAATAAATTAAACAAAACAGATTAAAGAGCATCTGAAAGAAGATAGGTTGTCTGTGCAAGAGTACTTAGAAAATATGAATGAATGTGGAGCAGTGGTTTTAAAACAACTTTTTTTGACAGTAACCCTAGAGGAACCAAATTATTGCTTTAACATCTGAGGCAGCAAAAGGTTGAGAGGAAATGTGAGACTGGCAGAGTAGAAGTCACTAATTTTAATGCACTGTATAAACAAGATGCAGAGGTTGAGAGTACCACAAAGGAAGTGTTAACGTCTTAGACAATTACAACTTCATCAGTCAACAGAAGTAGAAAGAGGGATATTGACATCTGAAATTAAGGGAAATGCAATTAAAGTAATAGAGAAAACATGATGCAGGGAAATCCATTGGTAGTGATAGAAATCCAACAGAAGTGTGGAAAAAAGGGAGAAGGAGATAACAAAAGTCTGGCTAGTACTTTCTGACAGTATTTTTCTAGTTGGGCATGTGCATTTCACTTGGAAAGTAGTAGTAGTGGTTGTTTTCCCAAATGGAGAGGGACGATCCCTTTGATCTACGATTATACATCCTTGTTTTGGTTTTGAATAATGATTGCAAAGTATTTGTTATGATTTTGGCCAAAAATACAACAAAGATAGTGCCAGGAATAATAGAATGGTCAGTATGTGTTTATTGAAGGTTGGCAACATTTGATAATATTAACAGAATCCTTATGATTCAAAAGATGCATTGAACTATAATAAAATATTAATGCTAATAGACTTGGATGCCAAAAAATTGACAGATGAGTTGAGAGTTTATGAAGAAATCCCCTGAAGAAGTCAGAGCTCCACAAACATGGACAATATTAATATATGACATCTCCAGAGGAGCACAGGCTAGGGTGATTTATGGTGAAGTTGTCTTAATCATTAGCTTTACAAGAGAAACTAGTCAGGATTGTCAATCTTCACTGTTATTCTTTACTTTATATTTAAAGGCATTAGCCACGGTCATAAGACAACCAAACGTAATTGGATATCAACAGAAAATAGCCATTTTTGCAAAAGACGCAATATTATATTTCATACGAGGTTACTAGGTTAATGATCCTGGGGCCTTTACAAGCCTATCCAAGCGTTTATCCCCAAAATGAAACCTCAGCACCTGTCAATGAGGGACACAGTTGGAACCCCTGGGACAAATTTGTGGTTTCCCATCCACTCATCAAGGTTGGAGAGTCAGCGAGACACTCTGTTTTACGTGTATAGAAAGTCTATTCCAGAGACAGAGCAGCCTCTGGGAGACAAACCTGTCTGTCCAGTAGGTTTTGTTATCGCATATTAGATTCAGGCCTTTTGAGCAGGTAACGCACAAGGAGTTAGACTTATGGATATGGTGCATTTCTATTGGGGCAGGCACCGAGATTGCCTTGTAGCGAGACACAGATCACTGCTGAGCAATCTGTACGATACCGAGTAGAGTGATAGTGATTTGAGCCTGTCCACACAGGACAGGTGTTGGAGGCCATGGATTTTCTTTTTGAGGTATTTTTTTGGCCTTTCCAGTTGGTGCAGATGTTTGGAGAGGTACATATCAAATGGGGTGTTATACTCAATTATTGGTCTAATGAGGAGTATAGAGAGGTAATAACCTCCTTTTTTCTCGATGCAGTCCAGTTACTTAAGAGATGAACCAAGTAAAAGGCTACTCTGACCACTGCCGCTACATGATGGTCAAATGTGAGATTGTTATCAACCTGAGTACCCAGGTCCCTCAACACAGGTTGTGTGCTTAGGGGGCTGCCATTGATGTGGTAATCAGTAGGGGCCGTGGTTTTGCCAAAATGTATGATGATAATTTTTTTGCATTTAGCTTGAGGCCATGAATTTAGCAGCAGTCTTTAGTTGCTGTGAGACTTTCTTGCAGTATGTTGATGTAATTTGGAGAGTCACAGACAGCACCCTACTTACAGTTGTCTGCAGACTTGGTCAGCCACAGGCCTTTTGTCTTTGTCTGGATCTTTGAGAAGTAGATGTCAAACAGTAGGGGTCTCAGGACAGATCCCTGGGTAACTCCACTAGTGACAGGTCTGCTATCGGGTGGAGGCACTTATTTTGACCTTGAAGGTCCTGTCAGTGATCCAGTTGGCCACCCACCTGATGAGATAGGGATTTACGCAAAGTTGTGTTAGCTTTCTGATGATGCCTGAGTGGGGGATTGTGTCGGACCTTGGCCAAGTCAAGGTAAGCTATATGTACTGACTTTCCCTAATCCAGGGCCTTGGTGACAGTTTCAAAAAAAGTCAACCAGGTTCAACAGGCAAGATCTGCCCTTGACGAATCTTAACTGGGTGGGGTCAAGTGCTTGGAGATTACCTATGTCCTTGTTTATGAGATCCATAATAATATGTTCCATGGCTTTACAGATCAGACTTGTCAAGCTAATGGGGAGATAGTTTCCAGGGTCAGTAGTGGCACCACCTTTGTGCAAGGTGAGGACAATGGCAGATGTTCATCGTGTTTCACTTTTGCAGTCATTACACTTTGGTTATCCTGCTGGCAGGCTACCCGCAGTCGGCCTGAATTCCAAAGTCTTGGTATTTTCTTCAGTCTTTCTTGCCGCGCGGTGCCCAAAGCAAAAGCAGTTCGCAAGTGCCGGCCGGCCGACTCCTGAGATTTTCCCCTGACACCCGCTACCTCAGAGCCACAGGCTGCCTCCGACTCCCACGTGGAGACAACTAGGCCTCTGGAAATTCAAGGTATTGGGCCTACGGAAACTATTCCCTCAGATGGGTCCGGAAAATGTATTCAGGGCACATGGCCCGCAAGCCAACGGCGTCTTCACATCAATCAAAAAGAGATGCTAGCTGTACAAAATGCCCTGACAGCCTTCAAGGACCTACTTCATCCAGGACAACTACTGATAAAGACGGACATTACTACAGTCATGTGGTACATAAACAAGCAGGGAGGAACACATTCTTACCCCCTCTGCAGACAAGCCATGATTTTGTGAAACACAGCATTGACATACCAAGTACACCTGCTAGCACAATTCCTGCCAGGAAAAACAAATGCTCTGGCAGACGAACTAAGCAGAAACCTCATGGATCCTCACGAGTGGAAACTAGATCCACAAATCTTCAACATGATAACAAGGAAATGGGGATGCCCAGACATAGATCTATTTGCCTCCCCCCACAACTGCCAACTACAGAGATTCTGCACAAGGACTTATCACAAACAAGCATGGAAAGTGGATGCTTTGTCATTCAGCTGGAACAACCTTACAGTATATGCCTTTCCTCCACTGCCTCTCCTCCCCAAGGTACTCCTAAAGGTCAGACAAGAGAAGCCACAAATGATACTGATTGCCCCGGATTGGCCCCGCCAGCACTGGTACCCAATCCTAAGGAGCTTGTCTCAAGGCCCAGCCTGGACATTGCCTCAAATACCTAATTTACTGACCCAACAAAACAATCAGATCCTGCACAGCCAACTCAGAACCCTAAATCTGGCTGCATGGCGGATAGTGTAACCATTCAGAATACACCTCTCTCTAAAGCGGTTATGGATGTTATTTTGGAGGCCAGGAGGCCCAGCACCAAAAAATCCTATGCAGAAAAATGGAAGAGATTCTGTGCTTGGAACCAGGCACAAGGAATTGACACTCTTGTTCCAAATATTCCTCAGATTTTACAATACCTAATTGAGATGCTGGACAAAGGCCTATCCTTCTCATCAATCAAGATCCATGCCTCTGCCATTTCAGCTCATTACAATATGGACCCACCTATTTTTTCACATCCATTGCTTAGGCAGTTCCTCAGAGGGGCCAAAAACATAAGACCTCCAAGGAGATCACCAATACCTGCATGGGACCTCAATTTTGTCTTGGAAAAACTCACACTGCCTCCTTTTGAGCCAGCCAATACAGGTGAGATAAAATTCTTATCATGGCAAACAGCTGTGCTCCTAGCAATTACTTCAGCAAGAAGAGTCTCAGAGTTACAGGCATTAATGGCTGTGGAAACTTTTATTATCTTCCATCTGGACAGGGTTTCTCTAAGGACAAACCCAACATTTATGCCCAAGGTAGTGTCCAGTGTGGCTCTTAACCAAACCATTCATTTGCCTACATTTTATCCAAACCCCCAGAATAATGGGGAGAGACTTCTGCATTCTTTGGACATACACAGACAGCTACGCTTCTACTTGGACAAAACTAAAGCTTTCAGAAAGACTGAGCAACTTTTAGTAGCATATGCTGCTGGATCACAAGGAAAGGCTACCTCAAAGCAGACTATTTCAAAATGGATAGGACACTGCATTCGTTTCTGCTATTCACAGCATGGCAAATCAGTGCCTAAGGGCATTAGACCACATTCGACCAGGGCAGCAGCCACCTCAGCAGCCTTCCTCAGAGGAGTACCGACCAAGGATATTTTGGAGGCTGCAACTTGGGACTTAAGTGCACACTTTTACTAAGCACTACCACTTACCTCTTTACTCTAAATCCAGAGCAAGCTTTGCCACTGCAGTTCTGCAGGGTCTCATAGCCACTCCTCATTCTATTTAGACCCAGCCGCCCAACCTCAGCTTTGGGATTCTACCCAAGTGTAATGACTGCAACAGTGAAACACGATGAACATAGTACAGTTGTGTACCTACCATAAATGTAGATGTTCGAGTGTATTCACTGTTGCAGTCCAGGTTACCTACCCATCATCCCCCTTTCTTTGTTGTGACTTATCTGTACTTCTCTATTCTATACAACCTATGTGGTGTAATTGCTTGTAGATGAAGGTAATGTTTATTTTAGTGCATGCTTTTTATAAGCAATGTTTTTTTAGCCTACCCTTTTGGAGGCACCTGACATCTGGGGCAAGAAAAACTGAAGAAAATGGCATCGGCTGCATCTTGTATACCCCTGGCACACTGACGTTTGGGAAGAGGCGACAGCAACCAACGCCGGACTAGGACTTTGGAATTCAGGCCGTCTGCGGGTAGACTGCCAGCAGGATAACCCAAGTGTAATGACTGCAACAGTGAATACACTCGAACATCTACATTTATGGTAGGTACACAACTGTACTTTCCAAGTACTTGGGTGGACTTATGGAGAGAGGGTTTTCATATAGCAATAACCCACGCCTGGGTGTGGGTAATGCTAAATTTACCCACGGTTGGCGTGGTTTGGTCCCGAGGCGGCCGAGGACCAAACAAAGCCAACCGTGGGTAAATTTAGCATTACCCACACCCAGAAGTGGGTTATTGCTATTATACCATGGTGTTAGTTTGCTTTGTATTATATTTGTATTGTTGTTATTTGTGTTTTTGTTAGCTTTTTTTTGTATTCTTCCACTTTTTGTGAGATAAAATAGTCCACACTTTCAGTTTGTTTTTATTGTTTATTTCTGTTTTAATTTAAATACATGTTATTTTTAATTTTTCATGAAATGTTAGGAAATAATTATATTAGTAGATATAGTTGTAAAGCTTTTGGTATGTCTTTATAGTTTTAAAGCTTTTGGTATGTCTTCTTGTTGTAGTTTCTTTTATATTTGTGTATTGGTTCTGTCTTGATGGTTGTCTATGTTCATATGCTGGCTTGAGTTCTTCTTAGTGTAGTATCTGTAATGAGAAATTGTGTTTATAGTTAATTTTATGTTTATATATTGCATTGTATGTATCTATCTATAGATATATATATATATATATATATATATATATATATATATATATATATATATATATATATATATATGGTTTTAGTATAAATTTAGAGTTTACTTACTTATTTTGTTGGGTTTCTATATTGTAGATGTTTATTGTTCCATAGTTTATAATGTGTTGTTTGTCTTGTGGTTTTTCTGGTTCATTTTCCAGGTATGGACGTTCTGTGTTATGGACTTTCATTTTTTTTTCTTGGTCCGTTGTCTGTTGTGTTATTGATATTCTCTTCATGTATTGGATTTTTTTGGTGTTTCTTGTGTTCCAGATATTATTTTTCCCCATGTTTTAAATTCATCTACTGAAGGTTGATAATACGATCTTAGTGATGCTTCACTTTTATGTCCTGTGACAGTCATTATTTGTCTTGCTTCCATCCCTGATTGTGAGAGTAATGTTACTGCTGTTGCTCTTAAGGAGTGGTTTGTGTATCTCTTTGATAGGTTTGCTTCTTTGCAGATTTGTGGTAACATGTTTGCAAGATAGTTTTCCCTTTGGTTGTGTTCTGTACCATCTATCCATTTTCTCAAGTACTTGTTGTGGATATTTTTTGGGTGGAGGAACAGTTGTTTTGTATTAGGTGGCCTTTTTGTAAGTATTTTTGAAACTTTTACAGGACATGAAGGGTCTGTGCGGTTTTCGAACATGAATCCTCTTAGCAAATGTTTTGTAACATCATAATTTTTTGTGGTTTTTGTATGTTCGTTGAAAATTTTTGTTACATATTCTGTGCCATCTGTATATTTGTTTATTGTAAAACTGTCTTCTGTGAGGTATCGTACTCCTTCATTCCCACGTCTTGCAAAGTGTAGCTGTATATCAAACCATACTTTTCTTACTAGTCCGTCTGCTGTGTTTGGGGAAAGTACTTGGCTGTTTCTTAGTTGTGTTATTTCTTGCATTGTGAGTGGCTGGTGGTGTTCTGCTGTATCTTTTCCTTGTCTTCTGTAATTTTTAATTACTGACTTAAATCGTTATTTGCATTTGTTAGAGCTGTATCTGTTATGATGTTAATCTTTCTATTGAATGGTGGGTTGTTTATATATCTGTTTAGTCCTGCACGTAAGGATACAAATGCACTTATTACGTATTCTTGTCCTTTTGTGTTTCGTACTGTAGCATAGAATTCTCTAAGTATTTTGTTTAATTTTTCTGGTGTAATAGTGTGGAAGTCTATGTTGTAGTGTTTTTGTTTTTTCCAGTTTTGAAATATGTTTATAGCCCACTGTGTTTGTTTTCTTGTACTTAATTCTTCTTTTCTAATTCTAGTGTTTCTATTTCTTTAACAGTTTTTCTGCATGTCTTTTATGTTTGTGAGTGGAATAGGCTTTTAATGTTTTTTTACCTTTCTGAAGAGTATGGCTTGTCACACTGTTGTCTTCTATAAGGGCCTTGTTATGCTGCAGTAATTCCTGTTCTTGTGGTTGTAGAATTTTCTTGCTTGTTGATGGTTTCATTGAGGTTTGTGGTATGTTCTTAAATATTTCTTCTATTTCACTGTCACTTATTATTTCAAAGTTTAGTTCCATTTTTTTTTATTATTTTCTATCCATGGTGTCTCTTGTTTGGGTGTTTCTTCCTGTCTGAGTTTGTAGTCTTCATGTTTAACAGGGCTCGTGCAGGTTTTTGAAGGGAGGTAATTAAAAGGGTAGGTGGTGCTTGTTATAAAATAGTTTTAGCAGTATAGACGTTTATAAGGTGTAGTTATGTTATACTAGTTATGGGTATGTTGAAATGTGGTGTAGTGTTAATTTGTATTTATTTTTTTTAAATATGTACTTTTAGTAATTGGTCACTAGATGGTGGTGTTGTATGCGGTTTTATAAGATGTATGCGGTTTTAGAAAATGTATGCTGATGTGGACGTTTGGTATGGTGTGTGTTTTTTACTTTACAAGGGATGTCTGGTGTGTTTTAATATGTATATTTTTGGAGTTGTGTGTGTATATGTATTGTAGGGAATATAGGTGAGTGAATGGTTTTATGACAATGCTTGGTTTTGTTGGGTTATAACTGGTGGTTATGTAGTGTGTGTGTGTGCTGTATTTGCGACTGTATGAGTTTTCATTTTGTTTGTGTTCGAGGTGAGGGAATGAGAAATAGTATATGGGTAATGTTTATTTTTGTCTGTTTTAGTTGAGTAGTTGGTGTTTTTTGCTTTTACATTTACCGTACATTTACTTTTGCTTCATGTCGGCGCAGCGGGATACATAACTGACCGGACTTCTTTACTTGTTTGTTGTCCGATTTAGTATGTGCACGCTGGTTGGATTAGCCAATCAGCGTGCACGTTTATCGTCTTTTCCGATGTTCGGATGGTATAATAAGGGTTTGTCCACAAGAGTGTAGACTACAAAAAATGTTCTTAGATGTAAAGTAATTGGCCTGAAGCACAACTGCTAAAACCAAAACTAAGATGCTTAAAATGACAGATAAATTTAATCAGGCTACTGAAAAGCAGTAGTAAATGCAGAAGAATTAAAGCACTTGAACACTTAAGAGCACACAGCAAAAGTAAGGTAATAAAGTAGGAAGAACACAATTACAGTAAAAGCAGCTGAGTAAAGTGTATTTTTTTAAGTGAAGAGGGAGGAAACAGAAGATAGTTCAAGATTAAGAAACTAAGGGGGTTGGCCTTCCAAAATCCTCTTTCTGTACTCAGTATACTGAGCTGATGAGATGGGACAGGGAGGAGAGTCCAGAGTCAAAGAAGCAAGGGGCAGGTGTGTAAGTCCTTCCCAAATGATCTCACTGTACTTGTTTGAGTGAGCAAATGAGGTAGGAATGGAAGAAGTGACCAAAGTCAAATTTACAGTAGGGCGGGCAATTCCATAGCCACAAAGTTTAACAGTACAGCAACACTTGGGTGGGAGGATGAGAAAAACAAACAATGTAGACGGACAGAGGCCAGCAATAAATAATGATGCAAATATACAAATGCAGTACAGTGCAAATCAAGTGCAAAAAAGTATACTTATCAGTTGATATATGAGATAGTTATAGAATTCAACACAGCCAGGTAATTAGCTCTGCTTTACCAATCCAACATGATATAAAAATAATATTTTATTAGCTGAAATATTTTAATAGTATAACGGATATAAACTAAATTAAGTAAAACAGAGGGAACTATGTCCCAACCTATTATCTGGGACAGAACCTCCCTTTCCCCTGGGTTCATGACAAGATGAGATACTTGGGAATTTGTTTGAAGTATAAAGCAGTGTTAAACTTGAAAAGACAATACATTGTAAAGGTAAACTTAGATTCAGAGATTGTTACTAGGCTAACGACTCTGGGGCCTTTGTAAGCCTAGCTAAATTTTTGCAAAATAATAATGATGTCTTGTGTCCAAATAGGGCATTGAGGGCCAGGTATTTGTAAGCTACTTCTGTCCATGATGAACGTGGGTGCTAGGCCCGGTGTAAATTTCCTGTTCTCCACTCACTAGTCTAGGTTGCTCTTAAACTGGGTAATAGATAAACTCCACTTCACAGGGATGGGAAGACTGTTCCATAGGAGGGGCAGTCTCTAGGACACACACTTGTCTGTCCAGCATGTTCTGTTTAAGTCACAGGCAAAATTCAGGTCCGTAGACTTGTATTTGTGGTACTCTTTGACTTACAGATATGCAGGAGATTCATAAGTATGGAGTTTGAAGTTGCCTTGTAAACAAAGCATAGATCACCCCTCAACAGTCTGTAGGAGACTGAGTAGAGGGGAAAGAGCTTTAAGGTTCTCTGCATAAGGCAGGTTTGTTACACCTTTTATTCTGTTTGTAAGGAACCTTTGAGGTCATTCAAGTTGCTACATATGCCTGGTCAGGTACATACCGAAAGGAACATTGTACTCTGATTGGTCTGATAAGAGCAAAGTACAGTGGGATGATGGCCTCTTTGGACCTAGATGCATTGCCCTTACTTGTAAGTTACACAATATAAAAGGATTTCCTCACTAGGTGGGGCCACATGGTGGACAAAGGTAAGGCTATTGCCTTACATGTGTACCCATATCCCTGAACACTGGATTGACTCTTAGGGGTGTATTATCAGCATGGTAATTGTCTAGGATGGTTGATTTCCCAAAAGGTACAGTTATGCATTTCTTAGCATTGAGTTTAAGACATGTGGCACGATTTGTTAGTCAGAGGTAAGCGTTCTTGAAGAATGCTAACATCTGCAGTGGTGTTGATGATAACCCCGGCTTGCAATCATTTGCAAACTTAGCCATAAACCTTCAGCATTTGTTTCCATTTCAGAGAAATAGATGCCAAAAAGGAAGGGCCCAATACTGAGCCCTGAGAGGTGCTACTAGTGACTGGCCTCTTGGTAGAGATAGCCTTACCTGTTTTAGCCTCCTGGGTTCTATCAGTAAGTCAGTTGGCTATCCACTGGATGATAAAAGGGTTTATACCTAAATTAGTGAGCTTGTCTATAATGCCTGAGTGAAGTATTGTATCAAAAACCTTGGCAGTTCAAATTAAGCTGTGTGCCAAGTCTTCCCTTCATCTAGTGCTTTGGTGACTCTCTCAAAAAGTCCACTAAATTTAATAGGCATGACCTTCCTTTAATAAAGCCAAACTGTGATGGGCCCAGCATTTGCAGGTTACTTATGTCCTCATTTATCATGTCCATGATGATTGTTTCCATGGCCTTATGTATGAGGCTGGTCAGACTTGTGGGCCTGTAGTTACCCGGATCTGTGGTTGGACCGCCTTTGTGCAGGGGGAGTGACTGTAACCATCTTACATTCCTAGGGAACAAAACCTGACTGTAGGCTTCATTTGAGAAGTGATTTAAGTGGACCGGAGAGGTCATGTTTCATGCTATTTATTAATCATAGCAAAACAAACACACAACCAGTAACGAAAGCAAATCCAATAACTTCAGATATGAGAACAACAAACAGCAAAAAAAGTCACTGGAACCATGAACCACTCACTCTTAAAACATTTGATATTAGTATTAAAATCTTTAAACACAGCAAACCTTTAAGGGTTTGCTGTGTTGCTGTTTTAAGGGTTTGCTGTGTTAAAGATTTTAGTACTAATATTAAATGTTTGAAGAGTGAATGGTTCATGGTTCCAATGACTTTTTTGCTGTTTGTTATTTGTTAATCATCTCAAATAAAATTATATATTCTTTTTTTATAAGACCCGTTGCTCCTACTACTATTGGAACAGTCTGGGTATCTTTCTTCCACATTGCTTTCGTTTCTGCCTGCATATCATGGTATTTTATGACTTTGTGTGTGTCTGTATGCAAGTGTCACTGGGTGTGGTAATTTCAATGATCAGTGCTAGTTTTGTCTTCTTTTCATGGACCACCATATCCGGTTTTCTAGCATCTATCTTTTGAACTGTTGATAATGGCTCATCCCATATAATGTTAAAATCATCATTTTCTGTGATGATTTGTGGTTCATTTCTAGTGCTTTTCAGCCACTTCAGTACCATAATGTTTGCACAATCCCCAGTGCAACAGTCCTGCCACATTATTATGCCTTTCAGTGTACAGTCCTTCTGCCGTATGTCACAACCAGCAACGAGGTGTGCAAATGTTTCCAATTTGATTTTACAAAACCTACATTTGTTTCTCCCACATGTTCAATGGACTTTGTAAATCAGTGTGTACGTAGCCTACTATCTTGGGCCGCCAATATTAACCTTTCATCTCTTGGTCTGAATTCACCTCTCCTTAACTATTCCTGCTTTCATTCCTGATCAACATGAGGTTCTTCCAGAAGTTTTCTGTACTTGCGGCTATATTTATGCATTTTCCTCATGTATTGTTTTTTCATCTGGTCCTTCACCTTGTATTCTTTCTTTTGTTTTTTTGGCTCATTCAGTTGCTCCCTGATTTTTATCTATTTGTGGTTTAATTTCCATTCTTGCTTGATGTTGATATGCTTCTGCTAGATTAAGCAGAAAAGTAATTTTAGATTTATTCTCATGTTTCAAAACTTTCAGTATGTTTGGGTCTTGTGAGGTCAGCAGCTATGTGTAGAGTCCCAAGATTGCAGATCTATACGTGTAATCAATTTCAAGGAGGCCCATCCCTCCTTCAGAACGAGGAATAAATAACCTTGGTATGCACTTATTTTTATAAATCATTTGGTGAGCATGAAGCATCCTTCTTGTTTTCCTACCTAATCTATCCAACACGTTTTGGGGCAAGACAATCTCTCCAAAAATGTAAGTTAGGACAGGAAGAGCAAATTGGTTTATAGCTTGGATTTTGTTCCTAGATGTCAGTGCTGTTTTCAGGATTGATTTAAGTCTTCTAAAGTATTCCTTACTAAGTTTTATTCGCATTTGTTCATGTTTTATTGTTGATCCTTCATCAGTTCTCAAATATTTATACACTCTGTCTTGCTCAAGTTCTTTTATATCACATTCTTGTCCCAAACGAATTTTTTCTTGATGTTAAGGTTGCTTTTGCACATTTATCAAGACAGAATGACATTCTTATATCATCTGAAAAAGTTTTGACAATTTGCAGTTGTACTTTCAGTTCTTCATGTGATGAGCTAGACAGTTTTAAATCATTGACAAAAGGAAGATAAGTCTTTACAGTTTGTTGTTTTCTAGGAGCCAAATTACAGCCATGGCCAAAGCTGTTAAGTAGACAGATTAATGGGTTAAGAACAAGACTAAGAACAAGACAGAATAGCAGCAGTGTCAGAGAGTCACCATGGAATATCCACCTTTGAATTTTAATTCCTGGGATAATATAATAATTGATCTTTTGTCATGGCTTAATGCAAAGTGGTCTGCCACTGTTTCATGGTCACTGTAATGTAGTCGATCAGTGTAGGGTGTAACTTACACATTTTAAGCACTCTTTTATCCATGAATATGAGATACTATGAAATGCTTTTTTGTAGTCAATCCATGCCATACTTAGATTCTTCCCCTTTTTACAGTTCTCCACTATGACTTTTAACAACAAATGATCCTTTGTTCCATATGACTTTCTTTTTTGCCGTTTTGTTCTACAGCCATAATTGAGTTTTATTCTAAATGACTATAAACTCTGTCTGCATCAATTCCCTTGTATAGTTTATACGTTGTTGGAAGGTAAGTTATTGGTCTATAATTTTTAGGGTAGCTTGCAGGTTCAGTCTTAAGTAGGAACATTGTTTTTCCTGTTGTTAGCCAGGTTGGTGTCTGTTTGAGGTACGCATGTAAGTAGTTCTTACTCATGGGTAAATGTTTGTGCATAGATGTTCATATTTTTAACCAAAAGTTTGGCACTGCATCTGGGCCTGAGGTTTTCCAGTTAGAGGCTTTTCTTAACTTTGTTTCAATCTCTCTGGCTGTTACTTCATCCCATTTCATATCCTGTACCTTTAAACTTCTTAGTTTTTCTTTTACTTCTTTTATCCATTTAGCATCTTTATGTTCCACAGGATCTTCATAGATACTTCTCCAAAATGTATCTTATTTCTTCTTTTTTTGGCAGTCTTTCATTTCCTTTTACCTTGTTTCCCAATTATCTATAAAACTTTTTTGGGCCATCAATAAATTGCTTATTTTGTAATTTTTGTTTATACTTATCTGTGTTAAGTTTTTCTGCCTGTGCTGAGATGTTTAGTTTGTTCATTTGGTTCAGTGTGGGTGATGTCATTTACAGTAAGTTCTGTATATTATTGCAGATTCCCTGAGGTTAATAATATAGCACTAGAAATCTTTGAGGTTGTCCTTTGCCTGAGAAGGTATTTTTTCTTCAGATTTACCCTATTAATTATCCCTCTAAGCCGCTTGTTTAGGTTGGTCATGCAAGTTTTAGTATGTATGGCTTTGTTCCTCCTACACTTGGCCAAGATTTTTTGTCTTTTGTTGTATAACCGACTGATATTCTGATTCCATCAGGAAGGCTTATCTTTTGAGTTTGTTTTATCCTTAATACGACTGAGCCCACCTCAGTCTCTACTGCTGTAAATATGGCTGTACAGAGATTTGATAAATATGCTATGGTGTTTACTGGGTTTGGGGGTGCTTGGAATTTAGCCAAGGTGTCACAGTAGAGACAGGTTAGTCTTGGAATAGTTCCTAAAGGTTTTTGGTTTCACTGGATCCCCGGATTTAATTTTTATTTCAAGCAATACTGACTTATGGTCAGATACGACAAGCGAAGACATTACATTTGGTGAAGGACATTGTCTGCCATGTTCATGAGTACAGGTCAAGGATGTTTGTACCTCTCTTAAGAGAATGGACCAACTGTTCCTGGATGCTGGTGTTAACAAATTTTAGGAATCGATGGGCTTGTGCATAAGAAGTCGTGTAGGATTCCCAATCTGTAGAGGGGTAAAACAGAACAATAACCAGAATGGCCACCATGACATTTAGCATATGCTTTAGTTGTTGTTTGTCTTTTTGGCTTTTGGGGTCGCCACAGCGGGACACCAGTCTGCTAATGATTGGCAGTCTATTTTTATGGTGCCGAGTTGCCAACCTAACCTTCAGTGAAGGCACGCCCATTCACGCATGTCTTTTGGAGGCCACTCAGCTGCGGGGACGACATACTGACTCCAGACAGAAGGCACTCCAGCCGAGAATGGAACAGGAGAACCTCTTGCTGTGAGGTAACAACGCTACCGCTGTACCACCGCGGCCGATCAGCATATACTTTAGTAAAGAATAAAATAAAATAAAATATTCTGATATTTTATTTTATTTTATTTTATCCTTTACTAAAGTATATGCTAAACGTTATGGCGGCCATTCTGATTATTGTCCTGTTTTATGGTCTGGTTTTCAATTTTGGCCTTTATTTGCTGATTGACTGTTTCTTTTTTGTAATCTTTAGAGGGATAATTGAGATCCCCATGAATATTGTATTGGGTTGAGTGGTAAGGGACTGTAATACATTGAGAAAGGTAGTATGGATTTCCTGGAACATGGAGGGGGACCTGTAGGTTGCAAGGATATGGTACAAGACCCTGTTTATGGTGAGTTACACGTATGACTTCCATACACTTTAACTAGTTTGGATGTGAGGTTGTTTTTCATATAGACTGAGACTCCTCCACCTTTGTTCCATCTTGTGCAGTAGCTGGTCTGAAGGTGTGAAAGTATAACCTTGTGCTGCTGGGGTACTCTCCAGCACTTTAAACCATACCCGTGTTACTACAAAGACGTCTACACTCTCCAGGGAGAAGAATGCTTGCAGGGAGTAGAGTTTCTTGTTAAGACTTCTAGCATTGGGCAGTACCAGCTTCAGATACTCCTTCACAGGTTCAGTTAAGTGGGAAGTTTATCAGTTTTGCTTTGCCTAAAAAAGCCACTACGGGGTGGAAAGGGTATTTTCCAGTATCTGAAAGCATGGAAGGGCTAAGTGAAGACCATCCCTGGCAAAGCAGCATGGTCTGTCAGCCATATCCTCCCAGGCTGTCAGATATTGTACCCCCTTAGATTAACACCAGAAGCCAAGCCAGTTGTTAAAATCAATTATTTTCTGTTGGTAACATGGCATCATCCTTGCAGAAGGTATTATGCTGCTCAAGTGCTAGGCTCAATGGTCTCCATCATGTCTCACTTCAGATAGTCATGGGAGGTGCATCTCAGGTCATTAACGCACACACGGACTATGACAGTCATACTGGTACCTGTTGTTCAGTGACCTGAATTCCTGTGTGGCTTGATGGAGCATATCCCCAGAAAGCAGCTAACCATGACTCACTCTTTACTCGGTCTGGTGAGAGGGGGGTATCATTGTGCTTCACTGTAGAATCACCACTGACCTGGAAATTTGGCTGTGCACTGGTGTGCCTTAGGGGCTTACCAGTAAAGGCAAATTGATTCATTGTTACTCTATGTGGCTGTGGGTGGTGTTTTAACAGACTGTTGTCATGATGACTGAGGACCCTTTTTTTTATTGTGCTGTGCAAGAAATCTAGTGTTTTAGAAAGGTTACCTATAAGTGCCTCAGAATAAGTGCAGTAGGCATGGTGCAAGTGTCACTGATGACCTCTATAAGATTAGTTCTGGTTGTATGAGAGAATTTTGCCTACCTCGAACGTTAAAATGTATTTACACCTCTCGTATACTGTATCTGTTTTATTAAGAATAAGTGGGTTGTCAGTGTATGAGTCAGTTGTTACAGTGCCTCAGAATACCCATCTCAATCACAGCATGGAGCAAACATTTAAATAACGTATTCTGATTTATTAGTGGAGGGAAATTTATCATAATCCTAGATATGTAACTAAATCAAGAAAATGTTAAATTTCTACAAAGAAATTTTTGCAAAGATGTTAATATACCCCTACATGACTTGAAAAAAGTTCCTATAGACAGTGTGACATACGTGGCAAGTATGATTCAGAAGGATGTTGTTGGCAGCATATATTTTGTGAATATTCAGAGTTGCTTTAGTACAAAAAATAACTTGAATAATATGCTAAGTCTTATATGTGAAAGAAATTACCTGTCTTAGTGTTCCAACAGATCAGAGCATATCTTTGTACAGACACTTTTATTCCTGAAGTAGTTTCTGAACTACCCTTAACCAAGCCATTCATGTTATCTTTCCAAATCCACTGAAGAGAGGAGAGAGGACCCGCCATTCCCTGGATGTGCATAGACAGCTGAGATTTTATTTGCACTGAACTAAAGAATTAAAAAAAAAATTGATCAGCTATTTTATCCCTTTTGTAAGGGAAAGAAGGGAAGCCAGTAAGGGCACAAAGTTTTTCTAAATGGCTTTCTGATTGCATTTTCTATTGTTGTACAGCTCATGGCAAATGTGTTCCAGGACATATCAGAGCGCAAGCAAATTCAAGCCACTGCAGCCATCACAGCCTTCCTTAGAGGGGTCAGCATGCAGGCTCACCTGAAGGCAGCCATTTCGATTTTTATTCACAACCGCTGTATGGACTGCAGTCTAGGGGGGTAGCTTTTAGGTCCAGGGCATATTTTTACTCTTCTATCCTGCAGGGCTTTATTTCCTGATTACATGTCTCCAGCTGCCCTATTTTATTCATTTTACAGTTTGTTTACCATGTTAGTCCATTGGGCCGAAGGAGCCCATTTTCAATGGAGTCCTGAGGAGAAAAACTCCAACAAGGTTAAACAAGTGATCAAGTAATTAGCCAAACACACCAACAAAATGTTACAAAGTATATAAAATTTGTAAAATTTGTAGTATACAATGAAATAAAAGATGCACTAGCAAAATCAATAATATAAAATGCTTTTACAGGGCAATCAAAGGTAGTATCTACATGTGGGTCTACTTTACATGGTCAACATTTCAAAAACCCAAAGACCAAATGGCCGAGGCCATATGATCGACTTTTGAAATGTTGATCATGTAAAAAAAAGAAAAAAATACAACATTCACTAACTTTAACGTTGCTGTCAGGGGGGCAGTCCCCCCTGCACTCCCCACATCCCCTGAAACTTAAATATACCAGCTCTGAGAGCATACTACAGTGTGGAAGAGGGAAATTGTTCCATTCCACACTGTATGGAGATGTCCGTTCCGCATGGTCGACATTTCAAAAGACGGTCATATGGTCTCGGCCATATGGTCTTCGGCTTTTTGAAATGACCATGTAAAGTAGACATATATATATATATATATATATATATATATATATATATATATATATATATATATATATTTACATAGTCTACACTAGTGACTTCTCAAGTCAGAGTCAGCTTAAAAAAGAAACGAGTCAGAGAAGCGGGAAATTAAGGACTAATAGGTGAAGTGAAGATATAGGTATTTAAGGAAGAAGTAAGGAGCCTAGATGTAGGAGGAAAATTAGGTAGGAAACTAGACAGTTGGGATCAGAGTTATGAAAATTTGAAAAAGAGAGGTAGGTAGGGTGTGGAGAAGTAGAGGAGAGGGAACCGAGTTAAGAGAAATTAGAGAAGAGAGATAGGTAGGGTATGGTTAAGTAAAGGAGAGTCAGAAGGGGTGGGAGCAGGAGCATTCCCAGAGGGGTGAGAGGTGGGAATGGAGCAAGGTTTTGAAGTTGGAGTGGTTGCTGGTGGTACGAATTTGTGGATGAAGGGAAATCCAGAGTCAGGATAGAGAGGACAAAAGGAATTTGCCTGGAGTTCGAGCAGGTTTGTGTACTTCGAGTAGGTTTTGATTGTTTGACCTGAGTGGTCCATCAGGCTAATGCAATTTGAGGGAGGAGTCAAGGGAAGGGCAGAGAAAGGGTTTAAAGATGAGTTTATGTGCGTAAGAAAGTTGGATATAAGAGAGATGATGGGGTAATTCAAGCTAATTTAGTTTGTGGAAGGCATTCCTTTCCTGCTTGTGGTGAGTAGAGGATTTGGCACCAGTGGTAAACTTTGAGATTTTGTTATAGCAGGAAGACTGTTTAGTCTTTAGACCGGATTGGAGATTAGTAAGGAGGGGGGCACCATATAAGAGGGAGGGAATGAGGTAATTGGTAGAAAGGACATGTTTGGTTGAGGGAGTAAGGAAGCGGTTGTGATGGTAGAGTAAGTGTAGTTTTTGGTGGAAATGGTAATAACTAATACATTGTGATTTTAGAATGACTACTTGAATGTTTTAAAAGTTCATGAATACTTTTATTGGATAATTGAATTATTTAAATACTTAATTGATGTTAATTAATTCAAGGATAAAGGCACTTTGTGACTAGATGTTAACTATTTTGATAAAGTCCTGTGGTGTGGCAGACGAAAGTGCTTGATTTATTTTGTGGCTGTGAATAAATGGAAGAATTTTACTTTGGACTCTTCTTTTGGTATCAGGTCTGGTTCCACGAGGTGTGTTGGTTTATACAGTTCTTGTTTCTCCTCGGAGAATGCTTTTTTTATGTGTACCTAGTTTTTGGTGGGTTTTCTTTATATTTATTTGGAGATGAATGTAAAATTTAAGTTGTTTGTCGATAGTGACACCTGCTAACTTTGTATGGGATACAATTTATATAGGGGTTCTATTTTATCTAGTTATGGAGAAAGAGTTCTTGCCAATTTTAGTATACTTTGAGGAGCTGAGTATCATAATTTTGGATTTGGAAGCATTTAGTGCTAGATGGTTGTTTAACATTCAGTTCTCGGTTGATAGGTAGGATGTTCTTCGCGTTCCACTGTTGCAGTCATCACACTTGGGTTATCCTGCCAGAGATAGCCCTCAGTAGGCCTGAATACCAGAGGCTTAGTATTTCTGTGTCGGTTGCTGTTGCTCCAGGACTGACATCAGTCGTTAGAGGTATAAAATCAGGCAGCCGATGCCATTACATCAGTCTTTCTTGCGAGGAGCCCGAAGCAGAAGCATTTCGCACGAGTGCCAGTTGGCCGCTACCTGAGTTTTTGTTTCCAAATTGAAGTTGAAGTCTTCTAAAGCTAAGTACCCCATTGGGGATCCTTTTTTCTTGCTCTAACCGATGCCACAAAAAGTTAACAATTTTCTTGCCTGTGAAAAGCAAATACCACACCAAGACTTCCATTCTTACTGCGTCACCTGTTTAGGCCCAGACCACGACGTCCCACATTGTCGATTTTGTGCCTTGTTCGACGCCCGAACTATATGTTGTTGGGCCCTTATTGTAACTAAATTTTTTCGCTCTCAGTCCTCTTATTCCAATATGGCTTCGGTAAGCCATCCAACTACCGATCTTCTGAAAAAAAGTGAGGATAAAGACAGAGACAGACCGCACAGGTCCAAAACTGCCGACAACGCTTCCATTAAGCTAGTCGTCAGTTCTCCGGTGCTCAGTGATGTGCTTTTCGCAGCCCCTGATGCCTGCTTCACTGGATTTGCAGGCTGCTACCGAGACCCGTTCGGAGACTGGTATGCAGCGAGACTCTTCGACTAAGGATCCTGCGGATGTCTCTTCCTTGGATGGGTCCGGAGATGCTGAGCAGGCACCGGCTTCCAAGGAAGTTCTTCGCACTGCTGATACTCATCACAAACCGACGACTTCTTTTGCATCTTCAGTTCTTTATAAAACTACTGAGTTTCTAAGGCCCAGGGTATGAACTACGCCTAAAAAAACCGACTACCCTGCTCAGGCATCTGCTTCCATGCCTCAATTTCAAATGCTTGAAATGGTGAAAGACATTATTATGCTTATTAGGGGAAGCCAGGCTACCCCTTCCAAAAGAAAGAGACTTGTCCTCAGTAGTTTTATCTGAACAGGAGTCCGATGAGACTGAGGTTTCTGAATATGAAGACATGCAACCCCTCTCTGTTTATGAGGATTCTGATGCAGAGCAATCCATTCCTTCTGTCTCTCCTCCTGACGATTTTTCTTTTGGTGAAACCTTACGTGCTTTAAGGGAGCATTTTTAGTGAGAATGTCAGGACTACCCTCAGTCAAAAGAGAGACTCAGGAAATTCTTAGATTTACCACAGCACAGAGCTTTAGCCGTTCCTCCTGTCCTGGATATTGTGGATGATGTTTTTATGGACTCCAGTTTGACTCCTGACACCCTTCCTCCTGCTCCCAGGAAACCTGACAGGTACTACAGAATCCCTGACTCTCAAATTCCTTCTCAAAAATCTTACTGCTGACCCAGAGGTCATCTCCCAAGGACCTAAAGGAATTAAAGCAACCTCAGCTAAGAATCCCACTCCCTCAGACAGGGATTCTCGAGCTTTAGACAGATGGGGTAAAAAAGTATACATCTCTGCTACTCTTGCTTATTAGAGCATTAAATTGTCAGTTCCACATGCTGAAATAGCAGCATACCATGGAACTCATCAAAAAAAAAATGTCTTCCTTTCCTGCTTGTGCAGAAAATAAAGAATTAGAAGAGCTTTTGCATTCTGCAAGCCAAGTTACTAAGCACACCTTTGACACCCTAGAACAGTGGTTCCCAAACATTTTCAATTTTCGGCTCCCTTGTTGAATCTAGGTTTTCCCAAGGTGTCCCCCCCCCCCAGTCAAATTCTAACTATAGAGTACACCCCAGTAAAGGCATTTAATATATTTACAGATATCTTGCTCCCAAAGGGGCACCGATTTTCTTTACCAGCACCCTACTCAGGTCTGTTACCTATTAACACTAACCCGAAGCAGAAGAAATATGTACACACACAAATACGCACACGTCCTCATTTTCTTTACTTTTAATCCAATTGTTTCGCTCACATTTAATTGAGGAGAGCTGCAAAAGTTAAAAATGTGCTAGACACTGGCCACATCCTGCGTTCCCCAGAAATTCTAGGAGGTTAATCCGGGCATAGTTGTGAATCTCAAAGCTGCACAACCTCCACCATCAGGAGCTGCGCTAGCAGAACGAAACAAGATCCTGACCTAAGCATTAACAATGGACTGCTGTATACCTGTGGTGCCCTTGTTTTGATTGACAAGGAGGATGGGTGATAAAGGTTCATAAAAAAATGCCCCATTCTCAGTTATGCTATAACTTCTGAACCAGTGTACTTCGATGTTATTCATGCAACAAATGTTGAGTTTTGTGGTAAAAAAGTTAAGGTCTGCAGACTCGGATGCTTTGTTAAGTGAACTACTATGATACCAGGCTCAGGAACACAGCTCTCAACTGTGCAGATTTTCACAGAATGTCCAGTTTTTTAATCATATTTTTAGTCTTTTTCTCATAAAATTGTAGTTTTTTTGGAAAAATCACTGAGGATTGAAGTCAGAAAATAATGGCAGACATTTCATTTTCAGAAGAAGATAAAAAGCTGCAAATAATCCAAAGAATCCGCACAAGGAATGCTGAGAACAAAACTTTATAAGACGCAAAGCTTTCGGGTATAACCCTTTTTCAATACTGAATACAAACATACAATAAGCAACTGCTTTTATACAAGCCAAAAAGTCACATGACTGCAGCCAAAATCACATGACATATTTAAAAAGCTGCAAAAAAAGCTGCAAAAATTTTTTTTAAAAAAATCTGTGTATATTTTAAATATATGTAAATATAAAAATATATAAATATATATAGGTATAAGAGTACATATAATAAATATGAAACATAACAATGAAACAATCAATTGAATAATTAAACAAAGAATAGTGTTCATTTCAGGTTGCGTTGTAAACCAACAAGGATAGGTTTGATACTGACAGTGCTGTTAATACCAGGGGGGCTGTCAGCTCCTAGGCGCACTATCCATTGATGCTCTTTGGTCTCAAGGTAGTTATTAGTATCACCACACCTGTTTGAAGGAACAACTAAATCTATGACCCTAAATCTAAATGTATGTATATTCCCATAAGATTCAATATGCTTAAATAAAGCATTATGAACACACTGTCTCCTTATTTCTGACTTGTGTTCGATAATCCTATCTTTGAGTCTACGTGTAGTCGTACCAATGTAGTCTGCAGGGCATGCAACACATGATGCCATGTATACCACGTTGGTAGAAGTACAAGTGGCTCTGACATGAAATTTATATGTATAATGTGTTTTCAAATGTACATATGTAGCAGATTCCAAACTATCAACCAAGTCAGAACAACAGGAGCAATGGTGACATTGATAAGTTCCAAAATGGGAATCAGAACACAAAGGTCTGTCAAAAGATAATCTAGAAAGAGGACGAAAATCTTTGTAACATAGCATGCTTTTAAGATTTCTCATATTTCTAAAACTAAAAAATGGTTTACCACCTAGCAATTTCAAAAGTTCAGGCGATGCCATTAAAATAGGCCAGTACTTGTAAATTGTACGCTTGACAAGAGTAACCTTACTACCAAAACCAGTGACATATCTAAATCTCTGATGCATATCAGTGTTAGAAGTTATGTTAGCTCTAGTATCAGGAACTGTGAATCGTGGATTTCTAAAATAAGGAGCATATAATAAATGTCTATTGTTAGAAACATGGTCTTTTAGTTCATCCAAAATAGTGACAGCATAACCACAGTCAAGGAAATCCTTGTATGTTTCAGATAACTGTACATTAAAAGTAGCATCATCTGTATTGAGTCTGCTGACTCTAATAAATTGAGATTTAACCACACCACGGAAGACGTGCGGGGCATGCATGCTATCTGCTTGTACAAATCTACCTATATGTGTTTCTTTCTTAAAAATAGTAGTATTAAGAGTTCCATTATTTAGAAAAATACTAACATCAAGAAAAGAAGCCTCTTTACTGGTAATAGTTGATTTAAACTTTAAGAAGGCTGTAGTACTTTTCAAATTTAGTATATACTGTTCCAAACTAAACCTAGAGCCATTCCAAATTAAAAAACAGTCATCAACGAAATGTTGGTAAAACACAACACGTGTATCCAAAAAGTTTACGCCATAATGCATATTATCTAGTTCCCACTGATATAGTACTAGATTTGCATACGTATTGGCCACGGGGGTGCCCATGGCAACCCCGTTGACCTGTAAATATGGTTGTTGATTAAAAATAAACACATTATGACTAAGTACCAAGTCCAAAAGTTGGCATATATTTTGAATGGAGTCATCGGTTAAAGATTTCTCAGCTGTTAGAAATTTTCTTATAGACTCTACACCATATAGATTAGGGATGACGGTAAACAGTGAAACAATATCTAATGTAACAAATAAAAAGTCATCAAAATTCCGTAGCTCACTATAATACCAAGTTGATAGTTTAGATAAAAAGTCACCAGTATCCTTAATAACAAAATCACACTTGTCTAAAAAAGGAAAAAGTTGTTTTTGAAGGTACACCGAAATAGGTTCGGTGACCCATCCATTGCCAGAGACAATGGGTCTCATAGGAGGGTCTAACAGGCATTTGTGTATTTTTGGAAGGCCATACAACTGTGGTGTAGTTGGACATGGCACAGAGAAGAAGTGAAACAGTTCTAAATTAATATTATTATTAAACTGCATATCATAAATAGACAAATTAACATTAGTAATGTGTTTCTTAACATCTAATAAACTGATTTTTTTAAACGATAAATGGTCAACTAATAACTTCTCCATCGATAAGTTATACCAAGCCCTGTCCATAATTACAAAGCTACCACCTTTGTCAGCCTGTTTAATAATAATCTCCTCATTACGTTTAAGATTTTCCAGTGCAAGGTGTTGTTCATAAGTCATATTATAGCTAAACATCTTATCATGGACTTTATGTTGTTCTCTAAAGTCAGCTTCACAAACGTTATGAAAGGCAACAGTAATAGGTGCATATAAAGGTATAAAAACACTACGTTTTTTAAGAACATTACTAGAATCAGAGTTATTATTAAACAACAGTTTTAAATTCAGATTTCTCACAAACTCTTTGAGGTCAGTGATAATACTAACCAAATCTAAATTTCCCATAGGTATAAAATTCAACCCCTTAGAAAGAAGGGATATATGGAAGTCATTCAAAACGAAAGAAGAGAGGTTTAAAACTCCTCTTACTGTCTGCGGGCATTCTTGCCTTGTCTCAAAGGACTGTCGTGTTTTTGTTTCGTTGACATAGTTTCTTGCCTCGTAAGAGAGGACTCCCTTTTCTTTAAAGGCTCCTGCACACGTTCCGGTTTCTCTAACTGAAAGCGTTTTTCTACAAAGTTTAAAGTAGACTGATGGATTTTCTTATTTGCTTGTTGTACATCCATCACCGGAATCAGAGCGTTAACTGAAGTTTCCTTCACTGGCGCTATTACAGCGTCAGCGTTAGTAGAGAAAGGAGTGGTTATAGGATTTAAAGTGACATTATCCTTCAACGGAGGATCGGCGCCAATAATCAAATTAGAAATGGAGGGTTGAAAATCATCTAGCGCCCTCACAGAAGTACTGGCATAAGTTTTTTTGTTAGATATTTCTAGTATTGGATCTCTTGGGTCATTCCTTGGCCAAGAGAAGATATGACCCAAACGAAAATCATTGATATCTCGGGAAAGTTTTCGTTTCTTGACTATCTCGAGTTTATCATCTAGTTCACAAAATTTATTAAACAAAGAGTTGTATCTAGGAGACATATCAGAAAAACATGCCAAGGATTTGAGTTCTTCATCTAATTTGACAATCTCAGTTTTTAATTCTTGTTCAACAGATAGAAAATATTCATTCATCAGTGACATATAGTCTAAACTGAGCTTTAAATTCATTTGCTGCCACCTTTTAAGTAGCTCGGGATATACATTCCCATAAGATGGCATTTTTAGTATCCTAAGACCCCGAGGAACTATTCCCATTTTAAGGTATGCAGAAAAACTGAACCTCTGCCACTGAAAACATGTGAATGAACCTACTTTTCGTTCAAAAAGCATGATTTTATGGTTAAAAGTATCTATGTCACCTTTATGTAGACTATCCAAGTTGACCTGCGTTCCATTCTCAGGAGCAATAACAGGAACAAAATCCAATAAGGGATTTACCTCTTGCATAAACAAAGACTGCAGTGATTCCATTTTTTAAATGTTAAGTAACAGGCTGCAAAAGTTTGGAACAGTATATACTAAATTTGAATAGTACTACAGCCTTCTTAAAGTTTAAATCAACTATTACCAGTAAAGAGGCTTCTTTTCTTGATGTTAGTATTTTTCTAAATAATGGAATTCTTAATACTACTATTTTTAAGAAAGAAACACATATAGGTAGATATGTACATGCAGATAGCATGCATGCCCCGCACGTCTTCCGTGGTGTGGTTAAATCTCAATTTATTAGAGTCAGCAGACTCAATACAGATGATGCTACTTTTAATGTACAGTTATCTGAAACATACAAGGATTTCCTTGACTGTGGTTATGCTGTCACTATTTTGGATGAACTAAAAGACTATGTTTCCTAACAATAGACATGTATTATATGCTCCTTATTTTAGAAATCCACGATTCACAGTTCCTGATACTAGAGCTAACATAACTTCTAACACTGATATGCATCAGAGATTTAGATATGCCACTGGTTTTGGTAGTAAGGTTACTCTTGTCAAGTGTACAATTTACAAGTACTGGCCTATTTTAATGGCATCGCCTGAACTTTTGAAATTGCTAGGTGGTAAACCATTTTTTAGTTTTAGAAATATGAGAAATCTTAAAAGCATGCTATGTTACAAAGATTTTCGTCCTCTTTCTAGATTATCTTTTGACAGACCTTTGTGTTCTGATTCCCATTTTGGAACTTATCAATGTCACCATTGCTCCTGTTGTTCTGACTTGGTTGATAGTTTGGAATCTGCTACATATGTACATTTGAAAACACATTATACATATAAATTTCATGTCAGAGCCACTTGTACTTCTACCAACGTGGTATACATGGTATCATGTGTTGCATGCCCTGCAGACTACATTGGTAAGACTACACGTAGACTCAAAGATAGGATTATCGAACACAAGTCAGAAATAAGGAGACAGTGTGTTCATAATGCTTTATTTAAGCATATTGAATCTTATGGGAATATACATACATTTAGATTTAGGGTCATAGATTTAGTTGTTCCCTCAAACAGGTGTGGTGATACTAATAACTACCTTGAGACCAAAGAGTATCAATGGATAGTGCGCCTAGGAGCTGACAGCCCCCCTGGTATTAACAGCACTGTCAGTATCAAACCTATCCTTGTTGGTTTACACCGCAACCTGAAATGAACACTATTCTTTGTTTAATTATTCAATTGATTGTTTCATTGTTATGTTTCATATTTATTGTATGTACTCTTATACCTATATATATTTATATATTTTTATATTTACATATATTTAAAATATACACAGATTTTTTTAAAAAAAATTTTTGCAGCTTTTTAAATATGTCATGTGATTTTGGCTGCAGTCATGTGACTTTTTGGCTTGTATAAAAGCAGTTGCTTATTGTATGTTTGTATTCAGTATTGAAAAAGGGTTATACCCGAAAGCTTTGCGTCTTATAAAGTTTTGTTCTCAGCATTCCATGTGTGGATTCTTTGGATTATTTGCAGCTTTTTATCTTCTTCTACTATTGGTGCTATTTTGCTGGACTGTTGAGTAACTATATTTGGTAGTCTTTTTTTTGCAGCCTGTTACTTAACATTTAAAAAATGGAATCACTGCAGTCTTTGTTTATGCAAGAGGTGAATCCCTTATTGGATTTTGTTCCTGTTATTGCTCCTGAGAATGGAACGCAGGTCAACTTGGATAGTCTACATAAAGGTGACATTGATACTTTTAACCATAAAATCATGCTTTTTGAACGAAAAGTAGGTTCATTCAAACATTTTCAGTGGCAGAGGTTCAGTTTTTCTGCATACCTTAAAATGGGAATAGTTCCTCGGGGTCTTAGGATCCTAAAAATGCCATCTTATGGGAATGTATATCCCGAGCTACATAAAAGGTGGCAGCAAATTAATTTAAAGCTCAGTTTAGACTATATGTCACTGATGAATGAATATTTTCTATCTGTTGAAAAAGAGTTAAAAACTGAGATTGTCAAATTAGATGAAGAACTCAAATCCTTGGCATGTTTTTCTGATATGTCTCCTAGATACAACTCTTTGTTTAATAAATTTCGTGAACTAGATGATAAACTCGAGATAGTTAAGAAACGAAAACTTTCCCGAGATATCAATGATTTTCGTTTGGGTCATATCTTCTCTTGGCCAAGGAATGACCCAAGAGATCCAACACTAGAAATATCTAACAAAAAAACTTATGCCAGTACTTCTGTGAGGGCGCTAGATGATTTTCAACCCTCCATTTCTAATTTGATTATTGGCGCCGATCCTCTGTTGAAGGATAATGTCACTTTAAATCCTACTGAACCTATAACCACTCCTTCCTCTACTAACGCTGACGCTGTAATGGTGCCAGTGAAGGAAACTTCAGTTAACGCTCTGATTCCGGTGATGGATGTACAACAAGCAAATAAGAAAATCCATCAGTCTACTTTAAACTTTGTAGAAAAACGCTTTCAGTTAGAGAAACCGGAACGTGTGCAGGAGCCTTTAAAGAAAAGGGAGTCCTCTCTTACGAGGCAAGAAACTATGTCAACGAAACGAAAACACGACAGTCCTTTGAGACAAGGCAAGAATGCCCGCAGACAGTAAGAGGAGTTTTAAACCTCTCTTCTTTCATTTTGAATGACTTCCATATATCCCTTCTTTCTAAGGGGTTGAATTTTATACCTATGGGAAATTTAGATTTGGTTAGTATTATCACTGACCTCAAAGTGTTTGTGAGAAATCTGAATTTAAAACTGTTGTTTAATAATAACTCTGATTCCAGTAATGTTCTTAAAAAACGTAGTGTTTTTATACCTTTATATGCACCTATTACTGTTGCCTTTCATAACGTTTGTGAAGCTGACTTTAGAGAACAACATAAAGTCCATGATAAGATGTTTAGCTATAATATGACTTATGAACAACACCTTGCACTGGAAAATCTTAAACGTAATGAGGAGATTATTATTAAACAGGCTGACAAAGGTGGTAGCATTGTAATTATGGACAGGGCTTTGGTATAACTTATCGATAGAGAAGTTATTAGTTGACCATTTATCGTTTAAAAAAATCAGTTTATTAGATGTTAAGAAACACATTACTAAGGTTAACTTGTCTATTTATGATATGCAGTTTAATAATAATATTAATTTAGAACTGTTCCACTTCTTCTCTGTGCCATGTCCAACTACACCACAGTTGTATGGACTTCCAAAAATACACAAATGCCTGTTAGACCCTCCTATGAGACCCATTGTCTCTGGCAATGGATGGGTCACCGAACCTATTTCGGTGTACCTTCAAGAACAACTTTTTCCTTTTTTAGACAAGTGTGATTTTGTTATTAAGGATACTGGTGATTTTTTATCTAAACTATCAACTTGGTATTATAGTGAGCTATGGAATTTTGATGACTTTTTATTTGTTACATTAGATATTGTTTCACTGTTTACCGTCATCCCTAATCTATATGGTGTAGAGTCTATAAGAAAATTTCTAACAGCTGAGAAATCTGTAACCGATGACTCCATTCAAAATATATGCCAACTTTTGGACTTGGTACTTAGTCATAATGTGTTTATTTTTAATCAACAACCATATTTACAGGTCAACGGGGTTGCCATGGGCAGCCCCGTGGCCAATACGTATGCAAATCTAGTACTATATCAGTGGGAACTAGATAATATGCATGATGGCATAAACTTTTTGGATGCACGTGTTGTGTTTTACCAACGTTTCGTTGATGACTGTTTTTTAATTTGGAATGGCTCTAGGTTTAGTTTGGAACAGTATATACTAAATTTGAATAGTACTACAGCCTTCTTAAAGTTTAAATCAACTATTACCAGTAAAGAGGCTTCTTTTCTTGATGTTAGTATTTTTCTAAATAATGGAACTCTTAATGCTACTATTTTTAAGAAAGAAACGCATATAGGTAGATATGTACATGCAGATAGCATGCATGCCCCGCACGTCTTCCGTGGTGTGGTTAAATCTCAATTTATTAGAGTCAGCAGACTCAATACAGATGATGCTACTTTTAATGTACAGTTATCTGAAACATACAAGGATTTCCTTGACTGTGGTTATGCTGTCACTATTTTGGATGAACTAAAAGACTATGTTTCTAACAATAGACATTTATTATATGCTCCTTATTTTAGAAATCCACGATTCACAGTTCCTGATATTAGAGCTAACATAACTTCTAACACTGATATGGATCAGAGATTTAGATATGTCACTGGTTTTGGTAGTAAGGTTACTCTTGTCAAGCGTACAATTTACAAGTACTGGCCTATTTTAATGGCATCGCCTGAACTTTTGAAATTGCTAGGTGGTAAACCATTTTTTAGTTTTAGAAATATGAGAAATCTTAAAAGCATGCTATGTTACAAAGATTTTCGTCCTCTTTCTAGATTATCTTTTGACAGACCTTTGTGTTCTGATTCCCATTTTGGAACTTATCAATGTCACCATTGCTCCTGTTGTTCTGACTTGGTTGATAGTTTGGAATCTGCTACATATGTACATTTGAAAACACATTATACATATAAATTTCATGTCAGAGCCACTTGTACTTCTACCAACGTGGTATACATGGCATCATGTGTTGCATGCCCTGCAGACTACATTGGTAAGACTACACGTAGACTCAAAGATAGGATTATCGAACACAAGTCAGAAATAAGGAGACAGTGTGTTCATAATGCTTTAATGTTAAGTTGTCAATCTCGCCTTCATTCTTGCTTGATGGGTTCGGAGCCAATCCTCGGCTCCGAATCGGCACTTGCTTTAGCTCGAGAACTCCTTTTACCAGCTCGAGGCAGCCCTATATCCCATGATGCAAGGCGGTAAGTACCCAGATCTCGTTTGCCGCTTCGCTTGGGAGGTCTTCTTTTTACCAGCTCCTGGTAAGTTGTTCACTTTTGTGAGTTTTAAGCCCCTTTTTTGTAAAAAAAAAACCTTGTATTGATAGTTTTAAACTTATATTATTCCCTTTCTGACAGAAATTCCCTGTCTCCTTTATTTTTTGTTAGTGTATCTTAAAAAACCCTTCCCATCCCCCCCCTGTTAGGGTGTGTGTATTGGTTTTGTAGAATACCTTTTGGTATTTATTTAAGTTAAATTTTGACTGGTGTGTGTGTGTGTGTTTTCGGCACCATGTCAAAGGAGAGGGTCTCAGGTTTTAAGAAGTGTGACTCGTGCTGTCAGAAGATGTCTCTGACAGACGGTCACACTTCTTGCCTGTATTGTCTGGGCCCTCTTCACCTGCAGGACTCCTGTGCTATTTGTCACTCCTTCAGCCAGAGAGTCCTGCAGGAGAGACATAACAAACTGGTTCTTAGGGGCCTTCTTAAGCCGGAGGGCTCTCCGGCTAAGTCGGCTCCATCAAAACCAGCAAGAGTTTCCAAGGCCCAGGCTTCTGTTCCTAAGCCTGCGGCCTCGGCTCCGACTGCATTGAGTCGAGATCGGCTCCGCTGGAGCCGATTCTGGCTTGACAGCCTTCGGCACCGATGGCTATCGGTGCCGAACTGTATTGTTCACTTCGATGTCGGCTCCGATCGGCTCCGACACCCATGTGGCACAGGCATCGGTGTCGGCTCCGATCGGCTCCGACACCGTTACTTTGGTGGCTGTATCGGCTCCGGGTGGGGCCGATACATCGGCGTTCTGTCGGCTCCGGAAGTCGGCTCCGACAGGATCTGTAGTATCGGCTCCGATGGCTCATTCCAGGAAGAGGTCGAGGTCTCCTTCCTTGGAGCCGATACTTTCGGCTCCGGCTTCACCTCTTCTATCGGAACGGAGCCATCGGAGCCGATCTTCAAGGTCATCCAGGTTGTCAGATCATGACCTAGAGAGAGTGGTCAGTAGATTGCTCAAGTCACAGGTACTGGCCCAAATGTTACACAGTCCGTCTCAGCAGACGACTGTTGGTCCACACCCCGTTACAGTTCCTCCTTCAACTCTACCCCAGAGCTTGGAGTTGGAGTCTTCGGGCATGGTTACTGCTATGGCTGGAGGACGGATACCCCCTTCTGTTCCTTCAGCCTCTACTCTTATCTCCTCTTCCTTAGAGGGATTCGGTGGTCGGGCTTCCATGGTCTCCTCCGAGGGGTGAGTGGCATCGGACCCTTGTCCGAGCCCGCTCTTCCCCTTGGAGCCTCGGCCTTGGTGAGCTCGGCTCCGACATCTGCCTCGGAGACTTCCCTTTCGGTGGTCCCTGGAGTTCCTAGCTCTTCGGAGCGGGTTCTCTCGGACCTGCCTGGGAGGAGCATTCGAGGTGATGAAGAGTGTACTGGCCACTGGTATCAGTCAGCAGTCTGTTCCCGTAGCTCCTCCCTCTATAGTACCTGTTGACATCTCTGCCACTTCTCTTGCTACAGGACCCAGAGATCCTCCGCCTCAGGTTTCCCCATTGGGAATTTCCCCCTCTTCCGAGGATTCTCCTGATGTTTCGGGAGATCCTCCTAGGAAGAGGACTTGTAAGAGGAAGCATGTAGACTCCCCCGAGTCTGTCACTTCGGATACTGAGTTTGATGAGTCAGAGGGATCCCCTAGATCCCCCTCTGAGGATGTCTCCTTCTCAGACATCCTAGAACTTCTGAAACAGAGGGGAAACTGGCCCAACAATAATCCCTCTGAGGATGAGTCAGTATACCTAGAGGCGTTTGGATCTCGGCCCTCCACCTCCTGGGTGTCTCCGCCTTTCGACCCCCTTATGCAGGTTATTGCACGAAAGGCGTGGGCAGCTCCTGACTCTGTAGAGCCAGTCCCTAGGAGGCCTTCTAAATTTATAACTGCCCCTAGTGACAAACAATTCCTTACCAAGGGTGTCCCTGCTGATGCCATGGTGGTGGCTGCGGCCACCAAAAAGGAACTTGCAGATCCTTCCGTGCCCGTCCATCCTCCTAATAAGGACTCTAGGACTATGGATAGGTACGGTAAGCGGATGTTTTCCTCAGCGACCTTTGCTATGCGTTCGCTGAATTACCTATGTCACTTCACCAGACTCCAAAGAGATATCCTGAAGGAGCTGGGAGAAGTAGTTCAGGATCCTACAGCTGCAGGGGCTCAAGAAAAGATTGCTTCGCAGCTAGGAACCCTCAATTCCATTGCTAACTCCTCCATGCGGCTAATATCTTATGCTGCGGATGGAGCGAGCAGAGCCGCAGGCACAGGTGTGGCTCTTAGACGCCAAGCCTGGATGCGGCTATGTGATTTTATGGATCCCTTTAAGGCGTCCTTCACAAATTCTCCCTTTGATGGGTCAGCTTTGTTTGGCCCTCAGGTGAAGGAAACCTTGACCAGGTGTGAGCAGGACGGCAAGACTCTTTCTGCTGTTGGAGTCCGTTTTTCCACCCCTTCTAGACCTTATCCCAAAGGACAGAAGGGTGGGAAGATGTGGTTCCGTAAATCCCAAGGAGTCACGCCGGATTCACGTGGTCAGTTTACCCCTAGAGGCAGAGGGGGTAACAACAACAGACGCCGCTCTAGAGGCAGAGGGGTCCGAAGAACCAGGGAAACAGGGAGCCTCTCTCTGATAAGCCCTTTCAACATCCCTGAGGTGTTGCCCGGCTGTCCCTCCTTGGAGGCAGTCGGGGGAAGATTATCACTGTACCCAGAAGCCTGGCATTCCCTCACTCAAGACAGATGGGTACAGTCGATCATATCCAAGGGTTACATAATTCCTTTCGAGGAAAGTCCCTTCCCTCAAATTCCTTTCCAGATGTACCACCTGGTCTAAGGGACATTGCAGAGTTAGAAATCGCAAAACTACTGCAAAAAAGAGCCATTCAGCCAGTTACAATAGACCATTCAGAGCCCAGAATCTACTCAAGGTTCTTTTGGTCCAAAAAAGACGGGAGACTGGAGACCAATATTGGATCTCAGCAGACTCAACAAGTCTGTCAGGAAGACAAGATTCCGAATGGTCACTCTTCAATCAATTCTGCCCTTCTTACAGAAGGACAACTGGATGTGCTCAATAGATCTTCAGGATGCGTACTATCACATCAAAATTCACAGACGCTCCAGGAGATTTCTCCGCTTTCGGCTGGGGTCCAGTCACTTCCAGTTCAGAGCCCTGCCCTTTGGTCTCACTACAGCCCCCAGAGTGTTCACCAAATGCATGGCAGTGGTCACGGCTCACCTGAGACGTCAAGGATTCCAGGTGTTTCCGTATCTCGACGACTGGCTCCTGTCAGCCACCACCAGGCATCAGCTTATACAAGCCAGGGATTACACAATAGACCTTTGTTCTCATTTAGGCATCTCAATCAACTTCGAAAAGTCATCCTTATCGCCCTGCCAGTCTATTACCTTCATAGGCGCAAACTTAGACACTGTTTGGATGTCAGCTACCCTTACAGAACAAAGAGTTTCAGACATTCAGACTCATGTCAGGATCATTCTGGCCAGCAAGAAAGTACAGGCCAGAATGGTTCTAAAAGTATTAGGTCTCATGGCTGCGGCCATTACTCTTCTTCGTCTGGCTCGATTCTACATGCGCCTCCTTCAGTGGATGCTGTTCACACAGTGGTCATACCAGCAACTCCCAATGCGTCACCAGATTCTGGTGACACAAACATGCAAAGAACATCTTGCTTGGTGGATCACATCGTCTCAGCTTCACCAAGGCAGGTGCTTTGTACCTCCGTCCCCGATAGCCACTGTCACCACGGATGCCTCCCTGATCGGGTGGGGGGGGTCATTATCAGGGCAGGATGGTTCATGGGACGTGGCAACCGATCGAGTACCATCTGCACATAAATGTCCTGGAGATGAGAGCAGTGCTTTTAACGTTGCAAGCCCTCAACGACTTTCTTCCCGTAGGGACAATTGCAGTCCACACAGACAACATGTCTGTAGTTTGGTATATCAACAAACAGGGCGGAACCAAGTCCTACCCCTTGTGTCGAGAAGCGCTCAGACTTTGGCAATGGGCGATCTCCTCTCATCGGTTTCTGGTAGCAACGCATATCCCTGGGAAAACCAACATTATAGCGGACAGATTGAGCAGAGCTATCCTCATGCCTCACGAGTGGTCTCTCAAGCAATCTATAGCGGAAGAGATTTTTCTGGAATGGGGTCCCATGTTGCGATCTTTTGCTACTCCCCAAAACAGCAAATGCCCAGACTTCTTCAGCCTCTTCCTCTATCAGGCCATCCCCCAGAGACGCTCTGACCCAGGATTGGCCCCAGGGACTTCTTTATGCCTTCCTCCATTTCCTCTGATCCCTCAGGTGATCCAGAAAGCTACCGTTTTGAGAGCCAAATTGATTCTCATTGCCCCTTACTGGCCTCGACAAGTTTGGTTCCCGTTCCTCCATCATCATCTTTTGGTGCAGCCGTGGCATCTGGACCCAGTGCCAGATCTACTGATTCACCAATCCGGTCAGCTGCACCGGTCAATCCCTTCTCTCAACCTCACAGTATGGTTGCTCCACTTCCTTCCTTAGCCAGGCTTCCTTTGATCTCTAACCCAGTTAGAGACATCATAGTAGCTTCACTAAAATCCTCTACCAGGAGGATTTACACAAGCAAATGGAAACGTTTCTCTTATTGGGCTAAGGCCCAAAATATTGATCCTTTTACTGCCCCTATTCAGGCAGTTCTGGACTTCTTAGCAGAGATTTTTCATGCAGGCTCCTCTTCTTCCACAGTCAGAGTTCAATTGGCTGCTATTTCCAATTTTCATGTCGGGATAGCAGATCATAATATTATGTCCCATAGGCTCTGCAGGGCCTTCTTGAAAGGAATTTTCCTACTAAAGCCTCCAATCAGGAATCCTCCTCCTCAGTGGGATCTAAATTTAGTGCTGACATCCTTAATTCTTCCCCCCTTCGAGCCAGCTGTTTCTTGTTCCCTGAAATATCTTTCTTGGAAAACTTTATTCCTAGTGGCTATTACATCTGCCAGGAGGGTGTCTGAACTTCATGCTCTTTCGGTTCAACCCCCCTATTTGATTTTTCACAAAGACAGAGTATCTTTGAGAACTAATCCATCCTTTTTTACCTAAGGTCGTTTCAAAGAACAATCTGAATCAATCCATTGATCTCCCTGTATTTTTTCCTAACTATTCAGATAGAGCTGAACAAAAGCTACATTATCTTGACGTCCACCGTCAACTTAGATATTATTTGGACAGAACAAAAAAATTTAGAAAATCTGATCAACTTTTTGTTTCCTATGCGGATAATAAAAAAGGCCTTCCTGTTTCTAAAGTGACTTTGTCCAGATGGCTTTCTTCGGTCATCACTGAAATTTATACGCTCAGGGGTAAACAGCTGTGCTCAAAACCTAAAGCACATTCAACTAGGAGTTTAGCCACTTCTACAGCTTTTCAAGCTAGACTTCCTTTGGACACTATTTGTGCAGCGGCCACTTGGGCCACTCCTCACACTTTTGTTTCCCATTACAAATTGGACTTTGCCTCCAGGGACAGAGCCAGTTTTGGCTCTACAGTCCTCAAGAGTTTGTTCCATTGAGCCACCCAGGATAGAGGTGCTAGGGACGCGGTCCCATCAAGCAAGAATGAAGGCGAGATTGACAACTTAACATTAAGAAATTATGTACCTACCATAACGTTCCATGTTAGTTGTCTTCTCTCGCCTTCTTTCTTGACCTCCCTCCTTCCCCCTGGCCTGGACAGACCTGGTATAAGAAACTATTATGCTAAAGACCATTCAGACCTGGTCCTTTTTCCATCTGTAAGTTTCTTCTTCCTTTGGGAAGTATTTTATGCTTGGTGTTATTGCCCTTTGTCAACAAACGAGATCTGGGTACTTACCGCCTTGCATCATGGGATATGGGGCTGCCTCGAGCTGGTAAAAGGAGTTCTCGAGCTAAAGCAAGTGCCGAGTCGGAGCCAAGGATTGGCTCCGAACCCATCAAGCAAGAAAGAAGGCGAGAGAAGACAACTAACATGGAACGTTATGGTAGGTACATAACTTCTTATTTAAGCATATTGAATCTTATGGGAATATACATACATTTAGATTTAGGGTCATAGATTTAGTTGTTCCCTGAAACAGGTGTTGTGATACTAATAACAACCTTGAGACCAAAGAGTATCAATGGATAGTGCGCCTAGGAGCTGACAGCCCCCCTGGTATTAACAGCACTGTCAGTATCAAACCTATCCTTGTTGGTTTACAACGCAACCTGAAATGAACACTATTCTTTGTTTAATTATTCAATTGATTGTTTCATTGTTATGTTTCATATTTATTATATGTACTCTTATACCTATATATATGTATATATTTTTATATTTACATATATTTAAAATATACACAGATTTTTTTTTTTAAATTTTTTGCAGCTTTTTTTGCAGCTTTTTAAATATGTCATGTGATTTTGGCTGCAGTCATGTGACTTTTTGGCTTGTATAAAAGCAGTTGCTTATTGTATGTTTGTATTCAGTATTGAAAAAGGGTTATACCCAAAAGCTTTGCGTCTTATAAAGTTTTGTTCTCAGCATTCCTTGTGTGGATTCTTTAGACATTTCATTTTCACACATTGTCCTTCAGAAAATTCATGCTAATGCAAAACTTGTTATTCTATCAACTTTCTAAGCTTGCAAGAGCAGTATTTAAAAAGTGTTCTTATTTTTGGACCTTTGGTCTCCTATTATTTGTAACTTTGTCTAGCTTTTTTGTTCAAAGAGGTTGAGAAGTATGCAGTCAGGAAAACATATCCAAAGCAACAGATCAAACGTCATTCAGTTAACCGTTAATGTATGAACACAAAAACACCTAACAAACATCGAAACTTTCAGTACAAACAAGAAACTTGCATTTAACATACAAACTTCAAAATCACAGAAATCTGTGGCCATGCAATGCTTGCAAAATAAAAAAAAAATAAAAGAACGAAAATGATCCTCGCATTATAATTTCCAAATAAACAAGGCTAACAGCGAATGACTTGGTGTTCCCTAACTACAGCAGCCATGAACACAATTATCACTGAGTACCTCACCCCATATAGGCACACAGGTTTCAAACCCACACCTACCTTTTTCGGTTTATCAGATGAAAAGCTTTCAAGTTGTTCAGAAGCTGCACTACCCAAGTGAGTGGTGTAAGACAAGCAAAAGCAGGCAGGTACAGTTAGTGCCAATCTTTTTGTTGAGACGTTTTCCTTGCAATCTGATGGGTCTTGTTTTTCTTTCTTGGATTTCTGTACTGCAACGCCTTACCGCACCCCTCTGCCAGTGACCGGGTAGAAACCTTCACTTGTGCTGCAACCCCCAACATACTGCCAAAGCCCTGGGGCAGCAGATGTGCAAAAGTGCACAACAGAAAAGCCAAATGCAAGCTTTAAAACAGCTACTACTGAAAACTAAATTCATGAATACAACCAAGCTGCAGCGAACCTCACTACTTTCCCTTGGAAATACGTGTGAGTGTCTTGGGTAGGGGAGGTGAGAGCCACATTTTGTTTCCCATAAATGTCAGTACACCCTTTCTTCTCCACTCTTGTGAGTTTCTATACAGAAATAGATTTGGTCAGCAGCTTTTCATGCGTTGTGTATGTGTGAGCGTGTGTAATTTTTTTTACCTCGTCCTTAGGATGGACCCTCCTTCTCCCTGACTTCACCCTCAGGGGGTTTAATCTTAGTGTAATTAGTAAACTACCCGGTAAACAAAATAAATTAATAAATGGCAATAATGAGAACTATGGAATTTCTTTTATTTGTTAGACCAATGTCTCGAGTTGCCCAATATTATGGCTCACAACAGAGTGGAATCTGATGTATCAAATCGACAGATATCAACACTGTACAGTACAGTATGTGCAAAGTAACAGAAATATAATTGAACTGCTGCAATTGTCAAATAATTAAGCTCCTGTTGAGACACTTTAAGAGTGTGTCAAGCTCCTAAGTAGGGAACGACGACATCCAGTAAAGGATCCAAAAACTTATGTGGAAATATCTTCTGGTAAAGCTGTACGTTTGTATAATTTTGCTGATGAAAGTGTTTCCTTATCAGAAAATATTATAAGTTTACTAAGATTCTGTATCTTTATTTTCCTTGTCATTTATTTGCAAAAGCAGTTGGTTTTGTGTGTAATATCTTAGATGACATGAAACCATGTAAACAACTGAAAGTATGTAACTGTGAGCTCTTATCTTGGCAAGAAAGGAAGTCCAAGCCTTTACTCTTGTGGTTATGAACTTTCACGGATGTCTGTAAAATAGGCCACACGCAATGCCACTCATCACTGAATCGGGGATAAATCTCAACGCAATCAGGCGCTTTTTAAAATATCATTAATATAAGCTTGCGATATTAACAGAATGTGAATTAATGTGTATTAACCTTTAGCGCAGCTGCAAAATAAACTGCAAACTAATAAGCTTTACTAAGCTTATTAGTTTGTGGTTTATTTTGCAGCTAAGCTTATTAGTTCATGGTGCCCCTGTGAGGAAGCCAAGGCTCTCCAGAGCACCATGGCGCACACTTTGGGAACTCCTGCCCTAGAAGCATCTTGCAAGGCAGCAGTCACTGGTTCTGTCCTTGGAAGGTATGCTTGGTTTAAGGAGCAGACCTTGCCAGATCATGTCAAATTAAAATTATTGGACGCACCATTGAACAAAGAAAATTTGTTTGGCACCAAGGCAGAAGAGGTCTTAAAAAAAGATGGAAGAAAAAGCTAAATCTATGCAGACAGTTGAAGACTTTTTACAGGTCCAGCCTCCGAGGTTGAGTAGACTTTGCCCCTCCCAGCAGTGGTCCTTTCCAGCCCCCCTCCAGTCCAGCTCAGCCCAAACCCAGGGGAAGCAGACCCCCCCCAGACAGCAGTCCCAGGGAATGCAGAGATCAAAGGAATGGAGTTCCTCCTCTTCAAAAACAGGGAGTGCTAAGCCACCTTCTTACGGTAATAACTCACAAAAACTTTACACCTCCACCCCTTACCTCTGCCAACCTGCTTGTACCCCTAGGAGGAAAACTCTCCTTCCATGCTAACAACCAGGCCTCTATTACCAATGACTGATGGGTCCTCAACATAGTGTCCTAGGGATACAGATTTTATTTCCACACACTGCCAACCCCAAAAAGGTTCCCAGATCTTCCTCCAAAGCAGTGGGCAGAGGCCAAAAAGCAAGTCCTTTCCCTGCTCTCTGAGGGCAACGCATCATGTTCCTGCAGACCAAATAGGCTAAGGTTTCTATTCCAGACTCTTCCTGGTACCCAGAAAAGAGGGCACCTGGCACCCAATCCTCGATTTATCCATTGTAAACACCTTTCTGGTGATACCAAAATTCAAAATGCTCACCCTCCAGCAGCTTCTTCTTATGCTGTCCAAGGATGCTTGGTTAGCCAACCTAGACCTAAAAGAGGCCTACCTACACATCCCAGTCAGGGAATCTTGCAAGAAATATCTACGTTGCAGGGCAGGATCTATGCACTTTCAGTTCTCTGCGCTTCCCTTTGGCTTATCCACTGCTCCCAGAGTTTTCACAAAATGCCTGGCTCCTACCATTGCATTTTGCAGACAAAGAAATATTCAAATTTACCCCTACTTAGATGATTGCCTGATTCAGGCAAACAGTCAGGAAAAGCTGTTACAGCACCTGACCTTTGAAAAGGACCTACTGACCTCCCTGGGGTATACTGTCAAAGAAAAGAAATCAAAATTAGTCCCCACGTAAAAAATTGTATTCCTGAGAGCAAGCCTGAACACAGCATCCCAGATGGCATTCCTTATTCCAGAAAAACAGGCTTGTCTGACAGGCTACTTCTCTGAACTAGCCACCAGAATCCAGTTATCCACAAGGAAAATCCTGCAAGCTCTAGGGTTCATGGCCTCCTGCATTCTGCTCATTCCATATGCCAGACTGCATATGAAGAAACTACAATGGTACCTAAAAAGCCTTTGGTGTCAACACTCTCAAGACCTGGAAACTATCATACCTATGATACCCTGTCTAAGGAAAGATTTTCTTTGGTGGGCAGCAGCATGCATCTACAACAAGGGACTTCCCTGCGCACAACCCCATGCCACCCAGACCCTCACCACAGATGCATCAGTCTATACCTGGGTTGCACACCTGGACAGCAGATGCATTCATGGCCATTGGAGCCCAAATCAAATACATCTGCACATCAACCAAAAAGAGATGCTAGCTGTTTAGCATGCCCTGGCAGATTTCAGACCCCTACTCTCCCCGGGGCGTATAGTGATCAAAACAGACAACTCCACAGTGATGTGGTATATCAACAAGCAGGGAGGGACTCACTCTTGTCCTATCTGCAGGATCGTCATGACCCTTTAGCACACAGCCTTAGCCATGCAAATACACCTGTTAGCATAATTCCTGCCAGGCTCCCTAAACTCTCTGGCAGACAAGTTAAGCAAAAACCTGCTAGATAAATTAAGCAGAAACCTGCTAGACCCACACGAATGGCAGCTAGACCACAAAACATTCAGCTTTGTAACCCAGAAATGGGGCACTCTGAAGGTGGACCTCTTTGCCTCCCACTCCAATCATCATCAGCAAATTCTGCACCAGGGAACCTCACAGCAAGGCCTGGAAAGTGAATGCTCTATCCTTCCAATGGGTCAACCTCCTCATCTATGCATTTCCCCTTTTATCACTCATCTCAAGGGTACTGCTCAAAATAAGGGAGGAAAAACCAAGGGCAATCTTGATTGCCCCAGACTGGCCACGTCAGCACTGGTACCCACTACTGCGCAGCCTGTCACCATGGCACCTACCTCAGATCCTAACACTCCTGACCCAGAAGAATGGAGAGGAGAATTCATACATCCACAATTGCAGACCCTGAACCTGACAGCCTGGCATATTCCCTGACCTTTCCTCAAACTGCCAGCCTAAGCAAAAGAGTCCTGGATGTTATACATGAGGCCAAATGCCCCAGCACTAGAAAATCCTATTGCTGACAAGTGGAAAAGGTTCTGCACCTGGATCCAGGCTAAGGGAGCCGAAACAGCACAGCCCTCCCTACCTCTCATCCTGGATTACTTAGCAGACCTATTAAACAGGGGCCTATCCTTCTCTTCTATTAAAATTCATTCCTCTGCCATCTCTGCTCATTACAGCACAGAGCCACCTCTCTTCCCACACCCTTTCATCAAACAGATCCTAAGAGGGGCTAGCAACTGAAGGCCACCCAGAAGAGCTCCTGCCCCAGCTTGGGACCTTAACTTTGTGTTGGAAAAGCTCACCCTACCCCCTTTGAGCCTACAGCTTCAGGAGAATTAAAATTCCTCTCTTGGAAAACAGCCTTGCTTCTGGCCATCACTTGAGCTAGAATAATTTCAAAGCTACAATCACTCATGGCTGTAGAGTCCTTCATCATTTTCCATGCTAACAGGGTCTCCCTCAGGATTAATCTATCCTTCATGCCCAAAGTGGTGTCCATTGTGGCTCTCAACCAGTCCATTTGCCCACATTTTTTCATAACACACAAAACAAGGGGGGAAGGATTCTGCACTCTCTAGATGTGCACAGGCAGCTCAGATTTTATCTGGATAGAACTAAATCTTTCAGAAAAAACTGACCAATTGCTAGTCAGCTTTGCAGCAGGGGCAGAGAGCAAGCACATATCCAAACAGTCTCCAAAAGGATAGCACACTGCATCCATTTCTGCTACAAACAGCCCGGGAAACTGCCCCCAAGTGGGGTCCAGACGGAGGATGGGAAACCAGGACTGCAACAGTGAATGCACTCAAACATCTACATTTATGATAAGTGTACACAACTGTACTTTTCTTGGGGTAGTTTCTGTAGTTTGGGGTGATTCAGCGGAGCAGATTATCATGGAGTCATTTGCATATTGAAAGAGCTTGGCATTAGGAATACACTGGTAGAAGTCATTTATAAATATGTTAAATAGTAGAGGGCCTAATATGGACCTCTGTGGTACTCCTGTGATGGTGTTAAGGAAAGGGGAAGTACATTTTTTCCACTCGACCGATTGCTGCCTATTAGAGAGGTAACTGGAGAACCATTTGATAGAGGAGGTGGTTATGTAAAGATGAGAGAGTTTAGACAGCAGGAGGCAGTGTGAAATTGTATCGAAGGCCTTGGATAAATCAAGTAGGGTAGATACTGTACTGTTGGAGGCGCGTGTGGAATTGACAGTTTCGAGGAAGGATAGGAGAGCGGTGGTGGTGCTGTGTCCAGGCCTGAAACCATGTTATGTGGGGGTAAGCAGATAGTTATCAAGCAGGTTGGGTAGTAGTTGTAGATGAATGCATTTTTCTAGGATTTGTGAGATGGGGGAGAGAATGGCAATCAGCCGGAAGTTAGAGATATCAGTATTGTTGCCCCCTTTGTGATGGGGGTGATAATGGCTTTCTTCCAGAGTATTGGTACATAAGATTCTTGGATTGACCGGTTTATTAGGATGGAGATGGGGATGGCTTTGTCGTTGGCAGTTAGCTTAAGGAAGTTAGATGGGAGGTCATCAGGGGCATTTGAACATGACTTCAAGTTATGTAGGAGGTTTTTTATGGTAGAGATAGGGACAGATTGGAGAGAGTGAAGGGATGGAGTTGAGAAGTTTTGTTGCTCAAGAAGGGTGGATTAGGGGAGACAGGAGATTGTGGGCTAGGTATCTTATTTGTAAAAGATGTAGTGAGTTTAGCTATAGAGTCAATGAAAAAGAAGTTAAATTGGGTAGCTAAGGAGAGGTCAGAGGTGTTAGGGTCAGGGCAAAGGTTTACTTTTTTACGAGGATGAAGGAGGGTAGAAATACTATTCCAGAACTTTTTAGGGTTAGTTTTGTGGTTGTTTTGCAGAAAAGAGTAATAGGAATTTCTGTCCCAGGGTATGCACTGTTTGACTTTGTTGCGAAATTGCTTATAGTCAGTCAGTCAGGAAGAAGATTTGTTTCTGGTAGTTTTTCCATGCTTTGTCCCGGAGATGCATGAGGGTTTTTGCCTCATTGGTTATCCAGGGGGCCATATTGTATTTAATTATTTTAGTTCTAGTGGAAGAAAAGCTATTTAACAGGTTGATGAAAGTGGTATTGAACTATAATATAATAAGTTTAGTAGGAAAGAGAAGAATTGCATTGTGGCAGAAGAGGTATTGAGCGATAAAATTAGTGGGGGAGGGTGATTCTTGTACATGGTGTGAAATGGTGTGAAGGGGGGGAGTGGTTATGGTGGGGAGGTGAGTGAAGTGTTGAAAGCAGGAGAGGGGGAGGGGAAGTAGTGTAAGTGTGAAAATGTATGCTTAAGTGGCATGATGGTGTAAGTGTTTAAGGTGTAGTGGAGGTAAGAGAAATTGGTCGATAAGTGTAAGCTATAGTTAGTTTATGAAGATAGGACTAGTGAGAAGAGTAGTATTTGGGAAGGGGCTGGAGAGGAGTGGGTGAGGTAGTTTGTATGGAGTGAGAAATAGGGAGAGAGAGAGAGATGTCGGAATGGGTGGGGAGAAGTGACAGTAGGAGGAGAAAAATTATTGGGTGATTTAGCATGGGAGTGGTTGTGGGGCTATATGGGTAGAAGTGCTGGGGCGGGTTGGAATTGGGGGCAGAATAGGGAAGCGGAGTGAGCCTGAAGGGCGAATGGAGTGGGTTGAGCCGGGGCAGAGTTAAGTTACACTAAGAAATTAAACAATCAGTGACTCGGACGCATTCAAAGCCAGAGAGTTATAGCCAATCTGATGTGGTAAGTACAAAACACAAGTTAATACTGGGGCAATAGAGAAGTGTGTAGAAAAGGTTTGTTGGTTAGAAAGAAGCTAACAGTAGGTGTATTATATGATAGGGCAGAAAGTGCAGGCATATGGCTGTATATTATGGAAGTATGCTGCCGCCTAGTGGTGAAATGTTAACCGAGAAAAGTAATTAGCAAGAAAGCGAGCAAGGGAAAAAGACAGAGGGGGGATGGATACGGATTGCAGTAGGCTGCTATTGTAATGCCACGGGCACACAACACATCTAAACACAATAGCTAAATATAAACATACAAGTACAAGGTATAGTCACGTACATGCTGATGGTTTTGGAGGGGAACACAAGCTAGGACTGCGCTGCAGATGCCAAAGATTTAGCCAGTCCCAGGACGTCTTTTTTAACAGGGAGGTATGTTTGGTTGATTATAAGTAGACCGGGGAGCATCCGAGGTAGGGAGATGAGAGCAAACTGTAAGGAGAGAGAGAGCTTATTTTAATATTCAGGGGACAAAACAAATGAGCAACTAGTAGAAGGTTAGGGACAAAACAAACGAGGAACAACTAGTAGAAGGATAGTGCAGATAAGAAAGGAGAAGAAAGAACGTTATTGAGGTGTTCAGAAGCGTATTAATGGAAATGAGGCAGAAGACAGAGAAGATAAAAGAAGAGAGAAAGCTAAGTAGGGAGAAGTGCGTGAGGTAGGTTTTAGGGAATAGGGTAGAGTATAGTGTAGAAAGTACAGTTCCAAAATAGGTTATAATCAGATTGCTGGCTCACAGTTGAGTGCATTTAGGTTCATAGGTTTATACTAGGCTATCTGCCCTAAGGCATTTATAAGCCTAGCCCAAAGTTTTGTGGCTTACGCCACCCCTTATGTTAAAAAATAATGTGCCCATTAGTTTGTTGTGCCTCTGTCCAGCAGTGACACAGAGATGATTCCCGGGGTAAACCTACGATCTCCCATCCACCGGTCAAGATTTCTCTTGAACAGAGCCAGCGAGGTGCTCTTCCTCACATGGACCAGGATTTTATTCCACAGCATAGGGAGTCTCTGGGTGACAAATCTATCCCTCCAGCATGTCCTATTTATATCCGTGCTAAGGTTTAGTCGCTTGCTCTAGTGGATCTGGTAGATTTGGATTTTTTGAGGTGGAGCATGTCCATTAATTCCGGGTTGGACATGGCCTTGTATGTCAGGCACAGGTCACCTCTGAGCAGATGGTATGCGACTGAATAGAGCTGGAGTTTCTTCAGTCTGGCAGCATATGACAGATTTATGGAGTCCCTTTATCCTTTTGGTGAGGAACTTTTGGGGTCTCTCCAATTGCTGCAGGTGTCGGGTGAGATACATCCCGAATGGGGCATTGTACTCGATCATTGGTCTGATAAGTGAAGAGTACAGGGGAACAATGACCTCACTTGATCTGGATGTGAATCCCTTCATGATCAGGTGGGCAATGTAGAAGGTCTTTCTAACCACTTTAGCAATGTGAGTGCCAAAAGAAAGGCCACTGTCAACCTGGGTCCCCAGGTCCCTGATAACCTCTTCTGTGCTTAGTGGATTGCCACCTATATGGTAGCTTGGGGTTACCTTGTTTTTCCCAAGGGTATGACTATACATTTTTTGGCATTTAACTTCAGGCCATGGCTCTGGCACCAGTTATCAGTTTCCGTGAGACCCCTCTGAAGGATATCTGTGTCCGATGTACTTTCCACTATGGCGCCCAGTTTGCTGTCATCTGCAAACTTTGTCAGCCATAGTCCTCCTATGTTTGCCTGTACTTCTGAGAAGTAGATGCCGAACAACAGGGTGCCAAGGACTGAGCCCTGTGGGACACCACTTGTGACCGGCTTGGAGTCTGACATGGCGCCAGCAACTCTAACCCTGTGGGGTTCTGTCCTTTAGCCAGTTTGCAACCCATCTTGTGACATATGGGTTTACATTTAAGCTGGTAAGTTTCTCTATAATACCCGAGTGGGGTATTATGTTGAAAGCTTTTGCAAGGTCAAGGTAGGCTGTATGGACTGCCTTTCCCTCATCAATGGCCTTGGTGACTGTTTCGAAGAAGTCGATCAAGTTCAAAAGGCTTGATCTGCCCTTGACAAAGCCAAACTGGGTCGGGTCCAATGTCTGCAAGTCCCCTATGTCTTTGTTTATGAGTTCCATTATGATCCTCTCCATAGCTTTGCAGACCAGGCTTGTTAAGCTTATGGGGCGGTAATTACCAGGGTCCGTAGAGGCACCGCCTTTGTAGAGTGCGACCACAGTTGCCGTACGCCACTCCTTGGGCACGTATCCTGTGGTAAGGCTAAGATTAAACAGCTGCCTTATGTGCGGGTTTAGTTCCTCATTGAGTTCGTGTAGCACACAGCCGGGGACACCATCCGGTCCCATTGATGCTGTGTTTTTAGCTTTAGAGAGAGCAGCTTTCACCTGCGCATTTGAGATGCCTGGGAGGCTACACTCCGCTGGGATAGTTATCTCTCCTTTTGGGGAGGGGTGAAGTTTGCACTGAACCTGTCTGCCAGTATGTTGGCAATGTCTGTGGGTTCAGTGATTTTTGTATCATTTTGGACTAATTCTGAGCATATCTGGGAGTTTCCACCCAGGTTTCTAACATAGCTGAAGAAGGCCTAATGATTGTCTTTTGAATCTATGGCAATTTTTCTCTCAAAGTTGTCCTTGGATGATTTTATGAGTGCTCGTATTTTTTTTACTAATAATGATCAAGGGTGTCTTCTCTTTTATGGATTTTGCTCTATCATGTAACAGCTTTTTCCTCTTATTGTAAAGTTTGTTTATGGCTGGGGTCCACCAGACTGGACGTTTGCCCTTGGTGGAAAGAGTCTTGGTTTTATTAGGGATTGCCTGATCCATGCAGTCCTGGAGGTGTTCGTAGAAGGCATTTGTAAGGGCTTCCGCAGCTTGGGTTGTGGTTTCCACTGGCTTGGGGGGCCTTGAAGGATACCACACCAGTCTTGACTAGTGTGAAGTTTGCTTTAGAGAAGTTCTTCACTGTGGTCTTTTTTGTTTGGGGTGGGGGCGGGATGTGGATTTCCAGTGAGATTAGTTTGTGATCTGATCTCACCAATCAGGGATATACTTCCGGTGTGGAGCATTTTGTCCCCATGTTTGTGGTGATGAGATGTAGTATATTTTCTCCTCTTGTGGGAACGGTGACTAGTTGTTCCATGGCATTTGAATTTATGAACTCCAGGAACCTTTGGGCTAGAAAGTTGGGGCTTGAGTAATGTTCCCAGTCTATATTCGGGTAGTTGAAGTCACCCAATATAATGGTGTTTGGAGATACATTTATACCCTCCAGTGTCTTCAGGAAGGCTGTGTGGGGTTCCTGAGTTTGAGAGGGTGGCCTGTAGCATGCTACAAATTGTAGAGCAGTTTTGCCTATGGTTAATTGCACCTGGATGGTTTCCGATGCTTCGTGCATTGCCACCAACCTGGAGGTGTGGGTATCCTTGATGAATATGGATACACCCCCTCCTTTTGTGATGTGGTCCGGGTTTTGGGGCCGGAACGCATGATATGAGGTAAAACCTGATAGTGCCGGGTGCTCTCAGGAGCCTTGAACCAGGTTTCAGTCACAGCACAGACATCGATGTTCTCCATACTGAGAAGGGCCTCGAGTGCGTGCATTTTGAGATTTAGACTTCTGGCATTGAGCAGCATTACCCTTAGTTTCTTCCCATTTTTGTTTTCTAGGGTGGTAGGTTTAGAATTTGAGCCTTGCCTAAAAGGCACTATGTGGGTGGCAAGAGCCTTAGCCAATATCCGGAATCCCAGGGTGACAGGTGCAAGCCGTCCCTTGAAGCAGCGTGGCTTGTCAAGCATGTCATCCCAGGCAGACAGACACTGGATCCCCTTTGAATGACACCAGAAATTAAGCCAATTGTTAAAGCTGATCATCTTGTCTCTATGTTGTGGCATCATTCTTGGTGAAGGAAGGATACTGCTCAGGGTCAGGGTCATACCTGCCTGGGCTACATAATCAGAGAGCTCCACTATGTCTCTTTTCATGTAGTCCAGGGAGGTACGTCTCAGGTCGTTCACACCAGCATGGACAATGACTGAGTCATATTTGTACTTGCTGTGGAGTGACCCGAGTACTTGTGTTATGTGGCGGATTCTAGCGCCCGATAGGCAGCTTACTGTGACCCTCTCCTTGTTCAGCCTGGTGAGTGGGACGTCAGTATGTCTGACTATGGAGTCACCTATGACAAGTATGTTTGGTGTTGTATTTGGCCTTAAGGGCTGTGACTGTTTTGCACACTGATTTTGTGGTTTATGTGTTGCCTGTGGTGTGTCATGAGGTGGCAGTTGCTTGGGTGTCTGCTTTGGAGGCCTCTGCTGTTTAGGTAAATTTTTGCTCAGAGCCTCCAAGTATGTCTTTGTGTGTTTATGTGTTTGATTCATTGTTGTGATAGCTTTATGTGAGACTGGTTTTGTGGTGTGTGTAGTTGCCTTCTCCTCCTGTCTGGCCTTGCCAGTCCTGAGTTGAGAGAGCTCAGCCTCCAGTTTGGCTAAATAGCTGCATCTCTCGCAAGTATTTGTGTTATGTGGGAGGAGGAGAGGGTTGTCTGTGTACATGAGGCAATTGCAACATTGCCTCAATATTCCCAGATTCACCAACTGGACAGGAGAGGATGCCAGCATCTGGCCCTTTGGCATGCTAGAGAAATTAAGAAGTTAGGGGTGTAACTGAATAAGAGAGGACTTAGTAAGGAAATGGGTACTCCTGGGGAGGGGTTTCGCTAGTGAGGAACTTTGTATAATACAGAAGTGCTAAACCTGAAAAGAAGATGCTTTTAAGACAAGTGCTGAGCTTTTTTTTTTTTTTGGAGAAGAAAAAGAAAAAGCTTTTAGGAACAAGTGCTGCGCTTTTTAGTTAAGGGATATACTGTTTAGATTACTAGTAGAGCAGTTCTAAGGGAAAAAATGAAGAACAGACTTTATGGAGCCAGAAAAAGTTTAGCCTTGTTAAACCAGAGCTGCCCGATGCTGCTCTAGCAGCAACTCCGCTAAAGCACTCTAAAGCGTACTTGATAGCAGGGGCTGGAAAGAGCCAGGAATTGACCCAAAACGGCCAATAAAACTACAGTTTCAAGTCAGTAACCACTCCCACGTGGGGCAGGGAAGCTGCTCAATGTTTTTCACTGCCACTGATCAACAGAGAGACTTTCCTTTAGCCCAAGCAAAAATGGCCTCACAGAAACTTACAAACATTTCAAGAACAGCAAGCCTGTAACTTAACTTTTTTAAATCTCAGAAAAGTGGGAAAAAAGCAAGATTTTTTTTTTTGTTTTTTTTTCAGAGATAGCAGAGGTTCACAAGTAATATCAAGTTATAACAGTGCAGTAAATGACCCCACACAAGAGTGCTAGGCCAAAGACAGAAAATATGCAAGTTTTGAGAAAAAACGATTTTAAAATTAAGTGCAAACAGGAAATTCAGTAAACAGCTTTTGGTTGTGCTCTAAATACAGCTACTAATGCAGAAATCAAGTTTAACAAGCCGGAAAATGCTCAAACTAGGCAACTATGCAGAAAAACTTATCAAATAAACAGAGGAAAAATACTTAAAATCTCAAAAGTGGCTCCTTTCTTCTCTCAGCGTTTTCTCCTCTTGGTGGGTGCTTCACCAACAGCCAACAAGCCTGAGAATACCTGAAATTTGAAATATAAAGCAATGCTTAACAGACTGTCACTTGGTATTATCAAGTAAAACAAGTGTAACTAAATTAAATTACACTGCAACTCAATTTTAGGCTCTTAAGGGCATAAGAAGTTATACTGAATTCAAAGATATGCCATCTAGGACAGTTGAAAATCCAACGGTTATACTGATTCAGAGATAAGCTATCTAGGACAGTTGAAAATGCAACATCAAGTAACAGCTGACTAGAAAAGCACTGTTAAACATCAGAAAAGTGGCACACTGAAAGCTGCTGACTTTATGGGAGTAAATGTAAACTGGAATGAAATGAAGTGATTAGTGTATGCGCTTGTGGTATGGAGCCTAGGGGATTATGAGGCCTGAGGGAATGAAGGTGTGTTATTTGTAAGCTTAAATGAATGCAGACTGACAGAGAGAAAAGTAGCTGCATTTAAAACTGCTGTAATATGGTATTTTAGTATGGCTGTAAACCCTAGGGGCGAATAAATGGAACTAGCTCATGGAATTTACCTGTGCATGCACATGGCAATAGCATGTACCAGTTAAGTAGTGCCGGATATGTTTGCCGTTCCCATTTTCCATTCTTGGTTCTTCCTTAGCCAATGGGCAGATAAATATTCTCAGTGGTGTCTGTTCGCCATCTCTTCTATTTGGTAATGGAATTTTTTGTACATGTCATTGAAGAAGTTAAAATGTGATTTTGGGAAGAAAATTTCTTCACAGAGATCAGTGTTTAAAGTGTCTTTTTTTTTTTTTTTTTTTAAATTATCATAACTATAAAGACTGCTCTGTCAGTTGTTTTGCCTGAGATCCTGTGTAGCCAACTGTCTTCTTTAAAAATCTACCACTTGTTTCCCATCTTTCCTAACCTAGAGTAGTCCAAATACAGGCTTTGCTGTATTCTGGACTTTTGGAAAGTTCCTGTGTTGCCATTTCCTTTCTTGGATTAAGGGAGGCTTCTTTGTTCACCAGTGGCAGTGGGGAGCTTAGAGCAGCCTATCTATCCCTGGAGGAGTGTTCCCAGCACAAGAATCTGATAGTCTATTGGCCATTTTGGGCCAATTTCTAGCTTTTTCAAATCCCCCTGTATAAAACCTGCTTTGGCGAGGTTTTTGCGCTTGTTACTACTCAGCCAAGCTCCTCGTGGTCCTGCAGAGTGGTGCTAGCAGCAGAGAGGCTAAAAGGGCGACTGCTAACCTGATAAAAGTGTTTTTTCCTGCTACTACCTGGGTGACTGCCCGATCTAGCTAAACTGCAAATATTTCTGCTTCTTGAACTGTTTTAAACTGTTTAAAGTCGTTTTTGCACTTGCAGTTTTAAAGTTTGTCCTGTTTGTTGCATTTACCTGTTGAGGCTACACACTCAAGTGTGCTAGCCTGTGTTACATATTTACTGCATTTTCCTGCTATTTGCTGAAAAAAAGAAAAAAATGATCCTAGTTTCCCGTCTTTCCTGATCTAGAGTAGTCCAAATACAGGCTTTGCTGTATTCTGGACTTTTGGAAAGTTCCTGTGTTGCCCATTTCCTTTCTTGGATAGAGGGAGGTTTCTTTGTTCACCAGTGGCAGTGGGGAACTTAGAGCAGCCTATCTATCCCTGGAGGAGTGTTCCCAGCACAAGAATCTTGTAGTCTATTGGCGGTTTCAGGCCAATTTCTAGCTCTTTCAAGTCCCCCTGTATAAAACCCGCTTTGGCGAGGTTTTTGCGCTTGTTACTACTCAGCCAAGCTCCTTTTGGTCCGGCAGAGTGGTGCTAGCAGCAGAGAGGCCAAAAGAGCGACTGCTAACCTGATAAAAGTGTTTTTTTCCTGCTACTATCTGGGCGACTGTCCGATCTAGCTAAACTGCAAGTATTTCTGCTTCTTGAACTGTTTTAAACTGTTTAAAGTTGTTTTTGCACCTGCACTTTTAAAGTTTGTCCTGTTTGTTACATTTACCTGTTGTGGCTACACACTCAAGTGCGCTAGCCTGTGTTAAATATTTATTGCATTTTCCTGCTGTTTGTTGCAAAAAACAAAAAAAAAAAAACAAATAAATTATCCTTGTTTCCCGTCTTTCCTAACCTAGAGTAGTCCAAATACAGGCTTTGCTGTATTCTGAACTTTTTTTTTTTTTAAAAAAAAAACACAATTTTATTGATTTACAGAAACAAAAGGAAAAATAAACATATTACAGTAATTAGTGTATTAATCTTACATAAGAAAATACAGGTATATCAAAATATAACCTATATACATATATACATATGTGCCAGAAAGAAAAAGGAGAACAACACCATTGACATATTTGTAAAGTCCTGTTGAGCCATCATGTGATATGCTACAATGCCCTTTAATTCACTCATATAATCCTGTAGAAAGGGAAGTGAGTTAGGTGTCAAATAATTTCTTTTCCCAGATCCATTTAACAGGATAGATGCTAAGAAATAAGTGAGTCAGTGTAGAAGTCAAGAGTAGGAAAGGTAAAATGAGATAACTGTGAGGATTAATTGTTAATCAGTATCCAACAGTAGGAAGATAAAGTCCCATAGTCTTTGATATGTAGCCCGCTTACAGGAATTAATTATTAGTAGTTTTTGTGTAGAGATGGATTTAATGGCCAAAGTCTTAAAATCCCTCCAGGATATTTTGGAGCGGTCCAACCATTGTTTGGTAATGTAGAATTTGATCAGGAGGCAGATAATAATTAATGCACGGAGTTTAAATTTAGGTATATAAATACTCGTGATATGTAGTAGCGCCATCTCCCAGGACAGTGTAGATTTATGATATCCCATTTTTTCCAAACGAACCTTGAGTGAGCACCAGATACTGTGAGAATATCTACAAGACCACAATATATGCATAATATCTGCATGTGGGTACGAACAACAGAAACATGCAGTGGAGATATTCGGGTCAAATTTGTTCAAATGTACTGGGGTTAAATATAGATTATTGGTAACCATAAATTGCGTATAACACAGTTTTTTGTATGGCGAATACATAAGTGTATAATTAATAGCCTGGAGCTTCTGTTCTATTGAGATGTTTAGACCTTGTTGATCCCAGTACTCAGCAAATATGATTTTTCCTTGGTTTAAGAATTCGGAAAAAGACTTGTAGGCAATAGAAACCATGTTTTTCTTGTTAGTTAAGTTTTTAAGTAATGTGGCCACCTGGTTTTGTTCCATATTAGTACTGGGAAAACTGAAGAGCCACAAAATGGTAAGCTCTTTTAATTGCCTCAAAGTGATGATATATTTTTTATGTAGGCCTAGCGCCGTACGGAGTTCTGTTAGGGATAAATGATTATATTTATGTATATCCCATAAGGAAAAGTCTTTCATTAATGGGAAGTTATTTCGATTAATCAATTTATTGTTTAGATTTATATTTGGGTTAAGATGGAATGGCTGGAAGAGAAGGAGGGCATTTCCTAGTTTAATGGATTGAAAAAGTTCTTGGAATGTTTTAATTAACCCTTTTAAGGAAGAATGTAATTTTATCTTTTTAAGGTTTGATTTGCTTAGAAAGGGTAAAGCTTTTGGATTAATGTCATTGTCTAGGGCATGATTATACAATAGTTTGACCCAAAGGGGAGTCCAAGTATGGGCGTTCGGTTGATAGCTTGCGATTGTGAATATCCTATTTGCTTGGATAGTTTTGTAGTATAGGAGTAGATCGGGCAACGCCAGACCCCCCCGATTCTTTGGTAGGGTAAGTCTTTGATATGCAATTCTAACCGATTTAGGGTGCCAAATAAACTTTGCAAATGTTTTGTGTATCTTATCAAAGAAAGACTTCAAAGTGTAAGAAAGAGATGCATTAAGTTGATAGAGAAGTTTAGGAAGAATATTCATTTTAATGATAGAGGCTTTAGTAAGCATGGGGAGTTTTAATTGTTGCCATCTCGAAATGTCTTGAGAGATGGAAAGCCATGTTTTTGATAAATTAGTTTGCAGAATAGAAGAAGAGGTATGATCATAAAAAACTCCTAGATATTTAAGGGAATAGTCTAGACGATAGGAAACATCTGGAAATAGATATTGTTTATGTGATATGGGGTTGATCGGGAAAACAAAGGATTTATTTTGGTTAATTTGGTAGCCCGAGATAGATGCAAAGGTATTCAAGGTTTTCACCAACTTAGTAAGATCAGACATAGGATGTTCAAAATATATATTCAGATCATCAGCAAAGGCAGTTAAACTAATTTTAGTTTTAAGAATTTTAGGAATTGAATGATAAGTTTTCTGTAAGAGAAACAAGAAGAGGGATTCTAAATATAAGTTGAATAACAATGGTGACAGAGGGCACCCTTGTCTAGTACCATTTGCAATCTTTATCAGATGAGAGTATTGTCTATTTATATAACCTAGTGTGGGAATTACTGTATAGTGTTTTGATGATATTGATAAAGTCAGGGGGGATGTCAAAAGAAGACAGTACCAGGAACAAAAACTTCCAGTTTACCCTGTCAAAGGCTTTACAAGCATCTAAAATCAGGGCATATCTAGGATTTCTTTCTTTTTTGATAAGGTTTATTATAGTTTCTAGTGTTAGGGTATTATCCCAGGTATGTCTGTTGGGAATAAAACCTGCTTGTTCTGGAGAAATTAAAGTGTGTATCTTTTTTTAAGCCTGTTTGCTAGAATGGCCGAAATAATTTTTATATCTATATTCATAATATAAATTGGTCTATAGTTATTTATATTGGAAGTATCTATAGTATTTTAGGAATTAGAATAGTTTTAGATTGATTAATATATCGGTCAGAGATACCATTAGATGTGATATGTTCATAGAGTTGGAGCAAAATGGGGGCCAGATTATTCTTAAATAATTTATAAAATTCAGGAGTGTAACCATCTGGACCTGGTGCTTTCCCTAGTTTAAGGTTATCAATAGCTTCATGAATTTCTAATATCATTAACGGAGCTGATAGGGCGTTTTTCTGGGATTCGGTTAATTTTGGGAAAGTAAGGTTAGACAGAAATTTCTCCATCTCAGTATGAGAAGGGAGTGTGTTGTTGGTAGCATACATGTCTGTGTAAATTTGGTGGAATAGTTGAATAATTTGTGTATTTGATTTATAAAGTCTGTTACGATTATGGATGAGTGTTATTCTAGGAGACTTAGGTGCGCATCCTATCAGTCTAGCAAGGGCTTTGGACGGGGTTTGTATGGATTCTGAGTATTTAGCAATATATCTCAGTTCTTGAAGGGTAAATATGGATTGCTGATGATCAAATAATTCTTTTTGTTTGATGTGTAATTGTTGTTCTATATCGAGGGAGTAGTTTTCTAGTAGTTTATCATCTAAAGTCTTGATTTCTCTTATTAGTTTATTTTCTAGTTCTTTATTCATTTTCTTTAGGAAAGTGGCTTTCTTGATAAAAATTCCCCTCATCACAGCTTTACATGCCTCCCATCTAATATCAAAGGGGATTTCACCGTCTCTGGATGGAGAGAAAAGTTCCTTTAAAGTAAGGGTAATTTCTTCATTTAATGATTGGTCTTTTAATAAGTTGCTATTTAAAGCCCAATTGTAAATGTCCTTCATGGATGCATCTGCAGTCATAACAAGTGGGTTGTCCTGTCGTCAGGCAGCCCTGCAGTCGGCCGGATTCCAAAGTCCGGTCCGCTTCGCTGATGTCGCACTCCACCCGACGTCATCTCTGTTGGTCTTCGGGTATAAAAGCATCAGCCGACGCCATTTTCCTCAGTCTTTCTTGCCGCGTGGCGCCCGAAGCAGAAGCTGTTCGCAAGTGCCGGTCGGTCGGATCCAGAGATTAAAGTACCCCGTTGGGGACTCTTTCTTGCCTCAGCCGATGTCAGAAAAAGTTAACAATTGTTTAACCTGTGGGAAACAAATACCTCATAAAGATTTCCACTCTTACTGTCTGCCTTGTTTAGGCCCAGCCCACGACGTAGCAGCCTGTTCGGCCTGTGCCTCTTTCAACCGACGAACGCTTAGGCGTCGGTCGGAATTTGCAGAACAGTTTTCGGTTCTGATTTTGCGTACATTATGCCGTCGGATCCTCCGACTACCCCCAAAAAACGCAAAGATAAAGACCGACACTCGCGGTCCACGGTTTCGGCCGAAACCACGGTAAAGCAAATCATGAGTGTCTCGGGTTTCGCCGAAACCGAGAAAACTGCTCAAAGTACAGCTGAACCTATTCTTACAACTGAGGCCCCTGCTACAACTCTTGAATCGACCTCAGAAATTTTACCCACTACGGTGGTTGACTTATCAGACACCATCCCCTTGGATGTCTCTACCCCAGCACGTGGTGCTGCTAGGCCTCCAGCTGCCATGTCCATTAAGGCCTTCGCCAGGGCTAAAGCAGCCAAGACTACTAAAACAGTGCCTGTTAAACCCCCTCCATCCAGGCCCTCTTCTAGTTCTCAAATGCTTTCTTTGGCAGAAGATTTATTTTCTTTAATTAGAGGATCTCAATCTCACCCAGACAGGGCCTCTCAGCCCCCAGAGAAGAGACCTAGGGCAGAGCCCCCTGAGCCAGTGTCTTCTGATGATTCTGCTGTTGAATCAGACATAACTGACCAGCCTGAGGCTCCCTTCTCCAATTTTGAAGATTCTGATGCTGAAGAATCTATTCCAGCTGCTTCCCCACCAGAAGAATTCTCCTTTGGGGAAACCTTGCATGCCATGCGAGAACAGTTCCAATGGCAGCAACAGGATTTTTCAGACTCCAGAAAAAGACTTAGGACCTTTCTGCACCTCCCACAGCACAGGCCCTTAGCTATACCTCCTGTTCTCCCTGTGGTGGATGATGCTTTCAATGATGTTTGCTCCGCCCCAGATTCTTTACCCCCAGCCCCTGCCAAACCAGACAGATTTTACAGGGTGCCAGATACTCATCACCACCTTTACAAGGCCCCACTTGCAGACCCAGAAACTATATCCCAGGGTCCCAAGGCAGTAGCCGACCACAGCTAAAACCCTATTCCTTCTGAAAGGGAAGCAAGGTCACTAGACAGATGGGGTAAAAGGTCTACACTTCAGTTACTCTATCAGCTAGAGCTTTAAACTGTCAGTTTCACATGATACAATACCAAGAGTTTATGCTTGATCAGTTAACTGAAAAACTAACCACTGATGAATCTCTTGATAAGAAATATGTATTAGAGATGGTAAATAACATACAACAGGTTAGCAACCATTCCTTAAAATGTGGCTATGATGCACTGGAGGCTTCATTTAGATCAGCCATGACAGGCACAGTGATAAGAAGGCGTGCATGGCTAAAGGAACAAGCTTTACCGGATCATGTTAAAGCTAAGTTGCTAGATGCTCCTATGGACAAGACAAGTTTGTTTGGTACACCTGCCCAGCAGGTTATGAAGAAAATGGAAGAAAAGGCAAAATCTGTTCAAACTGTTAAAGATTTCTTGCAGGTTCAACCCCCAAGGTTTAGCAGGAACTGGCCTGCCAAAAATTGGTCCTTCCCTGACTCCACAAAATTTCAAAGGGGCAGGAATAGACGTTCCAGAGGCAGAAACCAATCCAGAGGAGGTGCCTACAGAGGACGACAGTGGCAAGGTAACAACAGAGGCACAGACACAGCCACTGCCACTACATCAGCACAACCACAGTGACTTATTCCTAATTCCGCCTACCAGGGAACAAATAGCAGCTCCTCTAGGCGGAAAGTTAACCTTATTTTCAAAGAACTGGCACTACATAACAAAAGACAAGTGGGTTTTACAAACCATAGATCAAGGTTACCGGTTTCACTTCCACACTTTACCATTCAAAAGAGGAATGCCAAATCTACCTCCAAATCAAAAAACAGAGGCTCTACGCCAGATAACGGAGTTAGCAAACATGAGAGCTGTGGAAAGAGTGCCAACAGCAGAACAAGGAAAGGGGTTCTACTCCAGACTATTCCTAGTTCCAAGAAAGGAAAAAAGTTGGAGACCAATTCTCGACCTGTCCACCTTAAATACATATATCATTGTCCCAAAATTCAAAATGCTGACCCTACAGCAACTTCTTCCCATGCTGGGCAAGGAGTCTTGGCTGGTAACTCTAGATCTCAAGGAGGCATACCTGCACGTCCCCATTCGACCAATCTGCAGAAGATACCTCAGATTTCTTGCAGGATCAGAGCACTATCAATTCTCAGCATTGCCCTTTGGCTTATCTACTGCGCCCAGAGTATTCACAAAATGCCTGGCATCAGTAATCGCCCATTGCAGACTACAGGGAATTCAAATTTACCCATACCTGGACGACTGCCTGCTACAAGGGGACAACAAAAGCAAGCTGACAACAGATTTACAAAGGGTCATTTACTTGCTACAAGGACTGGGATACACAGTCAATTTACAAAAGTCAAGGCTGATACCATCCCAAACAAGGACATTTTGGGCTGAATTGGACACAGTACAACAAATGGCATTCCTGACTACAGAAAACAAAAAGAACTTCCTCTTTACTTCTTGGCACTAACAAAACTGAACAAGTTAACAGCAAGAAAAGTTCTGCAGGCCTTGGGCTTCATGGCATCATGCATAATCTTGGTCCCATTTGCCAGACTTCATATGAGGAAACTACAGTGGTACCTAAAGAATTTATGGTCCCAACACAGACACAGTCTAGAAACAGAAATCCCACTAATTCCATGCTTAAAACAGGAGTTCCTATGGTGGGCTCAGGCATGCCAGTCAAACCCAGGCCTACCCTTTCGCAGATGTCAACCAAGCCAGACCATCACAACAGACGCTTCAGACCTAGGATGGGGGGCCCACATGCTGGAAAAATGCGTGCAAGGATTGTGGACACAGGACCAACTTCACCTGCACATCAATCTAAAAGAAATGCTGGCAGTAAAACTGGCAATCCAAAAGTTCAAACCATTTCTCAAAGAGGGCCAGTTGATGATAAGGACAGACAACACCACAGTCATGTGGTACATCAACAAACAGGGAGGCACTCATTCATACCCCCTATGCAGAATGACCTTGGAGCTGTGGACCCTGGCACTCAGCTACAACATTCAGTTACAGGCAATATTTGTACCGGGGAAAGACAATACTCTAGCAGACATATTAAGCAGAACCACTTCGGATACCCACGAATGGAAGCTGCACCCGGACATCTTCAAGACCATCTCGAAGAAATGGGGAATGCCACAGATAGACCTATTCGCATCACCTCTCAATCACCAGCTCAAAAATTCTGCACAAGGACATTCCACCCACTAGCATGGAAAGTGGACTCACTCTCCTTCAACTGGAAAGGCCTAACAGCATATGCATTCCCACCTCTTCCTTTGATACACAAGGTACTACTAAAAATCAAGGAAGAACGTCCAAGGATAATCCTGATAGCTCCAAACTGGCCAAGACAACACTGGTACCCACTACTGAAGAGCATGTCTCTGAACAATATGTGGCCAATACCCCTGATGCCTTTGATGTTAACTCAGAACAACTACAGCATCATACATCCAAACCTAAAAACGCTGCAACTGACTGCATGGAACATCACATAGCAGCAGCTAATCCAGAACTTTCCCAAAGAGTTAAAGACATTATTCTTGAAGCACGCAGACCTTCAACAAGAAGGAACTATGCTGGAAAATGGAAAAGGTTTGTCATTTGGAGTAATGGAAAGAGGAAAAGATGTGTCAAACATAGATATGCCTAACATTCTGGAGTATCTGGCCGAACTTCTTCATTCAGGCCTGTCCTACTCCTCCATCAAGATACATGCATCAGCTATTTCAGCAGAATACAGCTTTGATCCACCTGTTTTTCGCACCCTTTGCTCAGGCAGTTCCTCAGAGGAATCAAGAATGTAAAACCTCCAAGGAAACCACCATTACCAGCTTGGGATTTAAACTTTGTGCTAGAAAAGTTGACACTATCACCCTTTGAACCAGCAGCAACAGCAGACCTACAACACCTGTCATGGAAAACTGCTTTCCTACTGGCAATTACTTCAGCAAGGAGGGTTTCAGAACTACAGGCCTTAATGGCAGTGCAACCCTTCCTAATCTTCCACCAAGATAGAGTGTCCATGAGGACTAATCCTACATTTATGCCCAAGGTGGTATCCAGAGTGTCTTTAAACCAGGCAATCCACCTACCTACCTTCTTTCCCAACCCACAAAACAGAGGGAAAGAATACTGCATACCTTGGATGTACATAGACAGCTACGCTACTACTTGGACAGAACAAAAATAGCAGAAAGACTGACCAACTTTTTGTAGCCTATGCAACAGGAAGGGAAGGAAAAGCTATTTCCAAACAGACAATCTCCAAATGGATAGGAAATTGCATACGATACTGTTACTCCTTCCATGGAAAACCAATTCCACAGAACATAAGACCTCATTCTACAAGGGCAACAGCCACTACCACAGCCTTCTTACGAGGAGTGGCAACCAAAGACATTATTGAGGCGGCTACTTGGACCTCCGTGCATACATTTGCCAAGCATTATAATTTGCCTCTATATTCCAGATCCCGAGCAGGGTTTGCCACTGCTGTACTGCAAGGGATCCTAAACACACCATAATCCACTTTTATCCTCCTCCCCTAGTTGGCTATGGTATTCTACCCACTTGTTATGACTGCAGATGCATCCATGAAGGACATAGTACAGTTTTGTACCTACCATAAATGTAGATGTCCGAACTGGATAGCATCTGCAGTCAGGATTACCCTCCCTCCTTCCCCTCTGTGGTACTCCTAGGGTGTTTACCCTCCTAATAGCTAGCTGTTGGGGTAGAGTCTTTTATGGTGTATTTGTTTGTATATATGTACATATATGCTTATTGTTGTGCTTACCTCTATCTATTTGGAAACATTGGCATCTATCCAAATTTTTAGCCTGCAAGAGGGCTACTGGCATCTGGGCCAAGAAACACTGAGGAAAATGGCGTCGGCTGATGCTTTTATACCCGAAGACCAACAGAGATGACGTCGGGTGGAGTGCGACATCAGCCGAAGCCGGACCCGGACTTTGGAATCCGGCCGACTGCAGGGCTGCCTGACGACAGGACAACCCACTTGTTATGACTGCAGATGCTATCCAGTTCGGACATCTACATTTATGGTAGGTACAAAACTGTACTTTCTTATACATTGGGGATGGGTTAATACTAAAGCCTATCTCCAAAATGATTCTTGAGTGATCTGAGAGGAATCTGGGTTCAGTTAGAAATTTAATTTGCCTATTCATTAAGATGTCAGATATTAGAAAAAAGTCTATACGTGACCAGGAGTGATGACATTTTGAAAAATAAGTAAAATTATTCTTGTTTCCGGAGTCACAGTCAAACGAAATAGGATCTATTAAATTAAAGTCCAGTATTAACTCTCTCAGCGCTAGTGAAATTTGGGGATTTGTAGTTCCCGATCTACTTGAACGATCCAAGGTAGGGTTAATTACCAAGTTCCAATCGCCACCTATAATAATGTTATGATTTGGGAATTTAAGTAAGAGATTATAGATCTTCATGATAAAATCCTGCTGTCCTGAACATGGGCCATATAGGTTTAAAAATAAAGTAGGTTTATTTAAGGTATAAGATAGACATGTAAAGTAACACCATCTGCCCTCCTGATCAAACCCCCTATCAATAATAACAGGTTTAAAGGACTTTTTAACAATGATCGCCACTCCCCTGGAATTATTAGAAAAACCCGATGAAATAATATCTCTGACCCATTTTCTGTTGCTTTCTTTGGCCCATTCATCATTATTCATGTGAGTTTCTTGAATAAAGCAGAGGTCTGATTGGGATTTGCAGAGTAGATGCAATAACAAATTTTGTTTGTTTTTCTTCTGTAACCCCCTGACATTCCAGGAAGTAATATTCCAGTTTTTATCCAGTTACCGTTGGGGTCTGGGTATTAATATAAGAGAATCTGGAATGTAAAGTGACTGGAAGAGAATAGTTTTCAGCGGCATTATAGCATAAGATGTTAGATAAGTGAGTGGCACAGAACTCTCTCAATCCTATCCCCATGCCTAACCACATAACCCCTATAATTGAGAGAGAGGTAAATCTATATATACTAAAAAAACATAAGTTTACTAAACATTTGAGTCGTAGAGTCAAAATATGATAGCAACAATATTTACATTCAATATACAACATCAGACTGATTCCCCAAGAAGTCATCTGAAACCCTATTTATCTTATCCAAACAGCTTCTAAGTAAAATGTAATATCATGAGGGGAATGGTTAATTATGAAGGAGTTAACCTAACATATGTACATGAACCTTTTCTAGTAATTCCAATTCAAGTGCAATATTTTCACTCTCTAACATCCAAAATATTCAAACAGGATGCAGCTGATAAGTGTTAAAATGGTATTGAGTAACTAATAATTTAAATTTTTGGGAAATTTCTTTAAATATATAGGAATCACTATAAGTAAGCTGAAATGTTCTATCGAAGTGATCAGCTGAAGTACAACCTAGAGTGAAATGTTAGACTCAGAAGGTAATGTTAAAACAACCTACAGAAAACCTATCTCCTGACTCTATAAACTGCATTCAAACTGTTATACTATGGAATATTAAGTAATCTTTAAAATTAACAATATGTAGGCAGGTATAAACTATCACTGTAGATTTCAGATTTAATGAGTGTGGTTTTAGGACCCAAAGGATGCGTTATAACAGACCAGAACTGCGTAATAACTTACTAGTGCATGCTGAGTATTTTTATAAGTATTCTACATGGTACTGACAAAAGTATGGTTTGTACCCATAGTCAGAAGTATTTTTTAACAGGACAGATAAAGTAAGCAGCACACCTCCTTCCAACCGCTGCTCCTTCATCCTGTGCATCCACACAATGCATCGGTCACAATTGCATGCCCTGACTTTTATTTTCACTTAGCGTGGTGTGACGAACAGTTTAGCTTGTATCACTAAGGCAAGTTGATAGACCTCTGGTTTCCACATAGGCTAAAGCGCAATCATGGAACAATTAACTACCTGAGAGTCCACTTCTATCATCCGAGGTGGCAAAGGGGCACTTTCAAAGTAACTATCTGCTAGGAGGAGATCGAGGTGCACCAAGCGGCATTTCTACCAAATGTGGGAGCAGAACTGTGAATTACAGGCATCAGACTGGATTTTATATAAGCGCCGCCAACAACTCTCAAATTGCGAGGTTGTTAACGAGCATCAAAGGATGTGTTTCATCTCACTTCCTGTTCTAGCTGTGTTTACTTATTTAGGGCTCAGGTATATGCTCAGAAAAAACAGACCCCCTTGCAACTGAAACTTGATATGCGTGCCTACCTTAATTTGGTGAAACAAAGCACAAAAAAAAGAGATTTAAAATATATAGTTAATCAAGATGTCTAATTTGGGTAAATGTAGCGGTCTTCTTTTGATTTAGAACCTCTGCACATGTAGCTGGTAAGTGTCGAGATATGATTAATTGTTACTTCATGTGGAAGGAGCTGATCCAAAGCACTTCTTAAACAGAATCTGCTTCTTTCGGCGATGATATTTGGAACTTGATGTCTTTATATGTAAATATGAGAAGTGCAGGAAATTTCATTTGAAATTTAATTTTTCGCGAGATGAGATCCGCGCAGTAAGGGGAAAGTAAACGCCGTTTGTCTCATCTCTAAGGGCAAGTCTTGTGAGATAGTAATTCTTTGACTATTCCAGGTAAATTGCTTGGATTTCTTAAAAGCTAAGAGGATAGTTTGCACGTCTTGGTAATTGAGTAACTTTGCGTAAATTGGTCTCGGAGGTGAGTCGGATTGATGCTTGCGAAGGGCTCTGTGCACTCTCTCTATGGTGAATTTGACTGGAGGATTAACATCTTGACAAAGGTTGTTAAATATTTGATTTACAGTCACTTCTAGTTGATTAGCCTCATATTTCTCAGATACTCCCCTGATAATCAAATTGTTTCTTCTACTTCTAGCTTCCAGGTCTAGAAGTTTTGTCTGCATCTCTCCGATTGTTTTGTCCTTCATTTGCAATTGATTTTTGATGTGATCTATTTCAATTTCATTAGATTTGGCTTTATTTTCGACCATATCTAGTCGATCAGCTATTTTATTTATAGATGTACCGAAGGAATTCATTTGCACAGACAAATCCTGGATTGCTGTTTGCAGGGGCAGTAAAGCACTCTTTAATTCTTCCACTTGAAGCATTCCTTCGGGTTTTGATTTAGCTTGAGGTGGTTGTTCCTGTAGTGGTTTGGATGATCTGAGCCTTTTTGCTTCCTTCTCTGGAGATGTAGATATCGTCGAGAATTTAGATTTCGTAGTTTGAGAGTCCATTGCTTCATTATCTTTAGGCATAGCTGTTATTGATTTCGAACTCATATGCGCTGTCAGTCCAGTTGGTCCTGAAAGCTCAGGCCTCTATGTTAACATGTGTAGTTTTGCTGGATTGGTTTATTAGTCAAAAGTAATTGCTTTGTTTATAGCATCAGAATCCTTACTTAGATCAGAAGTTTTAGATATTTATCTGCAGTTTCAGAAGAGCACTTGCACAATATTTTAAGGTCTAAAGTCCCAGAAAAAAGGGTTTAACCAGAAATTTGTAGCTGGAGCTGTCTGGAGAGGGTGTTTCTTAGACGACCGCCATATTGAATCCTGTATTCTGGACTTTTGGAAAGTTCCTGTGTTGCCATTTCCTTTCTTGGATTAAGGGAGGCTTCTTTGTTCCCCAGTGGCAGTGGGGAGCTTAGAGCAGCCTATCTATCCCTGGAGGAGTGTTCCCAGCACAAGAATCTGGTAGTCTATAGGCCATTTTGGGCCAATTTCTTGCTCTTTCAAATCCCCCTGTATAAAACCCGCTTTGCCGAGGTTTTTGCGTTTGTTACTACTCAGCCAAGCTCCTCGTGATCCTGCAGAGTGGTGCTAGCAGCAGAGAGGCTAAAAGAGCGACTGCTAACCTGATAAGTGTTTTTTCCTGCTACTACCTGGGCGACTGTCCGATCTAGCTAAACTGCAAATATTTCTGCTTCTTGAACTGTTTTAAACTGTCTAAAGTTGTTTTTGCACCTGCACTTTTAAAGTTTGTCCTGTTTGTTGCATTTACTTGTTGAGGCTACATACTCAAGTGCGCTAGCCTGTGTTACATATTTATTGCAATTTCCTGCTGTTTGTTGTAAAAAAGAAAAAAAAAAGTTATCCTTGTTTCCCATCTTTCCTGACCTAGAGTAGTCCAAATACAGGCTTTGCTGTATTCTGGACTTTTGGAAAGTTGCTGTGTTGCCATTTCCTTTCTTGGATAGAGGGAGGCTTCTTTGTTCACCAGTGGCAGTGGGGAGCTTGGAGCAGCCTATCTGTCCCTGCAGGAGTGTTCCCAGCACAGGAATCTGGTAGTCTGTTGGCTGTTTTGGGCCAATTTCTAGCTCTTTCAAGTCCACCTGTATAAAACCCGCCATAGCACGGCTTTGCGTGATTTTGTGCATAGCGCGGCATTGAGCAGCGCCGCTTATTTGGGTTTGAGCCTTGGAACTGATCTAGTTCTCATAATAAACACCCTTTTCCTACGCTAAAGCCTAGCACTTGCTCACTAAAGCAATTATATAAGTCAGCACTAAAAAATTAAAAGCACTACACCCTCACAAACTCCCCTTGAGTAACTTGTTCCCCATTGGCCCTTTTTTTCAATTATAAAGGAATTCCCAATACTATTCTAGCATGTCCAATGGTCAGTTGTCAATCTCCTCTCCGGTTCAACTGGTGAACCTGGGAATCTTGAGGCAATGTTACAACTGCCTAATGTACACAGACAACCCTCTCCTCCTCCCAACAAATTCCAACACATGTGAGAGATGCAACCATATAGCCAAACTGGAGACTAAGCTCTCTCAACTCAGTACTGGCGTAACCAGTCAGGAGGAGAAGGAAACCACACTCACTACAATTCCAGTCTCACATAGACCAACCACGACAGCAAACCAAACACAGAAACACGCAAAAACATACTTAGATGCTCTAAATAAAAATCTGCCTAAGCAGCAGAGACCTCCAAAGCAGACACCCAAGCAACCACTACCCCAAAACAAAACACGTGCAACACATAGCTCACAAAGCCAGTGTGCCGAACAGTCACAGCCCTTAAGGCTAAACAACACACCTGATACACTTGTAATAGGTGACTCTGTCATCAGGCACACTGACGTCCCGCTCACCAGGCTGAACAAGGAGAAGGTCACGGTGAGCTGCCTATCGGGTGCCAGGATCCGCCACATAACACAAGCACTCAGGTCACTCCAAGGCAAGTACAAATATGACTCGGTCATTGTCCATGCTGGTGTGAATGACGTGAGATGTACCTCCCTGGACTACATGAAAAGAGACATAGAGGAGCTCTCTGAGCATGTAGCCCAGGCCGGTATGACCCTGACCTTGAGTAGCATCTTACCCTCACCAAGAATGATGCCACAGTATGAAGACAAGATTATCAATTTCAACAATTGGCTTACGTATTGGTGTTATTCAAAGGGGATCCAGTGCCTGTAAGCCTGGGATGACTTGCTCGACAAGCCACGATGCTTCGCTAGGGACGGCTTGCACCTGTCACTCCTGGGCTTTCGGATATTGGCAAAGGCTCTTGCTACCCCCATAGTACCTTTTTTAGGCAAGGCTTAAAAGACAAACCCACCTCCATAGGTATCACATGGGATAAGAAACTAAGAGTAATGTTACTCAATGCCAGAAGTCTAAACCTCAAGATGCACACACTCGAAACTCTCCTTAGCATGGAGAACATCGATATCTGTGCAGTAACAGAAACCTGGTTCAAGGCTCTCGAGAGCACCCCAGCTCTACCAGGTTATACCTCATACCATGCTTTTCGGCCCCAAAACTTGGACCGAACCACAAAAGGAGGGGGAGTATCAATATCCGTCAAGATACCCACACCTCCAGGTTGGTGGCACAGCACGAAGCATCAGAGACTGTCCATGTGCAACTAACAGTGGGTAAAACTGCCTTCCAGTTTATAGCCTGCTACAGACCACCCTCCCAAACCCAGGAACCCCACTCGGCCTTCCTGAGAACACTGGAAAATATGAAGGTCTCTCCAAACACCATTATATTGGGTGACTTCAACTACCCAACCATAGACTGGGAGCATTACTCTAGCTCCAACACCCTAGCCCAAAGGTTCCAAGAATTTATAAACTCAAATGCTATGGAACAACTTGTTACCACTCCCACAAGAGGGGAAAACATACTGGACCTGATCATCACCAACATGGGGACTCTATGCTCCAGACCAGAGGTGTATCCCTTACTGGTAAGATCAGACCATAAACTAGTCTCACTGGATAGTCACATCCCGACCCCACCCCATGCCCAGAAAACCACAGTGAAAAACCTCTTTAAAGCAAATGTCACACTCCTCAAAACCGAGGTGGAATCCTTCAAAGCCCCCGGGCCTGTGGATAATACGTCCCAGACCACAAAATCCTTTATAAACGCATTCTGTGAACACCTTCAGGAATGCATGGATCATGCAATCCCAAATAAAACCAAGACCCAATCCACCAATGGCAGACTGGCAGGTCTGGTGGACCCCAGCCATAAACAAACTATACAATAGAAGGAGGAAGCTACTACATGACAGAGCAAAATCCCAAAAAGGGAAGGCATCTCTGATCAGTATTAGCAAAAAACTACGGGCACTCATAAAATCGTCTAAGGCCAGCTTCGAGAGAAAAATTGCACAGGACACTAAGGATAATCACAAGGCTTTCTTTAGTTATGTTAGGAACCTGGGTGGGAATTCCCAGATATGCTCAGAATTAGTCCAAAATGACAAAAATACACCGAACCCACAGACATTGCCAACATCCTAGCTGACAGGTTCAGCGCAAACTTCTCCCCCCCCCCATCCCCACCAAAAGGGCTAATATCTATCCCAGCAGAGTGCTGCCCCCCTGACATCTCAGATGCTCAGGTAAGAGCTGCCCTCTCCAAAGCAAGAAACACAGCATCAATGGGACCAGACGGTGTCCCGGGCTGCGTCCTACATGAACTCCAAGAAGAGCTAAACCCAAACCTAAAACTACTGTTCAATCTCAGCCTTACTACAGGATATGTATCCAAAGAGTGGCGTACAGCAACAGTGGTCCCTCTCCACAAAGGTGGTGCCTCAACGGATACTGGAAACTATCGCCCCATAAGTCTCACTAGCTTGGTCTGCAAAGCTATTGAAAGGATCATCATGGACCTTATAAATAAACATATTGGGGACCTACAGACACTGGATCCTACCTAGTTCGGCTTTAAGGGCAGCTCCTGCCTCTTAAACCTGGTCGATTTCTTTGAAACAGTCACCAAGGCCATTGACAAGGAGAAGGTGGTCCACACAGCCTACCTGGACCTCACAAAAGCCTTCGATACAATGCCCCACTTGGGCATTATAGATAAGCTCACCAGCTTAAATATAAACCCCTATGTCACTAGATGGGTTGCAAACTGGCTCAAGGACAGAGCCCACATGGTTAGAATAGCTGGAGCCATGTCAGACTCCAGACCAGTTACAATTGGCGTCCCACAAGGCTCAGTCTTGGGACCTCTCTTGTTTGGTATATATTTCTCGGAGGTACAGACCAACATGGAAGGACTGTGGCTGACCAAGTTCGCAGATGACTGCAAACTGGGCACCATAATAGACTCTCCAGCCGACACAAGCATCCTCCAAAAGGGCCTCATAGAAACAGACAACTGGTGCCAGAGCCATGGCCTCAAGCTAAACGCCAAAAAGTGTATAGTCATCCCCTTTGGCAAAAACAAAGTGCCCACAAATTACCACATAGGTGGTAATACATTAAGTACAGAAGTAATTAGGGACCTGGGGACCCAAGTTGATAGCAATCTCTCATTTGACAACCACGTGGCCAAAGTGGTTAGAAAAACATTTTATATAGCCCACCTAATCATGAAGGGATTCACATCTAGATCAGGGGAGGTCATCGTGCCTTTTTACTCATCCCTCATCAGGCCCATAATTGAGTACAATGCCCCTTTTGTGATGTACCTTACCAGACACCTGCAGCAACTGGAAAGACCCCAAAAGTACCTCACCAAGAGGTTCAAGGGGCTCAAACAGATGCCGTATGCTGCCCGGTTAAAGAAACTCCAGCTCTACTCAGTGGCATACCGCCTGCTCAGAGGCGATCTGTGCCTGACGTATAAAGCCATGTCCAACCCGGAATTAATGGATATGCTGCACCTCAGAATATCCAAATCCCATCGAGCTACACGCTCGAGGGACTTAAACCTCAGCACTGAAATAAATAGGACATGCTGGAGGGACAGATTCATAACCCAGAGGCTCCCTTCACTCTGGAATAAAATCCCAGTCCAGGTTAGGCAGAGTCCCTCATTGACTCACTTCAAGAGGAATCTTGATGAGTGGATGGGAGATCATAAGTTTACACCGGGTATCACTTCTGTGTCACTGTTAGACAGAGGCACATTATACTAACCTCGAAAAAGGGCATAGCAAAATTAATTTAAAATGGGTGGCGAAAGCCATACACACTCTGGCTAGGCTTATAAATGTACTAGGGCAGATAGCCTAGTATGAACCTATGAACCTATAAAAATCAAAGACTTAGAGCTTGCACAGGGTAAAATGACCTTTGCTTTTTGATAACCCTCTGACGCCAAAAAATAGGCCAAGGGAAAAAAAAAAAAAAAACTTGAGGCTTCTGCTGTCCATCTGCACCTGGATGCCTGTGTTGTATCTCCTGATGAGTCCTTGGACTTTCCAGTCCCTTTAGCTGCACCCTCTGTCTTAACCCATTCAAAGGCAGTATGGCACAGCTTTCTCCCACATCCATCACATCTAATCAGACACCCGTTTCTTTTAAGAAGGGAGAACTGTGGCTTATTGTTTCAGAGGGACCTGAGAGCATACCTCAGATCTTAGTTAGGGAAGAAGTTCCCACTTCCTTGAATGAGAAACATCAGGGCTCAGTCCCATTGTTTTGTGCAAGCAGACATCCATCTTAAGAAGAAGCAGAAGTCTAAGCATACTGCTTCTCCTCAGACATCTAGGGATCCCCAGAAGGATAAAAGGGTTTTACACATGGGATATTCAAGGCCGTTGTGTTTTTAAAGCATCCTCAGTTTTCTGCTGTTGCTCCTTCTGCTTCCTTCCCTTTCAAGAGTCAGAGAGAGGTTCCTTCTGAAGGGAAGGATGCAGCCTCTGAGGAGGATTCCTTGGCCTCTTCCTTCCAAATCCATTCCCCTGTGGTTCAGGCTACTGATGAAGGGGATGCCTGATCTTCTGACTCTCCTCTTGAGGAACTTTCCTTTGGGGACACTGTCACTAATCAGTAGTATCATTGCATTTATGTAAAACTTTTCACAAAGGAGTTTCTCACATTAGGCCTCCAGTTAGACAGCCTTACAGAGCCATGGAACCTCACGTTAGTTCTCCAGTCTTTGACTCAGCCCCCCTTTGAGCCCGCAGCAAAATGTGACCTTAAATTCTTGTCATGGAAATCCTTCTTCTTGGTAGCCATCACATCAGCCAGATGAATTTCTGACCTTTAGGCATTGTGCACCGAAAGACCCTATCTAATCTTCCACAAGGACAGAGCATCACTCAGGACGAATCCATCTTTTCTCCGCAAAATCGTTTCTGATTTTTCCATCAATCAGTCTATTGGCCTACCAGTATTTTTCCCATGTTTTTCTAATAAAGGGGAATAGTGCCTAGATTCTTTGGATGTACACAGGCAATTGAGATTTCATTCAGACAGGACCAAAGCAATACGTAAAACTGACCAACTTTTAATTTCCTTTTCTGGACTTAGATTGGGAAATTCTGTCTTTAAGGTCACTTTATCAAAATGGTTAAGGAAATGCATACACCTCACTAATTCATTTTCAGTACAACCTATGCCACAGAATATTAAATGCCATTCTACCAGATTTATGGCAACATCCGTAACCTTCCACCCCAGGGCTTCTATGGATGATATTTGTGCATTAGCCACTTGGGCTAAACCCCACACTTTTATCAAGCATTACAAATTGGATGTGGTCTCCAGAGGGAAACCTGCCTTCTGCTCAATGGTACTCAGGAACGTTCTTCCATAAGGGCTGCCCAAGGATCACAAGGTAACTGGGGATTCTGTCCCATCAGTGATGAATGGAAAGAAGATTAACAACATCAGATACAGAAGTTATGTTTTACCATAACATTGCATCTGTGTTGTTGATATTCTTTCATTCATCACTTCCCACCCTCCTTCCCCCACCAAAGGCTCCTGGGGGATACTTTGGGTCCACGTGGTGTCTTAGGGCATTTGTGCAGAAGTGGCCTCCGCTTTTATGTATACAACATGGGCAAACTCGATCTAAGGTAACAGGGAGAAGGGCATTGTGGGTAGAAGCTTGGCTCGAATTTTTTGGCTGGCGCGAGCTTGGTATAAGCCCGACTCGTTTCTGAGGGCTCGGAACCGAACAAATCAGTGATGAATGAAAGATCAACAACACAGATGGAATGTTATGGTAAGACATAAGTTCTTTTTCTCAAGTTGCTAGACATTCCATTAAAATTCATTTAGAATACTGCTGATGCCTGTTGTAGAGCAGTAGCTGCTGCTGGCTCTGATCTTCATAGATATTCGACTTAGACTTCAATGCTTACCTGAAGATGCCATTGCTAAACCTTTAGGCTCCCGGTTGGATACGCAACATCTGTTTACTTTTGCTGTTGCAGGACTTTTCAAAACATTACATGAGAAAGGTAAGATCAAGTAAGATTTTAAGCATATTTTTATTTCTTCAGTTCCAAGTTGCAGATAATCAACTTTGCTAAGGTTTGGCACCTTTGTTCATAAGAATCAAAAGCCATCTCAAAAGAGGTAAAAAAAAAAAAAAAAAAAAAAAAGAGATTTCACACAAATCTCAATAGGATTCTTCAACAGGATTCTTAGGGATCAAAGCCCTCCTTTCCTGACGGAGCAGCCTCATTGTGAATATCAGCCCTTTCTCTTCCTCCAGCTCTGTCTCAAAAGCTATCATTGTCCTTCCCAATCTGGTAATCTGTAACTTCAGACAAACAGGTTCTTTCCATCATCCATAAGGGTACAAAATGTCTTAGATTGCCCCCTCATACGTCTCAGGTTTTCCTCAGCCTCCTCAAAACCAGCTTCGATTCATTCTTCATCATTTATATGACCTTTTTCCTTATGGGACAATATAATTTGTTCCTCCTTATCAGTTAGGAAGAGGTTTTTATTTCAGATATTTTTGTGGTCCCACAAAGGAGGGTGAGTGGTGACCCATTCTGAATCTTTCTTAACACCTGTTCTAAAGTTCTGAATTTCAAGATGTTGACACTGCAGTCCTTGATTACAGTGATCCTTCCCTAAGCCGTTTTGGAGACATTGGATTTAAAAGATGCTTAGCTTCACATTCCAATTAATCCAGAATGCAGGATTATTTTCATGTTTTTATGTTTCTTCATATCACTTTCAGTTTTCTGCTTTACCCTTTAGTCTTTCAAGTGCCCCAAGGTATTCACAAAGTGCCTTGTGCCTGACGTTGCCTTTTGCAGACTTTAAGGAATCAAAATATTTCCTTATTTGGATAATGTCATGATTCAGGCTCCTTCCAGAGAGGCTCTAAGGTACTTTTGTAATTAATCTTGTGCACAGTCTTGTATTCACTTTGAATGTCAATAAGTCTTGCTTAAGCCCATCCCATGATATAATTTTTTTAGGATGTAGGCTCAACATTCTGTATGTGAAAGCTTTCCTTTCTACAGATGAAGTTCACTTCCTCTCAAAATACTTTCTAACCTTTCTTACCTCGGATATTACCACAGCAAGAGACATATTGAGAGGCATAACATCAACAATTACGATTGTAGCTTATGCCAAATTCCACATACAGGGGAACCTCAGATTAGTTTGGATACTGCACTGCCATCCATTAAACTTCCCAATTCTTCTCTTGTCTTTAATCAAGAAGGAATTTATTTGGTGAATCAAACAGCTTTCACTTGACTAAGTAGTGACCTTTCTGGTTCCTTTCCCTTGCCAGGAGCTATTCATTGATGGCAGCTTTGGTTCTCTTCTCTTTGTTAATTGACTGGGGGCAGTCATCACAAGATACCGCACTGGATGGATTTGTTCACAGAATGAGGGCTTTGTACTGCACTCGTCTATAAACTCTAAATCTGACTCTCTGGGTGATGCAGTTTTAATTGCATTTAGGTGCCATTTTGCTATGGGTGTTCTTAGAGTCATACAGATGGCATATAAATAAATAAGATGGCATATAAATAAATAAGTAAATAAAAAGACTACAAGGAAATCTTATGTTTCTAAATGGAAAAGATTTTCCATATGGTACCACAAAGAGTCATGGCACTTATCAGCTGGATATTCCTAACATACTTTATTGAGTTATTCAGTTCTGGACAGGCATTTTCTTCTGTTAAAGCCCATCTGTCAGCCATCTCTGCCTGCCTCTAGATCTACCACTTGCTACTCATTTTGAGGGCAAATAAGTTTTGAAAGGCATCCTACTCATCAGTCCACCAAGAAGAGCTCTTCCCTTTTCTTGGTATCTGAGTTATCTATTAGAAACAACTACCATTCTCCTTTTGAGCCTGCTGCTACTTATTTCTTTATTGACCTGGAAACTCCAACTGGATACAAGTCCTTTTTAAGGCAGGGTCAAGGCAAAAAAGCTCCCATGTTTACATTCTTAGCAGTTTTTCAATACATAGGCAGGCATTCATGACATTTCAAAATACATGCTAGTTACATACATGGAGTACATGCAGCGCATATACATTTGTGACATTGCATGTTTAGTTAGGTATGTAGGTGTTGAAAAAAAAAACAAGCATACTTAATAAAATATGCAGTTGTAGGAAAAAGAGAACATTGCATTTATATTTGGATAGTAATAGAGATGGTAATACAATGCAGGAGAGAGAGATCCGTGGTTTGAGAGAGGAAGAAATATGAAATTTAGTGATGGCTTACATAAAGTGTTGTGATGCCTGGGTGAGTCTGTGAGAGGGAGCGATGGGATTTTGACAGAAATAGTGGCTTAATAGTTTGTTGGGTTTATGAATTAGCCAAGTGTAGTGCAAGAGCAGATCCATGTTTGTTGTAGATCCTGTTTTAGTAGACTTAAATCATTTCTCAGTCTCTGTTTGTTTTATCTGTAGTGGAATGGAATTCCGTATTTTTGTGATATAGTGGTTGTAGAACGAGTTGCCTGCCAAATTTTTTAAATTACTTTCAGTTTGGAGAGATTTGTTATTGGAATGTAGAGTTCTGTTGCTGTATATGTGTAATATGTTTTAGAGAGTGGCAACTTTCTGGCTTTTTAGAGAAGTTTGAGTTATTAAGGTGAGAGTTGGTAAACTCTGGGTGTGGATAGATTTTTTTTTTTTTAGGAGAACATAGAGTGAACATAGCTATTTTATTAGCATTTGCCAAGTTTAGATTTGATGGCAGTGTTAAGATTTGTAATGATAGAGTATGCATTAGGGTATGCATACAAGAGAGATGGGAGGAGGGATTTTCTTGTGGTTTCGTTTAGGTATTGTTTTGCTTTATAAAGGGTGCCTAGTTTTTATGTTTGTGATAGCTTCAACAAGATATTGGTCATATTTAATTCCGTCATCTATAAGTACTCCAAGTAATTTTGTTTCTGTCGCAGTTTCAATTCTTGTATTGTTGGTTGAAAAAATATGGAATGATTGTTTTTGATTATTAAACTGTTTATTTGTAAAGAGGATTAGAGTAGTCTGTTTTGCATTTAGTAGCAGGTCTGCAGTGCCTAGGCAAGTTTCATCGGATGTGAATGACTCTTGGATAAGTTCTTGGAGGGTTTTTATTATTGCGGAACTGCAAGTGGGTGCATTTTCTCCATATCTAACTAGTTTTGCTTGTTTGGTGGTGGTATGGGGTTTGTTAATGAATATATTGTATAGTGGTGGACACAGTATTGAACCTGTTACTGGTAGGAAGGAAGAGAAATCTTGATTTCATTTTACTGATGGTTTCATGGTAATCTCTCAAATAAAAAACAAAATAAGTGATGTTTGAGTTAAACCTGGGGAAGAGAGTTCAGTGAGAAGCTTTTGATGGAAACTTTATCTAATGCCTTGGAAAAATATAGGAAGACAGCTGATACTAGGTTGCCTTCATTTGGTTATGGTTGATAGTAAAGCTAAGAATAGTCATTGTAGTACTATTTTTGCTAGAAGTGGCAATATTGCAGTTGGTACATAGTTAAATATGTCTGTTTAATTTCCTCCTTTGTGGAGTGGTATTATAAATTATTTCTTTGAGATAGGGCATGGTTTTCTGTTATATATCAGTTAAGAGACAAGGAAGGCTAGAGCATCAGCAGCAAGTTTTAGGTACCCTGTTGGCAGGTTGCCAACTGCTAAGGTTGTTGGTCTGAGGTTGTGTAAATATGTTATGGTGGCAGTTAAGACTGGTTGGAATGAAAAGGGTGAAGCATTATTATTAGACGGGATGGAGAAGTAGTGGGTAGATGAATTTTGTGTTGTAAGAAAGATTATTCTTTTTATCAAGTAGGCACTGAACTTGGTTGCTGTACTGTCTGCATGGTTATTGGTTGTTGGTGAGGAAGTGATTTGGTCGTGGTGTAGTAATTGGTTTAATGAAGACTAGAACACCATGGGGTTATTTTAGTGTGTGATTTGGAGATCCGGAAAATTTTTTTTTTTCATTTGTTATTAATTTCTTTGCCAAATTTCATAGGTATCTAAAATGCTATTAAGTGGAGTGGATTTTGTTTTTGGACCTTAGTTTCCATGCTTTGTTTCTTTGAAGGAGTTCTTGCCTCATTTCTTTTGTTAGCTAGGGTGCAGGGTTTGACCTGACTCTGATGTTCTTCAGGTTCCACTCTTGCATTCATCACCTGTGGAGTTATCCCAGCTGTGGTAGCCCTTGGCCTGCCCAAATACCAGAGTTAGTGTTTTTCTGTGTCGGCTTCTGTTGCTTGCTGGCTGATATCAGGTCGTCATTGCTATAAAGGAAGGCAGGCGATGCCATTACATCAGTCTTTCTTGCCGTGGAGCCCATAGCAGAAGCAGTTCGCAAGTCTGCCGGTCTGTCACTACCAGAGTTTGAATTACAGCTGAAAACGTCTAAAGCTAAGTACCCTGTTGAGGATCCTTTTTTCTTGCACTAACTGATGTCTGAAAAAGTTAACAATTGTCTCACCTGTGGAAAGCAAATATCACACCGAGACTTCCATTCATACTATGTCACTTGTTTAGGCCCAGACCACGATGTCCACCGTTGTTGGTTCTGTGCCCTCTTTAACACAAGAACCATTCATAGTAGAGCTCTTTCTGTATCCAGGTATTTTCGTCTTCCATCTTCGCATTATGAAATGGTGTTTGTCAGCCAGCAACTCGGAGACATTCTAAAAAAAATGTAAGGACAAAGATAGAGACAGACCACACAAGGCTAAGCCTTCCTGCGACTCTACCGCTAAACAGATTGTCATTTCTCCGGAATTCAGTCAGGCGCCTTCACAGCCCCTGATACCCGACTCTATTCCTTTGTAGGCCTCTACTGAGACCCTTTTGGAGTCTTGTATGCCGCAGACATCTTCTTCGTCTTCCTAGCCTTTGGTTGCCTCTGCCTTGGTTGGGTCTGAAGCCACGACGCAGGCACCGACTCCCGAGGAATCTTTTTGCACTACCACATCTAGACAAAAAACGATGTCTTCTCCGACTGCTGTTTCTCTCAAACCGATGGTTACCCTTAGGCCGGGAGGCAAACCTACTCCTAGGAAAACTACCTCTAGTCACCATTTCACCCCTGCTCCTCCTCTCCAGGCCCAGATGCTCAAAATGGCAGAGGATCTTATCAGCCTTATCGGGGTAGTCAAGCAGCACCTTCTAAAAGAAAAAGGGACTCTTCCCCTGAAGTAGTGACAGAACAGGGGTCTGATTACTCAGATTTTGAAGAGGAACAGCAACCTCTTACTGCTTATGAGGATTCAGATGCAGCGGAATCCATTCCTTCTGCCTCCTTACCTGAAGATCTTTCTTTTGGGGGAAACCCTTCACAACCCCAGTGAACATTTCCACTGGGAATACCAAGATTTCCCTCAGTATAAGAAAAGACTAAGAGAGTTTCTAGACCTGCCCCAGCACAGACCCTTGGCCATCCCTCCTATCTTAGAGGTGGTGGATGATGTCTTCCAGGAATCCAGCTTAACTCCTGATGGCCTCCCACCTGCTTCCAGAAAACCTGACAGGCATTATAGAATACCGGATTCTCACACATACCTGTACAGAAGTCCTGCTGCAGACCCAGAGGTCATTACACAGGGAGCGAAAGTAGCTAAGGCTAGTTCTGCAAAAAATCCTACTCCTTCTGACAAGGACTCTAGAGCTCTGGACAGATGGGGTAAAAAAAAGTATACACCTCTGCAACCTTAGCTATCAGAGCACTCAACTGTCAGTTCCACATGTTAAAATATCAACACACTTTGGAACTATTAAAACAAAAGATTGCAACTCTTCCTGACTTTGCCATTTCGAAAGAGTTAGCAGATTTACTGCACTCTACTTGCCAAGTTGCTAAACATTTTTTACACTGTGGATATGACGCCCTAGAAGCTTCAAGCAGGGCAGCAGTGTTGGGATCTGTCATTAGGAAACATGCATGGTTGAAGGAGCATAGTCTCCCTGATCATGTCAAATCTAAATTACTTTATGTACCCTCACCCTGATTGACTTCTTTGAATCAGTCTCCAGAGATGTGGACGAGGGCAAGATGGTCCACACAGCCTGTCTGGACCTCGCCAAGGCCTTCAACATCATCCCCCACTCTGGAATCATAGATTAACTTACTAAGCTGGGCATTAATTCCTATGTCACTCAATGGGTTGCCAGCTAGCTTACTGACAGAACACACACTGTAAAAGTAGCCAACATAAAACAATTCAGCTCCAGACAAGTGGAATACCTCAGGGTTCAGTCCTGGGACCGCTGTTTGGCATTTACTTCTCTGAAGTACAGGCCAACACTAAGGGACTCTGGCTAACAAAGGTCACAGATGACTGCAAACTGGGAGCCATTATTGAATCCCCAAATGATGTGGATATTCTACAAAAGGGCCTTACAGAAACAGATGCTTGGTGCCAGAGCCATGGGCTCAAGGTCATGGCCAAGAAATGTATAGTTATCTACCCCCTTTGGGCAAAAATATGTATCCATGAATAACCATATAAGTGGCAGTACACTAAACACCGAAAGTGTGATAAGGGACACAGGTGGACAGTGGTCTCACCTTCGATAACCACATCGCCACAACAGTCAGGACATCTTTCTATGTGGCACACCTCATCACTAAGGGCTTTTCATCCAGAAAAAAGGAGGTCATTGTCCCACTGTACTCATCCCTCATTAGACCCATTATAGAATAAAATGCCCCGTTTGGTATGTACTTCACAAGACATCTGCAACAGCTGGAAAGGCCACAGAAATACCTCACTAAAAGAATCACAAGCCTAAAGCAGATGCCCTATGCTGACCATCTAAAATAAATTCCAGCTATACTCTCTGGCATATCGTCTACTCAGAGGTGATCTCTGCTTAATATACAAGGCCATGTCAAACCCTGAGCTGCTGGACATGCTCCACTTAAAGAAATCCCAATCCCTCAGAGCCACATGCTCCAGGGATCTAAACCTTGTCATCACAATGAACAAAACATGCTGGAGGGATAGGTTCCTGACCCAGAGACTCCCCATACTCTGGAATAGGCTGCCCATACATGTCAAGCAGAGCGCCTCCTTTGACCCTCTTCAAAAGGAACTTTGACAATTGGATGGGAAATTTACCTCAGGGATCACGTCAATCGCCCTGCTAGACAGGGGTCCAGGGAAGTAAATATTCTGGGAAGAAATAGCCAGGGAATTGTTATGACTAGGCTTGTATAGGCCCTAGGGCGGATAGCCTAGTACCAACCTATGAACCTATGAGGCAACTTTTGGGATACGAATCTGTCTCTCCAGAAAATTCTGTTAGAGTCACAAATAAGGTTACAGTCCATAGAATGTGTAACTTTTGTGTAATTTTTCTTGTGAATATGTAACATTTTTATCAGGGCTGGATCAGAGAATGCATTGTAGGTCAGGCATGTCACCTGTCAATAAACAATATGAGCTGGAGTAAAGACATAGGGCCTTTAGTCGGTCTGCATAAGACACGTGTCTTAGGCTTTGTATTTTTTAGTGTTTTGTACTTTTTAATGAGAAACCTCTGAAGCTGCTCCAGCTGGTGTATGTACCTGGGTAGATATATGCAGAACAGAGCATTGTACTCAATTATGGGCTTGATGATGCCATGCCTTTACTTATAAGTTGAGCCACACTCCTCACTACTGTAGCTACTTGGTGGTCAAAGTTTAGGTTACTGTCTGTGTGTGTTCCTAGGTCCCTCACCACTGGGTCTACTTTTAGGGGTGTATTGTCATTATTATAATTTACAGGGATTACTTCAGCTACTGAAGGGTTTGATTGCATATTTTTTTAGCATTTAACGCAGACCATGGTTTTGGCACCAGTCATTTGTAGGCCTGTTTATAGGATGTCATCATCATTTGGGGATTCAGTGATTGCTCCCAGCTTACAGTCATTGGCAAACTTGGTGAGCCAGAGGCCCCCAACATTGGCCTTCACTTCAGAGAAGTATATACTAAACAGGAAGGGGTCCTAACACTGAGCTCTGTGGGACGCTGCTTGTAACAGGTTTCTTATCAGAGGTGAATTCACCTATCTGGTGAATATGTGCCAGGTCAGTGAGTCAGTTTGCTATCTCTCTGATGATGTAGGGTTTATGTCTGTAAATTTGTCTATGATCCCTGTGTGGAAGATTGTGTTGAAAGCTTTGTCCAGGTCTAAATAAGCAGTGTGTATCATTTTACCCTCTTCTATGGCCCTGGTGACTTTCTTGAAGAAGTCCAGCACTTTGAGCAGGCACGGCCTCCCTTTGACAAAACCAAATTTGGTCTGGTCCAGTATTTGGGAGTTCCCATGTCATTATTGATCATGTCAATGATTCTCTCCATGGCCTTACAGATAAAACTGATCAAGCTTATGGGTCTGTAGTTCCCTGGGTCAGTTGTTGGGCCCCCTTGTGCAGAGAGATGACTTTTGCAGTCCTGAATTCCTCTGGTTCGGAGGCTGTGGTTAAAGAGGGTTTCTAGTTCCCCTGATAGATTCTGTTGTAAGCTATTTAGGAAGCATTCTGGAAAGTTGTTGGGACCCATGGAGGCTGTTTTTTTGGATTTTGCAAATAAGGACCTGTTCCCTCGTAATGACCAGTAGGAGAATGGTTGCAGGTATTTCTTTGGGTGTGGTAGGAGGTAATGAGAGAGAAGTTTGAACTGAACTTGTGGGCCAGTAGGTGTGCTATAGTTTCAGACTAGGTGTAAGTGTTCATGATTAACATATTGCTGACCATTTCCCATGAGCTTATGAACATAATTAAAAAAAAACATATGGTTGTCTTTCACCTGGAGGCTATCTTTGCTTCATAGTTTCCTTTGGCAGATTTGACCAGCTCTCTGTTTTATTTGTTTAGACAGGTGAATATCTTTTTGCACTGTTTTATCTGTTCCTCCTTGGCTTCGGAGAGGATTTTTTTCCTTTTGTTTAATAGCCAGTTTATGCTAGGGGTCCACCAGGCTGGTTTATTATTGTCAAGTAATAATAGGTTTGACTCAGACAGGTACTACCTCCTTTATGCAGCTATGAATGTTGTTGTACAGTGCTTTTTTGTACAGCTCAGAGTAGGCCTCAGTATCATGTGGGTTCGGAGATGCTTGGAAGTTTAAAAAGCTGTCATTTTGAGGTAATTGGCCTTAGCAAAGTTTGGAGTTTGATGAGGGTTCTAGGTTAGTTTTAATACTAAAGGAGATCATTTTGTGGTTAGATCTTATGAGGGAGGAGTTAATGCATTGGAGCGAGCAGCATATGTTTGTGAGCACTAGGTCTAGGATATTTGTACCTCTAGTTGGGGAGCTAACTAGTTGCTCCAGGGTTTTTGGTTTGACCAAGTCCAAAAACCTCTGAGCAAGTGAATTTTTGTTCATATAAGTCTCGCAGTTTATGGACGGGTAGTTCAAGTAACCCATAAGTGTGGTGTTAGGCTGAATGTTAAGAGATTCCAGTAGGTTTAGGTTGGAGGTTTGGTTTTCCAGACTCATTTTAGGGGAGCTGTAACTAGTAAGGCTATGATAGGGGGTCACACCTATGGTTAGTTGGGCATAAAGCACCTCAAGTAGGTCATTTTGTTGGACCAGTCTAGCAGTGTACTTGTCCTTTATGAATACTTAGACACCTCCTCCTTTTGTTTTATCCTGAGTTGAGGGGGATCAAAATGTATGAAAGGCATTGTAACCTTTGATAACCCGGATGCTTTCCATGGTTCTGAATCATGTTTCCATGACTGCACGTATGTCTGTGATGTCCATACATTTACTGCTGCAGTATTCTTAACAGTTGGGATTCCCTGCCATGGAACATCCAGCCAGTCTACCAAAGACTACTTGTTTCTTTTACAATGTATGCTGAACATCACCCAAACACTCCTTGCATAGCATAGGGCATAAAGGTGATGTCCAGTCCTGCCATAATCAGAACTTCTTTGCCACCAATCTGAACGTATCTTTTTGCCATTGGTCTTTTTACCTTGGTCCTTCTTCTGCCAGTTGAATGCATTTTCATTCTTCAGTGACTAACCTACGCCTGTTTGCTGACTTCTTTTGCAATTGCAGAGAAGTGCCCCATTGTGGATTTTTTTTCTTACTTTTTTTTTTTTTTTTTTGCTGATCCTTGGTATTAATGTCATTCAGGAAGGGTAAATACCAGTGTGGGAGACAGATTCCCTATAAAGACAGCCATAGGTAAGTGTCTTTTTGAAAGGGATTGTAGCCTTTGATAACTAGGGTGCTTTCCATGGTTCTGAATCACGTTTCCATGACTGCACATACAGTGGATATAAAAAAAGTGCACACACCCCTGTTAAAATGCCAGGTTTTTGTGATCTAAAAAAATGAGACCACAATAAATCAATTCAAAACTTTTCCCACCTTTAATGTGACCTAGAACCTGTACAATTCAATTGAAAAACAAACAAATCTGTTAGGGGAAAAATATAAAAAATAAAAATCATACAATAAGCTGGTTGCATAAGTATGCACACCCTTAAGCTAATACTTTGTTGAAGCATCTTTGATTTAATTACAGCATTCAGTCTTCTTGGGTAGGAGTCTGTCAGCATGGCACATCTTGACTTGACAATATTTGCCCACTCTTCCTTGCAAAAGCACTCCAAATCTGTCAAATTTCGTGGGCATCTCTTGTGCACAGCCCTCTTCAGGTTACCCCACAGATTTTCTATTGGATTTAGGTCTGAGCTCTGGCTGGGCCATTCCAAAACTTTAATTTTCTTTTGGTGAAGCCATTCTTTTGTTGATTTGGATGTATGCTTGGGGTCATTTTTATGTTGAAAGGCGAAATTCCTATTCATCTTCAGCTTTTTTTTATATCACAAAAACCTGGCATTTTAACAGGGGTGTGTACACTTTTTATATCCACTGTATGTCTGTGATGTCTTTACATTTACTGCTGCAGTATTCTTAACAGGTGGGATTCCCTGCTGTGGAACATCCAGCCAGTCTACCAAAGACGACTTGTTTCTTTTAAAAGGTATATCAAACGTCCAACACTCCTTGTGTAGCATAGGGCATAAAGGTGATGTTCAGGCCTACCATAATCAGAACTTCTTTGCCATCAATTTGAACGTATCTTTTTACCATTGGTCTGTTTACCTGCATCAGTTTTCTGCCAATTGAATGCATTTTCATTCTCCAGTGACTACCTATGCCTGTTTGCTGACTTCTTTTGCAATTGCAGGTAAGTGCCCCATTGTGGATTTTTTTTTTGCTCCTTGGGATTAATGTCATCCAGGAAGGGTAAATGCCAGTGTGGGAGACAGATTAACCACAAAGACTGCCATGATAAGTGTCTTATTTGTTTAGGAGCTTTTCATGACCATATGCTCGCTCCGCGTCCCACCCTGCCCCCGTATCCCACCCGCCCCCAGTACCCCTATATTTATATTTAACTTACCACACCCCTCCTTTATCTCTAGCCACTCAAAACTCTTGGCCCACCTCTTTCACTGCCCCTCCAAGTCCACTAGGCTCACAAATCACACTGCCTCACTCCCCACCCCGCCTCTCCCCCAACCAATACCAAACCACCTACACTAACTATCTTATAACCAATCAAGCAACAGTATGAAGTCCTTAACACCCCATATCACTATACGAGCCCAAAAAACTGTAACTCTCACCCTACCAATTCTTATCACACTATACCTGCTAACTATATACGAGTCCCAGACACACCCAGGTTTTCATTATCCAAAGTACCAAACTAGTACTCCCACATTTCTGATCAACACTAATCACCCTACTCACTACCTAATCAACAAAACACCGCTTACTCACTTCCACTACTCCTATAAACCAAACATAATCTACCCCAAGTCCAAAAACATAGATAAACTACTACATAAACTGATGAAGCTAATAATGTATCTTAGAAAAACATAAATATAGATGGAGACATACATCCAAACCCAGGCCCTCCATCAAATGACAGTGCAAATAAAACATCCTTGTTTCCAAGACCTCCTGACTCCTTCTTATTTGCCACCTTAATATTAGAAGCCTAAATAATAAAATTCATAATCTACATGCTCTTTTAGCAACTTACCTCCCTGACATTATGTGTCTCACAGAAACCTGGCTCAAACCAGAGACCAAAGATAACGAAATCCTGCCACCTGGCTACAACATATACAGGACCGATCGCCTCAAAAAGAGGTGGTGGTACTGCTGTGCTCTTCAAAAGCACACTCAACGTTACCCTACACCCCACTCAGCCACCGCAAATACCCAACGAGAATTAACAACCCTAAAACTACAACTAAATAAAGAAAAAGTATTAACCTAATCAGAATCTATATTCCCCTGGGAACAACTCTGACACTCTTGAGAACACTCTAAGTTGGCTGACAAATAACTTCCCACAAGAAACCATAATTCTGGGAGATGTCAACATTGACTGGAATCAATGTGTGTCAGAGACAGACCCAACCAATATCAATCTCCATGGCTTCTCACAAAATATTACCACCTCTACTAGAATTGGCAGCAACAAACAAAAGAAAGTATCCTAGACTGGATACTCACTAACCATAAACCCGAACTTATAAATCTGGGACTATTACTAATGAGCTCAGTGATCACCTCATTACTTATATGGTAAAAGCAAAAGTGGTAGCTGCCACCTCCTGTACTCAGGACTGTTAGAAGCACCAAACATTTTGACATCACTAGATTCGAAATGAGCTGCAGTCCTGTAACTGGTCAATCCTAAAACACCTCCCACTAGAAGAAGCTGTAATAAAATTTAACTCCACATTTCTAAACATACTTGACACACATGCCCCCAAACGGTTAATCAAAACAAAAGCTCTCATAGCACCATGGCTATCAAAAGACTCCACAGCCAAAATCAAAGCTAGAAACAAAGCATGGAATAAATGGCGTACTACCAAGACACCCCTAGACCGTACCAACTTCCAAAAACTAAGAAATGACACAAAAATCTATCTTAATGGACAAAAAGAACTACTATTTCCAACTACAACATAAACATCAAAACAACCCCCAAAAGTTTTGGACAGGAATAAACAAACTTCTCCATCCAGGCAGGTCCTCCACCCCCCACCAGCAAACCTAACTATGAAAAACCCAGATGAAGTGGCCACATCCTTTAATACCTTCTTCATCGATGTGATCAAATCCTTAGCCAACCAACAAGTAGCCCCTGCTCCCTAACCACAAGTCCCACCCAGAAGACCACGCCGTTATTCAACCTACAACCTGTCCCTACTGCATACATCCGATCCTTACTAAGGAAACTAAAGCCAACCACTCTCGGCAGACCTACTTCCAGCAGACTTTCTACAAAAAGCTGCGGATGTTATAGCCTATCCCATCTCAATCTTAATTAATCGGACCATAACTGAATCCACAATCCCTCCATATGGAAAATCTCCCATGTCATCCCCTCCATAAAGGTGGCTCATCCACTGTCCTCTCACACTACAGTCCAATAGCCATTTTGTCACCACTGGCAAAAATCATGGAAAAAGTATTCACAAACAACTCATCCACTACCTAACTCAGGAAAACCTGCTAACCACCTCCCAGCATGGCTTCAGGCCCAAACATAGCACTACTACCGCTCTCCTCTCTTTCACAAACACTATCAATCTTAACCGGAATGACAAAAAAATTTCTTCAGCCCTCTTCTTGGACCTATCAAAAGCTTTTGATATGGTCAACCACAAACTCTTGCATGCAACCCTAAAAACTCTCTATCTAGATAACAAAACCCTAGACTGGTTTCATGCCTATCTTTCTGATAGGCAACAAGCTGTGCTCTGGCAAAGCAAGCTCTTCGACCTCATACCCAACACCATAGGAGTCCCCCAAGGTTCCATACTTGGCCCTCTTCTATTTTCCATCTTTATTAATGATCTTAACAAAGTCATCCCAGAGTCTACATGTATTCAATATGCTGATGACTCGACTTTAATTTGCTCAGATAGATCCCCAACTATTCTATTATCCAAAACTCAAGACTGTTTCACTGCAGTTGAGAATTGGTTATCAGAACGCCAACTGATCCTTAATCCAAAAAAAACGAAAATGCTACTCTTCCATCCTACCCATAAAACACCAACTTTTCCCTTTTGTGTACAATCCAACAATGGAACCACCATCACCCCGACCCTCATACCAAGCTATTAGGGGTTACCATTGACAACAAACTCAGATTTGATGTGCACATCAACCAAACTATCAAAACTGTTAATAAGAAACTGGGGTCCCTTTATAGAATAAAATCTTTTCTGACTCCCACGGCTAAAGTTGCCATTGCTCGCACCCATCTCCTTTCTACCCTCTTGTATGCCTCCCCATACTTACAAATCCCAACAAATCAGATCTATCTAAACTCTCTTGTTGTTATAATCATATTGCAAGATTTGCCACAGGCCTGCCCTACAAAACCCATCACTGTACTAATCTTCAGAACCTAGGTTGGATAGAACTACCAAATCTACTTCTACAGAAGCAACTTATTATTGCTTACAAAATACTCTCTCAACCTGAAAACACTCCCGGCCTGTCTGGAATAATTACCCCTTATACCAACCTAAATAGACTAAGATCATCTCACAGATTACTCGCACAGACAATCAAATCCTGTAACTCAGGAGGTGACTCTCTGTTTTCAAACACAGTGGGTAAAATATGGAACTCTCTTCCACCTAGTCTCACCGAATTAACCTCCCTAAATACTTTCAGAAATGGCCTCTCCCACCACTTCAAATCGCACTGGCTTTGCCAATGTTCTAATCCAGACTAACCCATAGCTCCCCCTCAACCTCCTCAGTGAAATTACTATCCTCCTAGGCCTCAAGCCATCTACTCTCCCCCTGAAACTAACTACTTGTAGGTTTGTTTCTTATAATAATTGTTCACTGTACATCCTAATGTAACTTTTTCTTACCTGTGTATACTAACTATATGATGCTTTGTTTTTCTCTTTATAATTGTTATTGTACATACTAATGTAACTTTTTTTTCTTCCCTGGGTATTTAGTGCATAACTACAATCGTATGTTAGCTGTTAAACATTGTTGTAACCTACTATGTACTATTGGAACTTTTTGTAACCTACTATGTACTATTGGAGCTTTTCTCCCCGGGCCTCCGCTGAAAATGGACATGTGTCCAGTCGGACTTTCCCGGTCAACAAATGTAAAATAAAATAAAATAAATAAATAAATATGTCTAGTTCTGTTTGTCAGATGTTCTTTCCGAAAACCCTTCACAGTAGACTTTCTTCCCTTTCCTTGTATCTTGAGAACCAGAGTCTTAAGTTTCTCGCTAAAGATACAGTAGAAGGAATCTCCCGCTCCGAGGGTCAGCTGTTTGGGAAAGAGAAGGTGAAAAAGTTTCAACCTGAATCTTCCATAGTCCAACCTTTGCCAGGTGTTTCTCCCGAGTTTGTTACAAACCCGGAGGTTTGCCCAGCTGCATTGTTGGATTTCTCTGCTGCGACTGTGTCAGAGGCTGGTGAGGGTATGGCTGGCAGCACGTCCAAAAGTTCTTTGCAGGCTTTCATCTCAGACATTCATGGGGAACCACAGATAATTTTTATGAGGGGCTTAGGGAAGTTCCTCAGTCTTTGGTTGGGCAAGAAGTTCCTACTACAGTTCTTGACTGCTGTCCTGGGTTTGAACCTTCTGAGCTTTCTGGAGGGGGCATTACCTTAAAGGAGAAACAAAAAATTAAACATGTTTTTTCTGTTCCTATGGATCCACAGATTCAGTGGCAGGTCTTCACTCGGGCTATTTGCTACTTTAATGTCCTTAAAGCCTCCTCAAGGGGGGGTTTGCTTCCTGTTCTTCCTTGGTTCTCTGCTCACATTAAAAGGCCTACCAGAACAGTATTCTTCTGAGTATGATTTGGATAGTGAATCCCTCACTTATTCTACTCGGATTCCTTCTCCTTTAGACTGTAGATCAAAGGAGGAGGAATCTGTTAGTTCAGATGTTCCTTTTGAAGAGATTTCCTTTGGGGACACACTGTCTAGGATGATGGATTTTTTTGAGTGAGATTGTGCTCAGGTCTCTGATATCCATAAGAGGTAATCTGAGTTGCTGCAGTTGGACTCCCGTAAACCTGTGGCTATTCCTTTTGTTTTGGCTGCTTTGCTGGATGCTTTTTCCAATCCCTGTCATGAGCTTTATTCTCTGCCCCCTGCTCCCAAGAGGTTTGACAGGTTTTATAAGGGTACACGAGGACTTTTCTTTCCTGTATAAATGTTCTACTGCTGATCCCTCTGTCATGTCTGTAGCCTCTAGTTAGCCATCCCAGTTGCTTCCTTCACCCAGATTATTGCCTTCTGACAAGGATAGCAGAACTATGGAAAAGTTGGGTAAGGTTTACATTTCTGCTGCTGTGGCTTTTAGGTCTATTATTTATCAGACCCATATGTCTAGGTATGTGTTGGCTCTTCTCTCTCAGGCCTGTTAATTTTTTTTCTGATTTCCCAGACTCCAAGGGTAAAACTTCTATTCTTTTCTTGCTGGGGACTTCCTCTCAAGTCATTCAGCATTCTATTAAATGTAGTTATGATGCATCACATGCCTCTTCTAGTACTGCTGTTTTTAGTTCATTGATGAGGAGATATTCTTGGCTTAGGCTTCAACCTCTGCCTGATGATGTATGATATTAAAGCTAAGTTGATGGATGCTTCTTTGGATTCTAAACTTTTTTGGGGGGAAGCTGCTGGTTTATTTAAGTCCCTTCAGGGTAAGGGTAAGACCTTACAGGAGTTTAAACATGTGTTTGTTTCTCCTATGCCTACATTTCAGAGAAACTACCTGCTAAGCCTGCCTTTGTTTGTAGGCAATCCTGCCCTTCTGCTAAAGGTAGGAAGAGTGGCAAATGGGCTCCTCCTGCTAAGGCTTCTCAGTTTTCATGGACTCTGAAGCTTTCCTTTCTCTACAAACCAGGTGCTGTATGACTCTCTTTCTCTTTGCCATTTTCTTCCTCTTCATGTCCGGTTTCAGATCCCTTAGTATTCTTGGGTTCTGTTGATTAATCATCGGGGTACTTGATGGTGTGGAAGTACCAACCTACATTTATGGGCATTCCTCAATCTCTCAGGAACAAGTTCCCTTTTTTACCAGAGGTTCTTCAAAATCTCTTGACTCAGCATCCTAGTCATGAGGTGCCTGTGTCCCAAAGGGGGAAAGGGTTCTATTCCAGACTGTTTCTAGTGCCCAGAAAAGAAGGCACTTGGAGACCTATTTTAGACCTCTCCCATCTAAACACTTTTCTAATAGTGCCTTCCTTTCAGGTGTTGTCCCTTCAGATTGTTTTCTTTCTTGCTTCCTCAGGCCTGTATGGTATCTCTGGATTGCAAGGATGCTCATCTCCGTATTCTGATCCATCCTCTTTTCAGAAAGTTTTCTTGTTTCTCTGTTGCTAAATGGCATTTTCACTTCTCTGCTTTGCCTTTTCTGCTGCCCCATAGGTGTTCTCCAGATGCCTTCCTCCCATGATTGCTTTTTGCAGGCTTTGAGAAATCAAAAATTTTCCTTACTTAGATGATCTGTTGATTCAGGCGTCCTGTCCAGAAACCCTTTTGCAAAATCTTCATTTTACCATTTCCTTTCTTCAGTGTCTGGGGTTCACTATAAATTTCAAAAAGTCTTTTCTGAATCCTTCCCAGGATCATATTTTTCTGGGTTGTAGGATTCATATGGTGCCAATGCTTGCATCCCTGCCCCTCCAAAGGCTTTAACTCTCATTATTTTCTTTCAAACTCATCTTCCTCTGACTTCCATTACTGCCAGGGAGTTTCTGGGAGTTGTGGGTTTCATGGCATCCACTGTTCCAGTGCTCCCTTTGGCCAAACTTCACATGAGAAAGTTTCAGTGGTTTCTGAAGTCAGTGTGGCTCCAACGTTCACATCCTTTAGACTTTGTAGTTCCACTTCTTCCTTGTCTCGGACAGGAACTTCACTAGTGAATTTAGCAATTCTCTGAATACAGGTATCCCTTTTCATCCCCCTCATCCCTCTTAGGAATTGTTCACAAACATTGCAGACTTGCGATGGGGGGCGAAATTTGGCTCCTAAAAATACAGGAGGTGTGGTCGCCTTGTCAGCAGGAGCAGCACATCAGTGTCAAAAAGATGAGAGCTCTTCTGACCTTTCATCCTCTTTTCTTTCTAGGGCCTCTCAAGGTGTTCACTGAGAATACCACAGTGATGTGGTTATCTGAACAAACATGGAGGAATAACAGCTTATCTTCTTTGCAGGTTGGAGCTTCTGGTATGGGATCTTCTCAAGCAGCAAGTGACTCTTCAGGCAGTTTATATCCTTTCCATTCAGAACCTTGTGGCAGACACTCTGAGCAGGTCCTTAACTCAGTTCTACAAATGGATGCTTCACAGGGATGTGTTTCTGGACATTATCCTCCAGTGCGGTATTCCTCAAGTGGATCTTTTTGCCTCACCTCTAAACACAACTTAGTCTGCTTTGTGCTAGAGTCCCAGGTACTGTGGTGTGGAAGGCGGACACCCTCTCATTTTCTTGGAAGGGGATGATGTTCTTTGTGTTTCACTGTTGCAGTCATCACATTAGAGTTATCCCTTCCAGGGTAGCCCTCGGCCTGCCTGAATACCAGAAGCTTAGTATTTTTACGTCGGTTGCTGTCGCTTCAGGACTGACGTCAGGTCATCAGTAGTGTAAAGTAAAGCATCTGACGCCATTCCATCAGTCTTTCTTGCTATGGAGCCCAAAGCAGAAGCAATTTGCATGAGGGCCGGTCGGCTGCTACCTGAGTTTTGTCTACCAAATTGAAGCTGAAGTCTTCTAAAGCTAAATACCCTGTTGGGGATCCTTTTTTCTTGCACTAACCAATGTCAGAAAAAGTTAACAATTGTCTTGCCTGTGGAAAGCAAATACCACACTGAGACTTCCATTCTTACTGTGTCACTTGTTTAGGGCCAGACCACGATGCGCTCTCGCTTCTGTGCTTTGTTCGAACACCAGAACTACCCATCGTCGAGCCCTTATTGTAGCTAGATATTTTTCCTTACATACATCGAACTCCAAAATGGCTTCAGTAAAACATCCGACAGCAGATCTTCTGAAAAAAACGTAAAGATAAAGACAGTCAGAACTCACAGGTCCAAACCTACCGAAGATGCTCCTGTTAAGCTAGTTGTCAGTTCCCCGGCTGAAACCATGGTTAGGCCTACTGCGAGTGTCTCGGTTTCGGCGCAAGCATGCCTCCGACGACCGAGGCCTCAGAGGCCCCGGCGGAGTCGGCTACAGAAATTTCTACCGAAGAAGCAGGCACACTAGAATTGTCTGACACCATTCCGTTGGACATTTCTACTCCTGCACGTGGGGCAGCTAGACCCCCTGCTTCTATGTCTATTAAGGCCTTCTCCAGGGCTAAAGCAGCTAAACTTTCCAAGGCCTTACCTACAAAAGCTCCACCTCACAGACCTTCCTCAAGTTCTCAAATTCTCAGCCTCGCTGAGGACCTTATTTCTTTGATCAGGGGATCCCAACCTCACCCAGACAGGGTCTCACAACCCCCTCCTGAAAAAAGGCCTAGGACTGAACCCCCTGAACCTCTTTCCTCTGACTATTCCTCGGATGGATCAGATATATCAGACCATCAGGAAGGCCCATACTCACCTTATGAGGATTCGGATGCAGAAGACTGCATTCCTTCTGCCCCCCCCCCCCCCCAGAAGAATTTTCATTTGGAGAAACTCTACATTCAATGAGGGAACATTTCCAATGGCAGGGTCAGGATTTTTCTGATTCTAGGAAAAGGCTAAGGACTTTTTTACACTTACCACAGCATAGGCCTCTAGCCATACCACCTGTACTATCAGTTGTTGATGATGCATACAATGATGCCTGTTCAGCCCCTGATTCTCTTCCCCCGGCCCCTGCCAAACCTGACAGATATTACAGGGTCCCGGATTCTCATTTCCACTTGTACAAGGCCCACGCTGCAGACCCAGAAACCATTTCTCAGGGCCCCAAGGGTGTTGCAGCTGCCTCTGCCAAAAAACCCCTACCCTCTGAAAGAGAATCAAGAGCATTAGAGAGATGGGGTAAAAAAGTTTATACATCTGCTACTCTTTCTGCCAGGGCTTTAAACTGTCAATTTCACATGATACAGTACCAGGAATTTTTGTTAGATCAGCTAAATAAAAAGCTTTCCTCTCCTGAACCTTTAGACCGTAAGTCCCTTCAGGAGTTGGTACACAATTCTCAGCAGGTCAGTAATCATTTTTTAAAATGTGGCTATGATGCACTGGAGGCTTCATTTAGATCAGCTATGACTGGAGCAGTGATTCGAAGGCATGCCTGGCTAAAAGAGCAATCCTTGCCAGACCATGTTAAATCTAAACTCCTAGATGCCCCTATGGAGAAACAAAGTTTATTTGGCTCCCCTGCACAGGAGGTACTAAAGAAAGTGGAAGAAAAGGCAAAATCTGTGCAAACAGTCAAGGATTTTCTGCAGGTCCAACCTCCGAGGTTCAGCAGAAATTGGCCTTCAAAGAATTGGTCCTTTCCAGACACCACCAGAGCACAGAGAGGCAGAAACAGATGCCCAAGAGGCAGAGGTCAATCAAGGGGTGCCTACAGGGGCCGTCAGTGGCAACCTGACAACCAGAGGAGTGCCTCCACAGCTGCGACTGCAACCATTTCCACAGGACAGACACAATGACTTGGCTCTGATTCCGCCTACCAGGGAACAATTGGAAGCACCCTTGGGTGGAAAGTTAGCTTTATTTTCAAAAAACTGGCATTGCATTACAGGAGACAAATGGACTTTGCAAACAATAGACAAAGGCTACAGGTTTCACTTCCACACTTTACCAAAAAAGAGAGGAATGCCAAACCTTCCACCAAGCCAGAAGTCAGAGGCTCTAAAACAGGTCATCAACTTACTAAGGATGAGAGCAATAGAAAAGGTACCATCTATGGAACAAGACCAAGGATTTTACTCCAGACTATTCATTGTACCAAGAAAAGAAACTCAATGGAGGCCTATTCTCGACTTGTCCGCACTGAACACATATCTTATTGTACCAAAATTCAAGATGCTGACCTTACAGCAACTTCTTCCCATGTTGGGCAAGGAGTCTTGGCTGGTGACTCTAGATCTCAAGGAGGCATACCTGCACGTCCCTATACGACCAGATTGCAGAAGACACCTCAGATTTCTTGCAGGATCAGAGCATTATCAATTCTCAGCATTGCCCTTTGGCTTATCTACTGTGCCCAGAGTATTCACGAAATGCCTGGCATCAGTAATTGCACATTGCAGGCTTCAGGGAATTCAAATCTACCCATACCTGGACGACTGCCTAATACAAGCGGACAACAAGACAAAAATAATAAAGGATTTGGCCTATGTCATACAACTGCTACAAGCTTTGGGATACACAGTCAACATACAGAAGTCAAGACTAGTGCCATCTCAAAGGATAACATTTTTGGGTGCAGAACTGGACACAAAAACTCAGATGGCTTTTCTCACAGAAGAAAAACAAAAACAACTTCCAGTCTACTTCACGGCATTGACAAGACAAACTCAGCTTACTGCAAGGAAAGTCCTGCAGGCCCTGGGTTACATGGCATCCTGCATAATCTTGATACCACATGCCAGACTGCATATGAGGAAATTACAATGGTACCTAAGAAATGTATGGTCTCAACACAGACACAGTCTAGAAACCATGATACCAATCATTCCATGCCTGAAAAAGGAGTTCCTGTGGTGGGCTCAGGCCTGCAAGACCAACAGAGGGTTGCCTTTCCACAAACCACAACCAAGGCAGACCATCACCACAGACGCCTCAGACCTAGGCTGGGGCGCACACATGGAAGACAAGTGTATCCAAGGCCTATGGTCCCAAGACCAGCTTAATCTACACATAAATCTAAAGGAGATGCTGGCAGTGAAGCATGCAATAGAGGCATTCAAATCATTCCTTCAGCAAGGACACCTGCTGATAAGGACGGACAATACCACAGTCATGTGGTACATCAACAAACAGGGAGGCACGCACTCCTACCCTTTATGCCGGATGGCAATGGAGCTGTGGAACCTAGGCCTGAATCTCAACATTCAACTGCAGGCCAGATTCGTACCAGGAAAAGAGAATTCACTAGCAGACAAATTAAGCAGGACTACCACGGATGCTCACGAATGGATGCTGCATCCAGATATCTTCAAAACCATAATAACAAAGAAATGGGGAATGCCAGAAATAGACCTGTTCGCCTCCCCACTCAACCACCAACTGAAGAAATTCTACACAAGAGAATACCACCCACAAGCCTGGAGGGTGGATTCCCTTTCTTTCAGCTGGAAGGCCCTGACAGTTTATGCCTTCCCACCTCTCCCATTGATGTACAAAGTTCTACTGAAGATCAGGGAGGAACAGCCAAAGGTAATTCTGATAGCTCCAGACTGGCCAAGGCAACATTGGTATCCGCTACTGAGAAGCATGTCTCGGACGAACCCATGGCCTCTACCTCTATGGCCTTTACTTCTAACACAGAACAACTACAAGACCCTGCATCCAAACTTGAAAACGCTGCAGCTAACTGCCTGGAAAATTGCATAAAACAAAACCAGCCTGCTTTATCTCAGAGAGTCAAGGACATTATCCTGGAGGCTCGAAGACCCTCCACAAGGAAAACATACTCAGCCAAATGGAAGAGATTCCTCATTTGGAGTGCATCAAAGGGAACAGATGTCACGCTTGCAAACCTAGCACACATCCTAGAATACTTAGCAGAACTGTTCCACAATGGCCTGTCCTATTCTTCCATTAAGATTCATGCTTCAGCAATTTCAGCAGAGTACAACATGGATCCTCCTATCTTCTCTCAACCTCTCCTCAGACAATTTCTAAGAGGGATCAAAAATGTAAAACCTCCAAGGAAACCACCTCTGCCTGCATGGGATCTCAATTTTGTACTGGAAAAATTAACACTCCCCCCCCCCCCCCCCTTTTGAACCAGCTGCATCAGCAGACTTACAGTTCTTATCTTGGAAAACTGCCTTCCTTCTAGCAATCTAGCAATCACTTCAGCAAGAAGGGTATCAGAGTTACAGGCATTAATGGCAGTACAGCCTTTCCTTACCTTTCACCAGGATAGAGTGTCTCTGAGAACCAATCCTACTTTCATGCCAAAGGTGGTATCCAGGGTATCCTTGAACCAAGCTATTCATTTACCTATGTTCTTCCCTAACCCACAGAACAGGGGGGAAAAGCTACTACACACCTTAGATGTACATAGACAACTGTGCTACTACCTGGACAGAACTAAGACCAGCAGAAAAACTGACCAGCTTCTGGTAGCATATGCAACAGTAGTGCAAGGAAAAGCAATTTCCAAACAGACAATTTCAAAATGGATAGGAAATTGCATTTGATTCTGTTACTCTTTTCATGGAAAGACAACTCCTGAAAATATCAGGCCTCACTCCACAAGGGCTACAGCCACCACTACAGCTTTTCTACGAGGAGTGGCTACCAAAGACATTTTAGAAGCTGCTACTTGGAGCTCCGTGCATACATTTGCCAAGCATTACAATCTTCCTTTATACTCCAGATCCTGAGCAGGCTTTGCTACTGCAGTTTTACAAGGGATCTTAACTACACCATCCTTATCTTAGTGCCTCCTCCCCCAGTTTGGCTATGGTATTCTACCTATATGTTATGACTGCAGATGCATCCTTGAAGGACATAGTACAGTTTTGTACCTACCATAAATGTAGATGTCCGATAGGTATGCATCTGCAGTCAGGATTACCCACCCTCCTTCCCCTCTGTGGTATTCCTAGGGTGCTTACCCCTCTTTCAGCTAGCTGGGGGAATCTATTATGGTGTATTTGTTTGTATGTATATATGTATATATATATATATATATATATATATATATATATTTTGTTTGCTACTGTTTGGAATTTACAGCAATTATCCAAATTTAGCCTTCTTAGAGGGCACCTGGCATCTGGGGCAAGAAACACTGAGGAAAATGGCGTCGGCTTATGCCTTTATACCCCAGGAGCTATGACATCGGGTGAAGTGCGACATCAGCCGAGGCCAGACCCAGACTTTGGAATCGGGCCGACCGAGGGCTGCCTGAGGCAGGACAACCCATATGTTATGACTGCAGATGCATACCTATCGGACATCTACATTTATGGTAGGTACAAAACTGTACTTTTTCCTGACAGCCTACTTCTCTCAACTAGCCACCAGACCCCAGCTATTTGCAAGGAAAATCCTGCAAGCTCTGGGGTTCATGGCATCTTGCATACTACTCATTCCATATGGCATACTGCATATGAGGAAACTTCAGTGGTACTTAAAAAGCCTTTGGTGTCAACACTGTCAAGACCTGAAAACTCTTATACCTGTAATTCCTTGCCTCAGAAAAGATTTTCTTTGGTGGGCAACAGCATGCTTCAACAACAAGGGAATACCTTTCTCACCAGCCCCTGCCACACAGACCCTCACCACAGATGCATCAGACTATGCCTGGGGTGCACACCTGAACGGCAGGTGCATACAGGGCCAGTGGAGTCCACAGCAAATCCCCCTGCACATCAACCAAAAAGAGATGATAGCTGTCCACCATGCCTTGATAGCTTTCAAGCCCCTTCTCTCCCCAGGGGCTCTACTGATCAAAACAGACAGCACCACTGTGATGTGGTTTATCAACAAGCAGGGAGGGACTCACTGCTAACCTCTATGCAGGCTGGCCATGACTCTTTGGCACACAGCCTTTGCCATGCAACTCCAAATGTTAGCACAATTCCTACCAGGTTCTCTGAACTCTCTGGCAGACCAGTTAAGCAGAAATCTTCTGGACCTACAAGAGTGGCAGCTCAACAGAAGAACCTTCACCATAATAACTGAGAACTGGGGCACCCCAAAGATCGACCTCTTTGCCTCCCACACCAACCATCAGCTCGGCAAATTCTGCACCAGGGAGCATCACTGCATGGCTTGGAAAGTGGATGCCTTTTCCTTCCTATGGGTCAATCTATCGGTCTGCGTCTTTCCTCCACTACATCTCATCCCCAGGGTACTGCTCAAAATAAAGGAGGAAAAACCAAGGACAATTCTTATAGCTCCAGACTGGCCTCACCAGCACTGGTACCCCTTGCTGCGCAGCCTGTTCCCACTGCCACCATTACATCTTCCTCAGATTCCAAACCTCCTGACCCAGAGGGAAGGGGATTTTATGCCTCTTCAATTACAGGCACTCAGTTTGGCCACTTGGCTTATTCCCTAACCTCCGATCTATCTGCCAACCTCAGTAAACAGGTTCTAGATGTTATACTTAAGGCCAGATGACCTAGCACTAGAAAGTCTTATGCTGACCAATAGAAAAGGTTCTGCATCTGGATTCAGGCTAAGGGAGGCCAGTACGGCACAGCCCTCTCTCCCTCTCATCCTGGATTACTTAGCTGACCTGCTACACAGTGGCCTCTCTTTTTCCTCTATTAAAATTCATGCCTCTGCTATCTCTGCTCATTTTCCAACTGATCAGCCCCTTTTCTCACACCCTTTGATCAAACAGTTCCTAAGAGGAGCTAGCAAATTGAGACCACCCAGTGGAGCACCAACCCTAACTTGGGACCTTAACTTTGTGTTGGAAAAGCTCACCCTGCCCCCCTTCTAACCAGCTTCTTTTGCAGAGCTAAAATTCATCTCCTGGAAGACAGCTTTCTTTTTGGCCATCACTTCAGCCAGAAGAGTCTCGGAGCTGCAAGCACTCATGGCTGTGGAACCCTTCATCATCTTCCATTCTGACAGGGTCTCTCTCAGGACTAACACATCCTTCATGGCCAAGGTGGTGTTCAGTGTGGCTCTCAGCCATTCCATTCATTTACCCACCTTTTTTCCTAATCCCTAGAAGAAGAGGGAAAGGATCTTGCATTTTATAGATGTGCACAGACAGCTCAGATTCTATCTGGACAGGACTAAATCCTTCAGAAAGTCTGATCATTTGCTAGTTAGCTTTGCTACAGGGGCAGAAGGCAAAGCCATCTCCAAACAAACCATTTCCAAATGGGGGGGGGGGGTGGCATAATAATTAATGTGTTTACCTTAGAGACACAGGGTGCAGGGTTTGATTCTCACTTGGGGTAATTGGCTAGGTTTAAAAATGGCCCACAAGGGCAGTTAGCCTAGTACTAAACTATGAACTATGATATGGATAGCACATTGCATGCATTTCTGCTACAAACAACACGGAAAGCCTCCCCCCAAGATGGTCAGGACTCACTCCACCAGAGCAGCCTCCACCTCTGCAGCTTTCTTCAGAGGAGTCCCCTCCAGGGACATCCTGGAGGCTGCCACCTGGACATCTGTTCAGACTTTTATCAAATATTACCACTTGCCTCTCTTCTCCAAATCCAGGGCAGGGTTTGCCTCTGCAGTCTTGCAGGGCATTCTAGCCAGCCCCTAGTTTTCTTGACTGCCTCCACCTTTTCAGTGTATTCACTGTTGCAGTCCTGTTTTCCCTCCCTCCAGCCCCCTTTTTTCTTCCCTTTCCTTACAAGGGACATATTGGTATTTACTTTCTACTGGTGGGGTTCCTCCACCAGAACCTGGCTCCTACTTGGGGGGTTCCTGACAGGTTAGGGCAAGAAAACTGATGTAATGGTGTCGGCTGCCTTACTTTATACTACTAACGACCTGATGTCAGTCCTGAAGCGAGAGTAACCGATGCAGAAATACTAAGTCTCTGGTATTCGGGCCGGCCGAGGGCTACCCTGGCAGGGATAAGCCATATGTGATGACTGCAACAGTGAATACACTCTAACATCTACATTTATGATAAATGTACACAACTGTACTTTTCTTTATGCATTCCCTCCCCTTCCTCTCATTTCAAAAGTCCTGTTTATGATTCAAAAGGATGCTCCCAAAATCCTGTTGGTGACTCCCTTTTGGCTGTGACAGCACTGGTTCACTCCACTTCTCCATCTATCCAGGGGCAATAATCACATGTTACTGCACAGGGTGGATCTAATCATGTAAGACAAAGGATCTCCTCCATCCCCACCTGTCCACACTTCAACTGATACTGTGGGTGATAGGCTTTTGATTCCTCACAGACACCTTTGTTCTGAGGACATGCTGCAAGTCCTGCAGTAGTTCAGGAAATCTACTACTAGGAAATCCTACTTATCCAAATGGAAGAGGTTTTCTATTTGGTGTCTCCCATACTGACCTGGGAACACTTACAGTGGGATATTCCTTTGGTTCTCTCTCATTTGTGTGAGCTGCTCATTGCTGGTTTGGCCTATTCTGTCAAAGCCCAGTCATCAGCTATCTCTGCTTGTCTGCCTTTTTCTCCTCCTTTAGCTTCTAGACTTGAGCTTAAACAATTTCTTAAAGGCATCCTTAATATTGGACTACCCAGGAAACCTGTTCCTCCTCCCTGAGATCTTAATTTTTATTTTGGAGAAATTGACTCTGGCTCCTTTTGAGCCTGCTGCTTCAGTTTTTTGCTACATTGTTCCTGGAAGAATGTTTTTTGTTAGCTGTTACTTCTGCCAGATGGGTGTCTGAGTTGCAGGCACTTGTGGCTTTTCTTCCTTTTTTTGATCTTTCATGAGGACTGAGTGTCCTTGTGCACTAACCCTTCTTTAATGCCTAAGGTGGTTAATGAGCTGTCACTTAGTCAATCTATTAATCTGCATGCTTTTTTCCCCTGTCCACAAACTGACAGTGAGAGGGTACTGCATACTTTGGACATGCATAGTCAATCTATTAATCTGCATGCTTTTTTCCCCTCTCCACAAACTGACAGTGAGAGGGTACTGCATACTTTGGACATGCATAGGCAACTTGTGGTATATTTGGGTAAGATTTTGGGTGTTAGAATATCTGATCAGTTATTTGTTTCTTTTCATCCTAGATCTTTGGGACTTGCTATATTCAAGCAAACTATTTCTTATTTGATTTCTAAGGCTATTTACTGTGTGACACCCCTGCACCGGCCCATTTATCAAGGAGCCTCAATCCTCACCACTGGCAACAGTTTGGGGTTGTACACACTGGGAGGATGACATGTACATGCACAGTAAAGTGCAGTTTCCCTCAAGAGCACACAGAGACTACAGTCGGTCTGGGGCTGGTTTCTCCAGATCCCCAGTAAGACCTCCCACTGGAACAGCTATAGGGTTGAGATCTCAACAGAGTGGCCAAGCTAAGACCTCCAGCACCCCTTGTGTCCAACCAGTGCTTCGTGTCCCTGCCCAAGTACTGACACACACACACTGTGAGATTTGATTGATGTACAAACACACATACATCTGGTAAAGGATGGCACAGGTTTACTAGCTATACCCCCTTCTGCCCATACTATAAGGTAGTTCCAGCTGCCACCAGCCACCCTTATCAGCTACTATAAGGCTCTTAATAAAGGGTGTCCAAAGCTACTGTGTAATGTTACTGTTATCCAAATGGTAGTTTTGACCAAGCACCGAGCTATTAGGAGTGGCCTGTACAGTGTCACCAAATACATATGCAAATACTCTTAAGAGCTTAAATATGTCTTACAAATAGCCACAAAGATAGGTTTAAATATATTTAATAATAAGTAATAAAAGAACAAGACAATACTCAAAAAATGAACACAATTACTTCAGAGTTGAAAATCAGAGGAAATATTTTAAAACAACATTGCGTGACAGTCTACATAAATACAGGAAACATCTAAACTAATCTTTACTATATTCCTAATTATATCTAAAAGAAATTGCTGTACTCTTGTTACTTACTATTAGCAAGGCAAGTGCAGATGTTGATGAGTGGATGTTCTTGCTAGGTCTAAGACAAATTACAAAATGTACAGTCTCTCTCCCTCTCTCTCCCTCTCTCAGAGAGTTCTTAAATTAATATCAAACATTACTGCTGGGCAAGCTTGGATGACACCACTCTTTGTCACCTGACTTCATTTCCCAGGCTAAACAGAAGCTTAACAGAATTTAACATCTTTGTGTGAGAAATACATATCTCTCAGATCTTAGCAGATCTTGGAAGTTGTAAAACAATAAAACGCTTTTACTTTTGAAACCTAATAAATACTTATGTCCAAGACAATACAAAACACTTGCTAGCTCTAGACATTGTTTTTGCTACTGAACTGAAACTGAGAGATAACATATTTTGTTTATGACCCAGCTATAAAGTAACTTAACCTCAACTATTCTTAAGTTTTGCAGGTTAATCTTCTGTGTTCCAGCAGGGTACACTATGGATACAACTTAGTTCAGTACATAACATAAATCTGATGTTGTTAATCTTCATTCATTCCTTACTGATGGGTGTCTGTTCCGTCCTCGGAACCGAGTCAGCTGTTACAACAAGCTCGTGCCAGCCAAAATACTCTTTAGCTAAGCTTTTACCCATAGTGCCCCTCTCCATATTACCTCAGATCTCGTTTGCCGCGTATGAAGCAAAACGTGTCAGGCCAGCTCTCAGCTAAGTCAGTTAAAACTTTTCAATACTAGTTTAAATTGTTTATTGCCTTCTTAAAACCTTTATTTTTCTCAGTGTTTAATCACATAATCTTGTGTATCTGCGTGTCCCTCTCCCTTTTTCTGCCTTTTCTACCAGGTTTGGTACTCTTTGTACCATTGCTGGTACAGGCCTTTCCCTTACCCCTTGGGTATTTTGTTTATCATTGTTGGTAATGCTTTTTCTTTCCTTTCTTCTGTTCAAAAAAATCAATAAATAACTTTCCTGTCTTTCCTGCGTGTCTGTATTTTTTCGCTACTGCTGTTACTTTACTTTGATATTTTGAATGAAAAAGGAACCACGGGCTTCAAACACTGTGATCAGTGTGATAGAAAAATGCCACGTGTGGATAATCATTCATCCTGTGTGTATTGTTTAGGGGTACCTCACCTTTCTCTGAAATTCCCATGTGAAATTTGCAAAGGCTTCAGCTCCCGTACATTAGCAGAGCGTAAGAACAAGTTAATGTTGAAGGGTCTATTGAAATCTCCTTTCGCGGAGGCCGTCTCTGAGTCAGAGGGCTCACCCCCTTGTAAGAGAGAACATAAAAAGAGGAGCAAATCCTTACCCTCCTCTCTTCATGTCACTGAAACTAAACAGTCAGAACCTAAATTAAAAGTCCTTAAACTGGCAATATCCTTGGCTCTGGAGACTAAACATTTGACCTCGGCAACGATTTCTGTTCCAAGCAAGCAACTGGCTTCAGTGCCATCATCTTTGGCACCTATGTCCGCACCAACCACAACTCCGACAGTTTCTTCAGCAGTGGCACTGACTCATCTTTCATCACCAAAAATACTCCCCCCGCCCCCCCCCCCCAGTACTTCATATTGGTCTTTCGACCTCGGTGCTGAAAGGTGAAATCACTCTCCTCGGACCAGATGTTCCCCCTCAGTGGACCCATTTTTTGACCAGCAATACAGCATCTTCTTAGAGCACCCTATTTCACCTTTGGGGATGTCCACCCGCTCCTCCAAGAGTCTTTCAGAACTTTACATAGTTTGGCTCCTGGATCAGCTCTTGGCGGCCAGAGGAATGTCAGCTCCATCCAAACCCTCCCTCCCATCCAGAGCCAAGAGATCTTCCCCAAAGACTCCACAATATTTTCCTCTTTCGACCTCCTTGCAGGTTTTGGAGCATTCACCCCAAGGTTGTCTTTCTCCATCCCATGTTCCCACCATTCTTTGGGGGCTTTCCCAGGTGATCCCTTCAGCACCAGAGATCCACCCTTTCCCTTCCTCTGAGCCATAGCTGATGCAGCCCACTACTCATGGACACGGGGGCTCAGGAACCTTAAGACACCCTTCAGCAAGGTTTCCTCTCTGCAGGATCCTCCTCGGATGCTCCCATCGAGGAGGTTCCTTGCAAGAGATTGTTCAAGAGGAAGCACGTGGATTCCCCAGAGGAATCTCTGACCGAAGATACAGACTACGATGAGGGGGAAGGGTCCCCACAGTCGCCCCCTGACAATGTCTCCTTTGCAGACATCTTAGAAATCCTGAAGCAGCGGGTTGATTGGAAGTCCACCACCCCTTCCTCTAAGGAAGCCGTATTCTTACAGGCTTTTCAGGCCCGGCCCACTACCTCCTGTGTGACCCCACCTGCAGATGACCTCATCAAGCTCATCTTGCAATGCGTGTGCAAAAGTCCTGATATCATTGAACCTATCCCCCAGAGGCCAGACAAAATTCTTTCCCCTCCAGAGATTAACCCACACTGGTCCAAGGGCCTTCCGGTAGATGCTGTGGCCGTGGTGGCGGCCACTAAAACAGAGCTCGCTCCAGATGGGAGGGAGGGTTTGGATAGAGTTGGTATTCCTCTGGGGAATCCTGTGCCATCTGGTCCCTGAATTATCTGACACACTTTACTTGGCTTCAGAGAGACCTAATTTCAGAACTCTCAGAAACCCTGGCAGGAGCAGTCTCTGATGAGGTATAGGACAAAGTTGCCTCACAGCTTGCAACCCTGGAATCCATCTCTAATTTGTCCAAGAAATTGATTTCCCACTCTACCAAAGGGGTGGCTAGAGCAGTGGGTGCAGGCGTTGTTACAAGACGCCACACCTTGATGCGCCTATGTGACTTCGGGGATCCTTTTAAGTCTTCCTTCCTAAGTGCCCCTGTAGAGGCCTCCTCTCTTTTTGGCCTAAAGGTAAAAGACACTTTAGCAAGGTGTGAAAAGGATGGTAAAACCTTGTCTGCTGTAGGCATATGTTTTCCCATACCTCAACGATCCTATTCCAGGAATCAGAGGAGTTAAAAGATGTGGTACAAAAAATCCCAAGGTCCTTTCCATGACACACGTGGCGAGTATTCCCCCCGGGGTAGGGGCGGGCGGGACTCAGCTGAAAGATGCCCTTTCAGAGGCAAGGGGGCTCTGCATAACCAGGGATCCAGAGATTCTTTCTCTGGATTCTCTGGACAGCTCTATCAGCGCTCCTGATGAGCGGGCCTGATTGCTTGCCTCTGGAAGCAGTCAGGGGTCGTTTTTCTCTGTACCACTTTGCCTGGCAAAAAATAACCTTAGACTCTTGGGTGCAGATGATAATTACCAGAGGTTATCACTTTCCCTTCAATGTTTTCCCAAGGCTTTTAAGTTGCATTCTCAACTTTCCACCCAGTCAAAGGGAATCAGCAGCACTAGAAATCCAAAAGGTGCTTTAAAAAAGAGTCATCCAAACAGTCCCTCCAGACAAAATAGAATCCGTTTTTTACTCAAGGTTCTTTTTAGTGCCAAAGAAAACGGGTGACTGGAGACCAATTCTGGACCTCAGCATTCTAAGCAAATTCATCCAACAAGCAAAATTCCGGATGGTCACGGTACAGTTTATACTTCCCTTCCTGGGCAAAGACGATAGGATGTGCTCTATAGATTTTCAGGATGCGTATTACCACATAAAAATGGACAAGCGCTCCAGAAGATTTCTCAGCTTCCAGCTGGGAGCCAATCACTTACAATTCCAAGCACTGCCCTTTGCCCTCTCCACAGCCCACAGAGTGTTTACCAAATGCATGGCAGTGGTAACAGCTCACTTGAGACTGCAAGGATTCCAGGTGTTTCCATATCTAGATGATTGGCTCCTCACCGCCCCAACCAAGCATCTACTAGTCTCAGTGATCAATTACACCCTACGGCTCTTGAAACACCTAGGTATAACAGTAAACAAGGACAAATGCAAATGAATCCCTTCTCAAAGACTGGAGTTCATAGGGACAGACTTCAATACTCAATCTTGCCTAGTCTACCTCCTCCTTCACAGGATACAGAGATTCAGATTGCAGTTCCGAGTGATACTCAGTCAAGACAAAGTGCCAGCTCCCACAATCCTTCAACTACTAGGGCTATGACGGGAATGGACCCCATTCCTAAGTCAAAGTACAATTATTAAAGTTCATTAAATTAGTATTTTTTCACTCTTTGATGTCAGCCAAAAGTGCTCTTTGCAGCACCCACAATGTGCCCAGTAATGACTCCTCCTGCAATTCGTATGGTGTTACATGAATTGGTAACATATCTAAATATGATTGTAAATTCTTTTTTATAAGACCAGTTGCTCCTACTACTGTTGGAACTGGAGTGCTAATGAGGAGCTTTGTTTGATATAGATAGGTAGTTTATTCCCGAGTATGGGAAGTCTCTGAGACGGGAATCTATCCCTCCGACATGTTCTGTTTATTGTGGCAACAAGGTTTAGGTCCCTAGAGCGTGTAGCTCGGAGGGATTTGGATTTCTTTAAGTGGAGCATGTCCAACAGCTCTGGGTTTGACATAGCTTTGTATGTTAGGCAGAGATCACCTCTGAGTAGGCGATATGCGACGGAGTAAAGCTGGAGTTTTTTGAGACTGTTTGAGGCCGGTAATCCTCTTTGTGAGGTATTTCTGCAGCCTTTCCAGTTGTTGTAGATGTCTTGTGAGGTACATACCAAAAGGGGCGTTGTACTCTATAATGGGTCTAATGAGTGATGAGTAGAGGGGAACAGTGACATCATTTTTTCTGGATGAGAAACCTTTTGTGATGAGGTGTGCCACGTAGAAGGATTTCCTTACTACTGTGGCTATGTGATTATCAAAGGAGATACTACTGTCCACCTATGTCCCAAGGTCTCTTATCATGCTTTCGTTGTTAAGTATACTACTGCCTATGTTGTTGTAGTTCATGGGTGTAGAGTTTTTACCAAAGGGGAGGAGAATGCACTTTTTGGCATTGAGCTTGAGGCCATGGCTTTGACACCAGGCATCTGTCGCAGTGAGGCCTTTTTGTAGGATGTCCACTTCATTAGGAGTTTTGATTATGGCTCCTAGTTTGCAGTCATCGGCGAACTTAGTTAGCCAAAGACCTTCTGTGTTAGCCTGTAATTCAGAGAAGTAGATACCAAACAGGAGAAGACCCAGGGCTGAACCCTGTGGTACTCTACTTGTCTGAAGTCAGATTTGGAGTCTGCTACTTTCACAGTGTGGGTTTTGTCAGTGAGCATGTTGGCAACCCATCTTGTGACATAGGGATTTATACTTAGTTTAGTGAGTTTATGTGTAATTCCAGAGTGGGGGGTGATGTCGAAAGCCTTGGCAAGGTCTAGATAGGCTGTGTGAACCACCTTACCTTCGTCTACGGCTTTGGTGACTACTTCAAAGTCGGTCAGGTTTAGGGGATATGATCTGCCTTTTACAAACCTGAACTGGGTGGGGTCCAGAGTATGTAGATTACCAATATCTATGTTTATAAATTCTATGATGATATGATCCATGGCCTTGCAGACCAGGCTCGTCAGGCTAATGGAGCGGTAGTTCCCCGGGTCCGTGGTGGCTCCTCCCTTATGGAGTGGGATAACTGTCGCTGTGCGCCATTCAGTGGGCACAAAGCCTGAGAGGAGGCTATGATTGAACATGGTACTTAGGTGGAGTGCCAGTTCGTTCTGTAGTTTGTGTAGAACGCAGCCTGGGATGTTGTCTGGTCCCGTGGATGCTGTGTTCTTGGCTTTGGAGAGTGTGGTTTTTACCTGTGCAGCCATGATTACAGGAACTTTTCATTCTTCCGATTAAGAGATGGGCCCTTTAGGGGGTGAGAGGTGGGTAAAGTTAGCACTGAACCTATCTGCCAGAATGTTGGCCATATCAGTTGGGTCTGTATATTTAGTGCCATTGTGTTGTAACTCAGAGCAGATCTGAGTGTTGCCATTGAGATTTTTGACATAGATATAGAATGCTTTGTGGTTGTCTTTAGAATCTGTGGCGATTTTGTTTTCGTAACTAGCTTTGGAGGATTTTATCAGGGATCGCAGCTTCTTACTGAGGCTGACCAGGGAGCTCCTCTACTCATGGGATTTTACTCTCTTTTGCAACAGTTTCTTTCTTCTGTTGTACAGTTTGTTTATTTCAGGGGACCACCAGATTGGCTTCCTTTTTTTGGTTCTGTTTGGGATAGCATGATCCATGCACTCGTGTAAGTGCTTATAAAGTGCAATTGTGTAGAATTCAGTAGTCATAACTGTATTGTCCGTCTGCATGGGTTTCATGAAGTTCGCCACTTCTGTCTTAAGAAGCATGAAGTTGGCTTTGGAGAAATTTTTTACTGTGTTTTTTTTAATGGGGGATGGGGGCAGGATGTGGATATCTAGGGTGATTAGCTTATGGTCAGATCGGACCAATGAGGCATCGACTTCAGTGTGGAACACAGGTCACTCATGTTGGTAATGAGGATATTGTTGCCCCTGGTGGGGGTGTGGATAAGTTGATCCAGGGCATTGGAGTTTATGAAATCCAGAAAGCGTTGAGCAAAGGAGTTGGTACATGAGTAGTTTTCCCAAGCTAATGGTGGGGTAGTTGAAATTGCTTTGGTTGAACGCTAATATTTTCCAGTTCATCAAGAAAAGAGGAGTGGGAATCCTGGAGCATGGTGGGGGATCTGTAGCAAACTACAATTTAGATTGCAGTTTTGCTTAGAGTTAGTTGCATTTGGATAACCTCTGATGCATTATGCTGAGCAACTAGCCTGGAGGTGTGGATATCCTTAATTCATTATTATTATGGACGCACCTCCACCTTTGATGTTCCGGTCCAAGTTGCATGGCTGAAAAGTGTGGTATGAGCTATAGCCTGGTAGTGCAGGGGGGCTCTCTGGAGCCTTGAACCAGGTCTCAGTCACTGCACAGATATCAATGTTCTCCATTTTAAGGAGAGCCTCGAGTGAGTGCATTTTGAGATTTAGACTTCTAGCATTGAGTAGCATCACCCTCAGTTTTTGCTTGCCTGTTCTTGTTACGGTGGTGAATTTGTCATTTGAACCTTGCCTAAAAAAGGCACTATAGGGGCGGCGAGAACCTTGGCCAGTATCCGGAATCCCAGGGGAGACAGGTGCAGGCCATCTCTGGCAAAGCATCGTGGTCTGTCGACCATGTCATCCCAGGCAGACAGACACTGGATCCCTTTAGAATGACACCAGAAGCTTAGCCAATTGTTGAAGTCAATCATTTTGTCCTTGTACTGTGATATCATTCTGGGTGATGGCAGAATGCTACTCAGGGCTAGGGTCATACCTGCCTGGGTTACAAGATTGGAGAGTTCTTCCATGTCTCTTTTCATGTAGTCCAGGGAGGTACGTATCAGGTCGTTCACACCAACATGGACAATGACAGAGTCATATTTGTACTTGTTTTCAAGTGACCTGAGTGCGTGGGTTATATGGCTGATCCTGGCACCTGACAGGCAGCTGACAGTAACTGTCTCCTTGTTTAGTCTGGTGAGTGGGATATCAGTGTGCCTGACTATAGAGTCATCTATGAGTAGTGTGTTGGGTATGTTGTTTTGCCTTATTGGCTGTGGTTGAGTGGCACACTGAGTCTGTGGGCTATGTGTCATTTGGGTTGTGTTGGGGGGTGGAGTTTGCTTGCATTTCTGCTTTGGAGGTCTCCGTTGCTTGAGCAGATTATTATTGAGAGCCTCCGTGAATGTTTTTTTGTTTCTCTGTGTGGATTTTGGTGGTGTAGATTTAGTGAGACTGTGTGGTATGGTGCAAGTGTTTACCTTCTCCTCTTGACTGTCAAGTTCAGTCCTGGTTGGAGAGAGTTTTGCTTCCAGTTTGGCTAGATAAGTGCACCTCACACAATCTAATGGAGGCTAGTACAAGTTCACAACTCACCAATTCAAAAGCACCAGTGGAGGAAATAAAGCCCAGTCTTTTTCTTTTAAGTCCAGTTTAATATCGAAAAGAACGACAAGTCACTCCAGCACAACAAAAATCAAAAAAATACGAACTTCAAGGCACATTAACGCTATGTCTCCACACTTGCGTTTTCGTTCCAAACAGCTGAAAGTTTTATATAGCATTTTATTGAATAAATATTTCTTTTCACCACTAGATGGTGCTATAACACAATTTATTTAAAATGCATTTTTAATGGATTTTAATAGTGTTTTTTTATCCATGATATTTAATACATCATAATATTGAGAGATTAAATAATAAAATGTGGAGTTAAATATATTTAATATTATTTATTATGTTTTTAAAAGAATGTAAGTTTTTTTAGAGAAAAAGGATGAATGGCTATGTATTCTCAAATGTAGTAACTGAAATGAACTGAGATCATTAAGGGCTTTTAATTAAAGTGGAACAAATCAAATTGTTCAATTAGTGCATATATATAAAGTGAGGTGTATTTGTAATGAGTATTCATTCACATCTGAGGAAGTGTGTCAAACGAAAACGCAAGTGTGGAGACATAGTGTTAATGTGCCTTGAAGTTCGTATTTTTTGGATTTTTGTTGTGCTGGAGTGACTTGTCATTCTTTTCAATATTAAACTGGACTTAAAAGAAAAAGACTGGGCTTTATTTCCTCCACTGGTGCTTTTGAATAGATAAGTGCACCTCTCACAGGTTGTAGTGTTGGGTGGTAGGAGGAGAGAGGGTTGTCTGTGTACATGAGGCAATTTCTACATTGCCCTAAGATGCCCAGATTCATCAGCTAGACAGGAGAGAACACTGGGAGCTGACCCTTGGACATGCCTGAATAAAAAACTGTTTTCCTCTAGATAAGTGAGGAAAGTGAGTACAAGAGCTGTTTTTCTCTAAGCAAGTGAGGAAAGTAAGTACCAAAACTGTTTTCCTCTCGGTAATGAGGAAGGTTGACTGCTATAGTTACTTACAACAAAGCTTCTTACTATGGATTGCTTTCAGAAAGTAGGACTCTGTCTCAAACTCTAAGTCCTAACTTTAGTGTTAGACAAGAATTCTTTTTCTGGGCACATTGATAGATTCTGTACAACAAAAGGCCTTCTTACCCCAAGACAAGGTGTCCTTTTTGGCGAGCTTGCTGCCAAAGCAGACAGTTTCTGCAAGGGAACATTTGAGGGCACTGTGATACATGGCACAATTCCCCTTGCAAAAGTACACTTGAGAAAACCCCATTGATTTCTGAGTAACGCATGGGAACAACACGCTCAACCTCTGGAAACCCCTGCCTTTTACCCTGCCTGAAAAAGGAACTCTTTTCTTGGAAAGACACTAGCAAGCTGAGTCCATGAGCAAACTTTTCTCTTCCAGCGATAGACAAGACCATCATCACAGACAGTTCAGAGGTAGCCTGGGGAGCACAGTTAGGACCCATCAAGGTTCAAGGGATGTGGACCACAGGGCAAAGAAAACGTCACATAAACCAGTAAGAGTTGCTTACGGTATTTATAGTGATGAAAGCCTTCCAAAGAAACCTATCCTCAGGAGCACTGCAGTTTTGGCCAGATGACAACACAGTTATGTGCCACATAAACAAGCAAGGAGGAACTCATTCTTACCTCTTTTGCAGTGTAGCAGTAAAGATTTGGCTCTTGGCAGAAGAATTGCTACTTGCACTTGTAGCAAGCTACAAGCTGTGATCTGCAAAGAACTTTTCACTGTGTTCCACAGGGCCTGGAAAACCCTAAAAACTAACACCGCCTTTATGCTCAGATTAATGTCAGAACCAAGCTATTCACTTCACCTCACCCACAAAATAAAGCTGAGCAAATCCTGCATTCCCATAATGTACACCAACAGATCAGGTATTACCTGGACATGACAAAGTTTACAAATAGAATAGAGCAACTACTAATGGCCTATGCAAAAGGCAGACCCATCTTCTCAGCAGACTTATCTTTCAATGGATAGCTAACTGCATTACTTCTGCTATGATCATCACATGGTAAACCAGTACCAGCCTATGTCAGCCTATTCCAGCAGACACAGTGCAGTCACCACTGCCTTTCTTAAAAGTGTCCCTACACAGGCCACCCTGGAAGTTGCCACATGCATATCTGACCATACCTTTACTAGACATTACAATTTAGCTAGTGCCTGCAGAGCTGGGGCATGTTTTGCTACTGCTTCCTACAGAATCTGCTTTCTCATTGGCCATCAGACAGCCTGCCCCCCCCCCCCTCCCCAACTAGTACCTTTTGGAGTCTTCTCAAAAATGAGTACAGTAACATTGACTAAGAAGAATATGGTACAGTTGTGTCATACTTACCATAATTGTAGATGTTCAAGTATATTAGTGTAGTACAAACTCCCACCCTCCAGTCCTGCTGGCCTCTTCGCATACTGTGTGGAGGCATCAGTTTTTCAGGTGGGTAGTTCTTACTCACTGTCATCCCCTATTTCTACTACTACCACATAGTTGGAATCTTCCCCTATCCCTGACTAAAACCTTGGCATCTTTTATTTTATTTTGAATTTGGTAACTGAAGTGGAATACTGATCCCATTGGACCCAATTCAGTCTCAGCCCGGGGAAAACTGAATAGATACATGACATTCTATAAAGAGAGAATGACAAAATCCAAAATATACATATATTATGTACAAAGTGAATGTCATAGTTGGCTTATGGGTATAAAGGCAATAGATAAATGACATTATATACAGAGTGACTGAAAAAACACAGTATGTACATGCATTAAATATAGAGTTTACTCTAAATCATTTGACAAAGGTGCTCCAAAACTGGAAACCATGAACCAAGTAACACTTCAAACTAGCTAAAATTGAGGAAAAACAGGAACAACAGATTCAATAAAATTAATCCTTTATTTATTGGCCGCGTATAATAAAAATAACGGAAAGGATGCTTTTGTCAATTGTTTAACCTGATTACATTAGAAAATATATTAAATCTTTTTCTCACCTGGTTAAAAAATTGATTAACATTACCATGTGACCCTTCAATAGCCGTATCAACTACACAGCATTAATCCTTTTAACACCATTTGCAGATCAAAGCAGTAGTCATCTGCTGAATACCACAACCATTTCACAGGTTTCTCAATCAGATTTTTACAATCTTTAGCTATATGTGGTCGCTAAGTAAAGGATGAATTTTATTGAATCGCTTGTTTCTGGTTTTCCTAAATTTTGGCTGATTTGTAAGTATTTTCTGAATACATCTGTATTTATGACTTCTGGAAGGGTTATGCTGTCCTCAGACATCAGACTGTCTTTCACTGCCTAGAAAGACATGAAGATTGCACCAGCAAACACCCCTTTTTATACTCTTTTGTCTTGATGTTGACCTTCAGATATCTGTTGGTTAGGAATGATAAGAAGGCTCTGGAAATTGGGCCGGTTGCAGGCTTCTGCATGGCAAGAAGATCCACAAATCAGTACTGTGGCATTGATCTACTTGAACATATAAAAATATGGTAAATCTGACACAACTGTGCATTACCGGGCTTTCAGATTCAGATGTTCATTGTGCATACAGCTGCAGTCATAACAGATGGGTTCTCCTGCCGTCAGGCGGGTCCTCGGTCGGCCGAATTCCAAAGTCTAGGTCCGGCGTCGGTTGTCGTCGCTTCTTCCCTGACGTCAGTGTGACAGAGGTATAAAGGAACCAGCCGACGCCTTTTTCTTCAGTCTTTCTTACCGCGCGGTGCCCAAAGCAGAAGCATTTCGCAAGTGCCGGTCGGCCAGCTCCTGAGATTACGAAAATTTGGAAACCGAAGTCTTCTTAAAAGCTAAGTACCCCATTGGGGAAACTTTTCTTGCCTCAGACCGATGTCAGACAAAGTTAATAATTGTATTTCTTGTGGGAAGCAAATACCGCATAAGGATTTCCATTCCCTCTGTATACCTTGTTTAGGCCCAGACCACGTCGTCTCGGTCTGTCGCTTTTGTGCTACATTCAACAAACGCACTATTAAGCGTCGGGCGGAGTTCGCCTAACATTATTTTGGGAAAGCATTTAACTATACTATGTCGTCGGATACTCTGACTCCGGTTTTGTCTAAAATCCGCAAAGACAAGGACCGACACAAGAGGTCTGCAGCCTCTACCGACACCACGCCAAAGCCGATTACACGTGGTCCGGTTCTCAGCGAGGTGCCTACACAGCCCCTGACTACCGACGACACTTCTTTGGCAGTGTCTCCTGTGCCCGAGGTCACAGGCTCCTTGGCCCACACCCCGAGTACAGATACCGAAGCCACTCTTGGCGTTGGATCTCAGAATGTGGACAGGTCCACCTCCACTCAAGGTGTCTTTAGACCTTCCTCTTCTTTCTCCATCAAGGCTTTCACAAAGTCTAAAGCTGCCATGCACTCTAAGAGACCAGCTACACAGGGCCCATCTCCAGGCCCCATGCCTAAGAAACAGTGCTTAAAATGGCTGAGGATTTAATTACTCTTATCAGAGGTTCTCAGCCCCCACCTGACAAAAGGCCCAGAGTGGAGGAAGATTCCCCCTCCTCTGATCAGGGCCCCATTATTTCAGAGCACTCGGATGATCAGGAACATTCTTACTCCCCTTTTGAAGACTCTGATGCGGATGAGTCCATCCCTTCTGTATCCCCCCCTGAGGATTACTCATTTGGGGAAACTTTGCATACCTTAAGGGAACACTTCCACTGGGAAGGCCAGGATTATTCAGATTCCAAGAAAAGGCTCTGGGAATTTCTCTTGCTACCTCAGCACAGGCCTCTGGCTATACCTCCTGTCTTGGACATCCTAGATGATGTTTACTCGGAGGCCTGCCTTAACCCAGACTCTCTACCTCCAGCTCCAGTTAAGCCTGACAGGTACTACAGGGTTCCTGACTGACACCAGTTTTTATACAAAAGCCATGCTGCTGACCCAGAAACCATCTCACAGGGCCCCAAGGCAGTTAAGGCCTCCATTGCTAAAAATTCCATTGCCTTCCAAGAGAGATTCCAGATCCTTAGAAAGGTGGGGAAAAAAGGTATATACCTCGGCTACCTTATCCATGAGGGCCTTAAACTGTCAGTTTCATATGCTAAAATACCAACAGTTTTTTTTATCACAATTGAAAAGTAATATGTCTCAACCTGAACAACCAGACTTGAAGGAGTTGCAGGATTTGATGCATAGTGCAGAACAAAGTGGGTAAGCATACCTTGCAATGTGGTTTTGATGCTCTAGAGGCCTCATGTAGAGCTGCTGTTACAGGATCAGTCATACGTAGGCATGCCTGGCTCAAAGAACAAGCCTTGCCTGATCATGTCAAAGCTAAATTACTAGACGCCCCTCTTCAAAAGGATGTACTATTTGGTGCTAATGCTGAGGAGGTATTAAGGAAAATGGAGGAAAAGGCTAAATCGATGCAAACTGTGAAAGAATTTCTACAGGTTCAACCCCCACGTTTTAGTAGAAATTGGCCTTCCAAAAACTGGTCCTTTCCTGCCAGAGACAGATCCCAAAGAGGCAGATACAGGCGCCTGAGGGGCAGAGGACAATCCCAAGGATTGTTTAGAGGCAGACAGTGGCAAGCTCCTACACAAAAAGGTGGTGAGGACAACTCGCAATCTTTCAGAAAGCAAACCCAATGACTTTCCCCTTTGCATGCCAACCAGGTCTCAAATGGCAGCTCCTTTAGGAGGAAAGCTGGCATTTATTTTCAAAAAATTGGCATATTGTCACAAAGGACAAATGGATCCTGGACATTATAAAGAGAGGCTACAAATTCCATTTTCACACCCTTCCAAAAATGAGAGGCATGCCAAACCTGCCACACAGTCAAAGGGCAGAGGCACAAAGGCAAATTACAGATCTCATAAACATGAAAGCTATTCAAGAGGTACCTACGCACGAACAAGGTCAAGGTTTTTATTCCAGGCTATTTCTGGTGCCAAGGAAGGGAAAAGATTGGAGACCTATTTTGGATCTATCCATCCCAAACACATTTCTACTCATACCAAAATTCAAGATGCTCACTCTACAGCAACTTCTTCCCATGCTGGGCAAGGAGTCTTGTAAAATTGGACCTCAAGGAGGCATACCTGCATGTCCCAATCAGACAAAATTGCAGAAGGTATCTCAGATTTCTTGCAGGTTCAACCCATTACCAATTCTCTGCATTGCCCTTTGGCTTATCTACTGCGCCCAGAGTATTCACAAAATGCCTGGCATCAGTAATTGCCTACTGCAGACTTCAAGGGATACAAATATACCCCTATTTGGATGACTGCCTGATCCAAGCGGACAGCAAGCACATTCTTCAGAAACATCTGGCTTATGTAATAATGTTATTGAACTCTCTGGGATACACAGTCAACAAAAAGAAATCAAGACTAATACCCTCTCAGAAGATAATTTTCCTGGGTGCCAATTTGGACACAAACACCCAGATGGCCTACCTCACACCAGAGAAGCAGGGGCAACTAATTCAATACTTCAGAACACTAGCAAATTGCACCAGGCTGACTGCAAGGAAAATCCTGCAGGCTCTGGGATTCATGGCATCTTGCATCTTACTAATCCCATGTGCAAAGCTGCATATGAGGAAACTACAATGGTACCTGAAAAACATATGGTCTCAACACAGCCACAGTTTGGAAACAATAATACCACTAATTCCATGTCTGCAAAAGGAATTTCTGTGGTGGGCTCAAGCATGTCAAACAAGCACAGGTCTTCCATTCAGCAAGCCTCAAGCAAATCAAGTCATCACAACAGACGCCTCGGACTATGCCTGGGGGGCGCACATGACAGATCGGTGCATTCAGGGCAAATGGTCCCAAAAAGAAAAGCACCTTCAAATCAATCAAAAAGAAATGCTAGCAGTAATAAATGCCATTATAGCCTTCAAGGAACTTCTACAACCAGGTCAACTATTGATAAGGATGGACAACACCACAGTTATGTAGTACATAAACAAACAGGGAGGAACACATTCTTACCCCATATGCAGACTGGCCATGTCACTTTGGAACATGGCCATGGACTTACAAATGGAACTACAAGCACAGTACTTACCAGGCAAGGAAAACACGCTGGCAGACAACCTAAGCAGGATTATGACAGATCCACATGAATAGAAATTGCATCCAAAAGTTTTTACAGAAATAATCCAAGAGTGGGGAAGGCCAGACATAGATCTCTTTGCCTCCCACAAGAATCATCAATTGACAAAATTCTGCTCAAGGATCTTCCATCCAAAGGCCTGGAGAGTGGACGCTCTCTCTTTCAGTTGGACATCAATGACAGTTTATGCCTTCCCACCTCTTCCTCTGCTGCCCAAAGTTCTATTAAAGACCAGAGCAGACAGGCCAAAGATGATTCTCATTGCTCTGGACTGGCCAAGGCAACACTGGTGCCCACTCCTGAGGAGCCTGACGCATTCCCCACCATAGACCCTGCCTCTAATGCCTCTTCTTCTGACTCAGCACAGTTTCAAAACTCTTCATAGCCAGCTAAAAACACTCAATCTAGCCGCATGGAAGATTCTTTAGCATCACAACAGGCCCTACTCTCCAAGGAGGTGCAAGATGTCATTTTGGAGGCCAGAAGGCCATCAACTAGAAAAGCTTACTCCGCAAAATGGAAACGTTTTTGTGTCTGGAATGAGAAAAAGGGCCAGGATCCTGGAAAACTGAATTTACCTCACATACTACAATATTTGGCTGAACTGCTAAGCAGTAGGCTTTCTTTCTCCTCCATCAAAATCCATGCCTCAGCCATTTCTGCAGAATACAACACTGATCCACCTTTATTCTCTCACCCTCTCTTAAGACAGTTCCTCAGAGGGGCTAAGAATTTAAGGCCTCCAAGGAAACAACCAATACCTACTTGGAATCTTAATTTCATTCTGAAAAAACTGACTTTGCCTCCCTTTGAGCCAGCTGCCTCATCAGACTTACAGTATTTGTCCTGGAAAACAGCTTTCCTTCTGGCTATCACCTCAGATCGTAGAGTTTCAGAACTACAGGCTGTCATGGCTGTCCAGCCTTTTATCATCTTCCATCAGGACAGAGTTTCATTACGAACCAACCCATCCTTTATGCCTAAAGTGGTATCCAGGGTAGCTTTAAATCAGGCCATACATTTACCTACTTTTTATCCTAATCCTCAAAACAAAGGGGAGAGATTACTACATTCCTTGGACATCCACAGACAACTGCGTTATTATTTGGATAGAACAAAGCCTTTCAGAAATTCAGAACAGCTCTTTGTGGCCTATGCAGTAGGAGCTCAAGGGAAGCCAATTTCCAAACAGACAGTCTCAAAATGGATAGCCCACTGCATAGGCTTTTGCTATTCCTTTCATGGCAAAACTGTTCCTACAGGCATTAGAACTCATTCCACCAGGGCCACAGCCACCTCTGCAGCCTTCCTCCGAGGAGTTCCTACCAAGGATATTATGGAAGCAGCCACTTGGAGTTCTGTGCATACCTTCTCCAAGCACTACAACCTACCATTATACTCCAAATCTAGAGCAGGCTTTGCCACTGCAGTCCTGCAGGGCATTTTGGCTCCTCCTAGTTCCACCTAGTGCCTACCACCCCTTTCTTAGCTTTGGGATTCTCCCCATCTGTTATGACTGCAGCTGTATGCACGATGAACATAGTACAGTTTTGTACCTACCATAAATGTGGATGTTCGAGTGCTAATACAGCTGCAGTCCAGGTTTCCCTCCACCCTTCCCCTCTTGGGACAGGCCTATAGGCTAACACATCCTCATACAACCTGATTGGGGTATTCATTTATGATGTATTTGCTTGCAACTACTGTATTTTGATTATATTGCACTGCATTATCACACAAATTTATGTATTGCCTTCCTTCTGGGGGCACCTGACATCTAGGGCAAGAAAAACTGAAGAAAATGGCGTCGGCTGGTTCCTTTATACCTCTGTCGCACTGACGTCAGGGAAGAAGCGACGACAACCGATGCCGGACCTAGACTTTGGAATTCGGCCGACCGAGGACCCGCCTGACGGCTGGAGAACCCATCTGTTATGACTGCAGCTGTATTAGCACTCGAACATCTACATTTATGGTAGGTACAAAACTGTACTTTCCTTAGTCTGGAGCAAGAAAGTCCATACCTGTATGTTCCTTGTGTACATCCTACATCCTTTGGGCTTAGGTCATACGTCAGACATACACCTCAACAGAAAAGAAGCAGGCTTTGGCATGCTGGCCAGACTCTGGGATATGTTTGGCAAGATGTTCTTCGTGCTTCACTGTTGCAGTCTTTATATTTGGGTTATCTGCCTGCAGGTAGCCCTAAGCCAGCCTAAATATCAAAGTCTTGGATTCCTGCATCTGATGCTCTCTCTTTTTCCATGATGTCAGGTCATCAGGGGTGTAAAACATGCAGTCGACACCATTACATCAGTCTTTCTTGCCACGTAGTGCCCAAAGAAGAAGCAGTTCGCAAGTGCCAGTCGGCCGACTCCTGAAATTTTCATTTTCGAGTTTCAGAACCGAAGTCTTCAAAAAAGCTAAGTACCCCGTTAGGGATCCTTTTTTTGCTCTTAACCGAAGTCAGTAAAAGTTAACAATTGTCTTACCTGTGGAAAGCAAATACCTCATAAAGATTTTCATTCGTACTGCATTCCTTGCTTAGGCCCAGACCACGACGTCCCTCGCTGTCAGTTTTGTGCCTTATTCAACCCCCGAACTATTCGTCGTTGGTCTATTTTTGCTGCAAATTATTTTGCTACTCTGTATAACTATCCAGAAATGGCTTCAGTAAGCCATCTCCGACTACTGACATTCTGAAAAAACGTAAGGATAAAGACAAAGACAGAGACAGACCGCATAGATCCAAAACTGCCGACGACACTTCCATTAAGCTAGTTGCCAGTTCGCCGGTACTCAGTGAGATGCTTTCGCAGCCCCTGATACCCGCTACCTCAGATTCGAAGGCCTCTACTGAGACCTATTTGGAGTCCGGTATGCTGTGAGATGCTTCTTCGACTTTGGAACCTTCAGATGTCTCTACCTTGGATGGCTCCAGAGCCACTGTGCAGGCACCAGCTTCTGAGGGTGTATTCAGGCCGACAGATATGCATTTTAAACCAATTCCATCTTCTTCCAGGCCTAAATCTGGATCCACTCCTAGAAAACCGATGTCCAAACCACTTGGTCAGGCCCAGATGCCTAAAAAACAAATGCTTAGAATGGCTGAAGACCTTATTACTTTAATTAGGGGAAGCCAGCCTTCCCCCTCTAAGACCTAGAATGGATTTTCTTTCTGATTCTTCTGATCAGGATTCTGATATTTTTGTTTCTTCTGATTACCAGGATTTGCCCTTATCTACCTATGAGGATTCTGATGCAGAGGATTCCATTCCCTCTGCTACCCCCTCCAGAAGATTTTTCTGTTGGTGAAACCTTGCACACTCTTAGACAGCATTTCCGCTGGGAAAGCCAGGATTACTCTGACTCCAAAAAGAGGCTTAGGGAATTCTTACTCCTTCCTCAACACAGGCCTTTAGCTATCCCTCCTGTTCTGGACATTGTAAATGATGCCTTCTTGGAATCAAGCCTGCCCCCAGACACTTTACCTCCAGCTCCCAGAACACCTGACTGGTATTACAGAGTACCTGACTCTCATAAGTTCCTCTTCAATAATATTACTGTGGATCCAAGAGTCAATTTCCCAAGGACCAAAGGGCATTAAGGCTACTGCTGCCAAAAGTCCTACCCCTTCTGATAGAGATGCTAGAGCCCTGGACAGATGGGATAAGAAGGTATACACATCTGCTACTTTGGCCATAAGGGCTTTAAATTGCCAGTTTCATATGTTAAAATACCAGCAGCATATTATGGGATTACTTAAACAGAAAATGATGCTGATACCTGACTGTGCTGAACACAAAGAATTACAGGATTTAATGCATTCTGCTGAACAAGTTGGTAAACATACTTTGCAATGTGGTTTGGACTCTCTAGAATCATCTTGCAGGGCTGCTGTCACTGGGTCTGTACTTAGAAGACATGCTTGGCTTAAGGAGCAAAACTTGCCAGATCATGTCAAAGCTAAATTAGTGGATGCTCCCTTAAACCAAGACTGCCTATTTGGCAACAAAGCAGAAGTCCTCAAAAAGATGGAGGAAAAAGCTAAATCTATGCAAACTGTTAAAGATTTCCTGCAAGTACAGCCTCCCAGATGTAGTAGGCATTGGCCTTCAAAGAAGTTCCTTTCCAGTCTCTTCCAGGCCTTCTCAGTCCAAACCCAGGAACAGCAGACCACCTAGGTTACAGTCTCAGGCTACACAGAGGCCTAACCAGCGGGAGGCTACCACTTCCAAACCAGGAAGTAGTAAGACACCCCCCCTACGGAAAAATGTCACAATGACTTAACCTTAACCCTTCCAAGCCCTGCTCAACTGCCTGCTACCTTAGGAGGAAAGATCACCCTGCATGCAAAAAATTGGGAATTCATTACCCAGGACAAATGTTTTTTAAGTTTAGTTTAACAAAGATACTGATTCTACTTCCACACCCTACCACTCCCAAAACGGTTGGCCATACCTACCCCCAAACCAATGGGCAGAAGCTCAACAGTAGGTTCTCTCTCTCCTAAGTATCAGGGCTATTCAACCTGTCCTAGCAGAAGAAAGGGGACAAGGTTTTTATTCAAGACTTTTCCTGGTACCCAGAAATGACAGCTCCTAGCATCCTATCCAGGACCTCTCTATTCTAAGCACCTTTTTGGTAATCCCAAAATTCAAAATGCTAACACTTCAATAGCTGCTTCGTATGCTAGGCAGAGATGCCTGGTTGACAACCTTAGACTTAAAGGAAGCTTACCTGCACATTACAGTAAGGGAATCCTGCAGCAGGAAATACCTACGCTTCAGGGCAGGCTCCATGCACTATCAGTTCTCTGCACTTCCTTTTGGCTTATCTACTGCGCCCAGGGTATTCACAAAGTGTCTAGCTCCAGCCATTGCATTTTGCAGGCAGAGAAATATTCAGATATACCCATACCTGGACGATTGTCTGATTCAAGCAGAAAGCCAGGACTTGCTATTAAAACATCTGGCATTCGTGAAGAATCTTCTAACCTCACTGGGGTACACCATAAATGAAAAGAAATCTCACCTAGCACCCTGCCAAGAGATTGTATTACTGGGAGCAGGCTTGAACACAACTTCCCAGATGGCTTATCTCACACCAGAGAAACAAGGATATTTGACAACCTACTTCAAACTACTGGCCACAAAGACCCGGCTATCTGCAAGAAAAATTTTGCAAGCCCTGGGGTTCATGGCCTCTTGCTTTCTACTAATTCCATATGCAAGAATGCATATGAGGAAACTACAATGGTATCTAAAAAGCTTACGGTGTCAACATTCTCAAGACCTGGAATCGGTGATTACTGTCATTCCTTGTATAAAGACAGAGTTCCTTTGGTGGGCAGAGGCCTGCCACCACAACAAGGGGCTTCCTTTCACTCTACCCCCTGCTGCCCAAACCCTAACAACAGATGCATCAGACTATGCATGGGTGGCTCACTTGGCAGGATATTCAGGGCAAATGGGACCCAAGTCAGATGCATCTGCATATCAACCAAAAAGAAATGTTAGCTGTACAGAATTCCCTGACAGCCTTCAAAGACAACATCCTTCCAGGACAATTATTGATAAAGACAGACAACACCACAGTTATGTGGTACATAAACAAGCAGGGAGGAACCCACTCGTACCCTCTCTGCATACTAGCCATGGCTCTGTGGAACACAGCCTTGAGCTATCAAGTGCACCTACAAGCTCAGTTCCTGCCATGCAAGCTAAATTCACTGGCAGACGACCTAAGCAGAAATCTCATGGACCCACACGAATGGAAACTTGAACCAAAAATATTCAACCTCTTGAGGAACAAATGGGGGACTCCAGAGATAGACCTGTTTGCCTCCCCTCAGAACTACCAATTGGACAATTTCTGCACAAGGACTCCCCACAGTCAAGCTTGGAAAGTGGATGCCCTGACCTTAACTTGGGAAAGCCTCTCAGTTTATGCCTTTCCCCCTGTGCCTCTCCTCTCAAATGTTCTGCTAAAGATCAAACAGGACAAGCCAAGGACAATACTGATTGCACCAGAGTGGCCTCGCCAGCACTGGTACCCCCTCTTGCACAGTATGGTACTGCTGGAGCCATAGCACCTACTTCAGACACCTTCCCTGCTGTCCCAGCAGGCGGGCCAGATTCTGCGCTCTCATCTTTAATCCGTGAACCTTGCAGCCTGGCTAATTCCCTGAGCTTTCCAATAGCATCCTTCAGTAATTAGGTGCTAGATGTCATTCTGGAAGCAAGGAGGCCTAGTATTAGAAAATCCTATGCTGAAAAGTGGAAAATATACTTTTCCTAGAACCAGACTTAGGGGATGAGCACAACGGTGCCCAGCTTACCTCATATTCTTCAGTACTTCACAGAAATGCTCCACAAGGGCCTGCCCTTCTCATCAATTAAAATTCATGCCTCTGCCATTTCATTTGCAACTGCAGAGTTGAAATTCCTTTCTTGGAAAACAGTCTTCCTTCTAGCCATCACTTCAGCAAGAAGAGTGTCTGAATTACAGGCCCTCATGGCAGTGGAGCCCTTCATTATATTACATGCAGACAGGGTTTCCCTCAGGACCAATCCTTCCTTTATGCCCAAGGTGGTGTGTAGTGTGGCCCTAAATCAGTCCATTCATTTGCCTACTTTTTTCCCTAATCCACAAAACGAAGGAGAACGAATACTGCACTCTTTGGACGTGCACAGACAACTTAGATTTTATTTGGACAGGACTAAGCCTCTCAGAACATCTGAACAGCTGGTAGTTGGCTTTGCTGCAGGGGCAGAGGGGAAGGCCATTTCAAAGCAAACCATTTCTAAATGGATAGCCCATTGCATTCATTTCTGTTATATGCACCATGGAAAACCTACCCCACAGGGGATAAGATCACATTCCACCAGGGCTGCATCAACCTCTACAGCCTTTCTCAGAGGAGTCCCTACCAGGGACATCCTAGAAGCTGCTACCTGGAGCTCTGTACATACCTTCACCAAGCATTACCACATGCCCATTTTTTCTAAATCCAGAGCTGGTTTTGCCACTGCAGTCTTGCAGGGCTTAATAGCTGGCCCTAATGCTCTTTACCTTTCTCTTCCCTTCCTTAGCTTTGGGAATCAACCCAGAGTTGTAATGACTGCAACAGTGAAACACGAAGAACTTAGTACAATTGTGTACACTTAACAGAAATGTAGATGTTCAAGTGTATTCACTGTTGCAGTCCTGGTTACCCTCCCTCCAGCCCCCTGACTTCTCTTGGCTCTTGTTTTAAGTTTTCTGGTGTATTTGCTTTTTGATGGAGGTGTAACATATCATATAATTGCTTCCCATTGTGTGGGCACCTGACATCTGGGGCAAGAAAAACTGATGTAATGCTGTCAGCTGCATGTTTTGTACCCCTGACGACCTGACGTCATGGAAGAAGAGACAGCATACGACGCAAGAATCCAAGACTTTGATATTCGTGCCGGCTAAGGGCTACCTGCAGGCAGATAACCCAAATGTAATAACTGCAACAGTGAATACACTCTAACATCTACATTTATGGTAAGTGTACACAACTGTATTATATCCCATCTGTAAGTAATACTGCATTATTGATTAGTTAGACATCTATTGTTATAGTAAATTCATACTTACACCACTGTACATTCACTGACTGGTAAGAGTCAGGTGGTAGGGAGCAGACCATCTTCAGTTCTACCAGAGTAGCCTACCATTTCCTATGTATCAATCCTTGCAGTGGTCCTCCTTTTTTTTTTTTTTTTTTTTTTTAACTCCTTTACTGAATTATCACTTGTGACAAGGCAAATTTATATTTATGTAAAGTAATCAAACTGTATTAACAATTTCACATTTACAAACATTATACTTCACATATATTGCTTTATGTCATATAACCTAAGCAACATTACATACTGCACAATGGTATGTCCTATACCGAGCCAACAGATATTGCCAATATACTGGCCGACAGATTCATTGCCAACTTTACCCCTCCCCCCAAAGAACCAGTCACAATGCCAGTAGAGTGCAAGGCACCCAGTATTACTGCTGCACAGGTTAAAACAGCACTGTCCAAGGCCAAGAATACAGCTTCTGTGGGACCTGTCAATATCCCTGGCTATGTGGGACCTGTCAATATCCCTGGCTATGTTCTACATGAACTACAGAGTGAACTTGCACGTCACCTGTGTGCCCTGTTCAACCACAGCCTCACCTCAGGCTTTGTCCCTACCAAATGATGCACTGCTACAGTCATCCCCCTCCACAAAGGAGGAGCAATTACAGACCCTGGGGACTATCGCCCCCATTAGCCATTAGCAGAATCTGATATGCAAAGCTATGGAACGCATCATCATGGACCTAATAAACAAGGATTTAGGGAATCTCCAAACTGTGGATCCCACACACTTTGGTTTTGTGAAGGGTAGATCATGCCTGCTCAACCTGGTCGACTTCTTTGAGTCAGTCACCAGAGCTGCAGATGAAGGCAAGGTGGTTCATACAGCCTACCTTGATCTGGCCAAGGCCTTTGATACCATTCCCCACTCAGGAATCATAGAAGAACTCACTAAGCTAGGCATCATCCCATATATCAGTAGGTGGGTTGCAAACTGTCTCACCGATAGCACCCACAGTGTGAAAGTAGGTGACCCCAAGTCAGACTGCCGACCAGCCATTAGTGGAGTTCCACAGAGTTTGGTCCTGGGTCCTCTCCTGTTTGGTATCTACTTTTCTGAAGATCAGGCAAACACTAAGGGACCCTGGCTGACAAAGTTCGCAAATGATTGCAAGTTGGGAGCTATTATTAACTCCCCAAGTGATGTTGACATCCTACAGAAAGGCCTCACTGAGACCAACGACTGGTGTCAGAACCATGGTCTTAATCTCACTGCCAAAAAATGTGTCATCATCCCCTTTGGGAAAAACCTGGTTCCCATGAATTACCACATGGATGGTAGTCCACTGAACACAGAAGGTGTTATAAGAGATCTGGGAACACAGGTTGACAGTAACCTCTCTTTTGACCACCACATTGCCAATGTGGTCAGAAAGTCCTTATATGTGGCACATCTCATTACTAAGGGTTTCGCATCCAGGAAGAAAGAGGTCATTGCCTCCCTCTCCTCTTCCCTTGTTAGGCCAGTCATCGAGTACAATGCCCCATTTGGCATGTATCTCACTAGACACCTGCAACAATTGGAGAGGCAGCAAAAGTACCTCATCAAAGAGGATCCCAGGCCTTAAGCACGTGTCCTATATGGACAGACTATTCTATGTCTCATATCACCTACGTAGAGGTGATCTCTGCTAGACTTACAAAGCTATGTCTGACCCAGGTCTGTTAGAAATGCTACATCTAAAGAAATCCCAATCCCTCCGCACCACACCCTCCAGAGGCCTCTACCTCATTACCACAATCAATAGAACATGCTGAAGGGACAGGTACATAACCCAGAGACTGCTCATGCTATGAAAGACTTCCCATACATGTCAAACAGCGCACCTCACTGGCCCTGTTCAAGAGAAATCTTGATGAGTGGATGGGAAATAGAAAATTCACCCTGGCGATCACTCCAGTGGCTCTACTCGACAGAAGCACTGGGAGCCAGGTTGGGTGGCACATTGCCAGGGTAATCCTATGGGCTAGGCTTGTAAAGTTCCAGGGCCATTAATTAGCCTAGTACACACCTATGAACATGTCCAATTCCTGCCCTTTCATTTTTTTTTAACAAGAAAAGTCTTTATTAAACCATCACTTGTGACATAAGCAGCCATATATATATATATATATATATATATATATATATATATATATATATATATATATATATATATAAAGAAAACAAACCACACTGACACTATCCTAGTTGCAAGCATTTTACATCACAAACCATACCTTGCAGTGGATGTTCTTCGTGTTTCACTGTTGCAGTCATTACATTTAGGGTAATCTGCTGGCAGGTTGCCCTCAGTCGGCCTAAATTCCAAAGTCTTGGGTCCTGCATCGGTTGTTGTCTTCTTTTCCATGACGTCAGGTTGTCAGGGGTATAAAACGTGCAGTTGACGCCATTTTCTTTTCTTTCTTGCCGTGCGGTGCCTGAAGCAGAAGCATTTCGCAAGTGCCGGTCAGCCGGCTACTGAAATATTCGCATTTGAGTTTCAGAACCAAAGTCTTCAATAAAGCTAAGTACCCCGTTGGGGAAACTTTTTTCTTGCTTTTTTACCGATGTCAGAAAAAGTTAATAATTGTATTACTTGTGGGAAGCAAATACCTCATAAGGATTTCCATTTATACTGTATTCCTTGCCTAGGCCCTGATCACAATGTGCCTGGCTGTCGATTTTGTGCTAGATTTAACCAACGCACTATTAAGCGTCAATATATTTTTGCATCTAAGTATTTTGGAAACAGATTTAACTACCCAGAGATGTCGCTGCTGATTGCTTGGTGAATATACCCACCAGAGGCAACATGTGCTTGTCAAGCTCTTCCTTGTAGATGAAACATCCATTGTTACTCAAGAAGTGAAATAGAGCTGCTTACTAACCCCAGGATAGGTGAACCAAAAATGGCCACACACTCCTTGTTTAATTATCTTTGTTCCACCTTTTTGTTTATGAACTCTAGCATATACCATTTGCTGGTGCAGAAATTTAGTAATAAAAAAGTATCAGAAGTAAAACCTTTTAAAATATAGAAAGTTATTTTGCTATTCCTGATATTTATATAGTGTTTCAAACAGTGTTCTAGTATCATAGGTTGGTACTAGGCTATCAGCCCTAGGGCCTATACAAGCCTAGCCATAACAATTCCCTGGCTATTTCTTCCCACACTATTTACTTCCCCGAAGTAAATCATTATGAATCATTATGAAGCCATTTATTTAGGCATCATTTGGAAGTCAGATTGTAAAGAATTAATGATCTGTAGTTGTTTTACTCAGTCTAGTTATGTATTCCTTAATCGGAATTATTCAGCCATATACTTGGTAGATAATTTCTGATATTTGTTCATTCCCCCCTTTTTATAGATAGGCTTATTATAGGAGGTATTGTAGTGCCCTACCATGGTTTAGAAAATATAGACTGTTGTACCATATATTAAACATTTTAACAGAGATTTCCACTCCTTTATTTCTGTAAGATATGCACAGTTATGCTAGTGTTTCCCCTCAAGCCAAGGTGTTTACTATCTTTTGGTATCACTTTTGTCTGTGATATTTCATATTCCATTGATATCCTTCCATTCATATGCTGCTGTGCCCATAACATAAGGGAGTCTATCTCTGGTCGACTCTTGTACGTCTGGCCATTATACAAAAGATAGTTGCTATCAGTAGGGTCCAGCGTCTCTCTCTGCGGACATTGGTCATAAACAGATGTCGGATACAAAACAGATATCAGTACACATCTACCTCAGAACTTTTCTGCTTTCTTTCTGACTGCCAGCTCCGATCATTGCTCCTTTGGAAAAGTGAACTCATCTTATCCAACTTAAGTACCTCATAGGTGTTTTTTTGTTTATTCTGTAGTACTGCTTTGGGGTTTCATGTCAGGTAGAAAAGGGCAAGTGTAGATGTGGAAGGCAAATTCCACATAAAGATATGCATGAGCTCTGCTTGTTTTACTTAGGCCAAGAACGCGACCACACTACTTGTACTATTTGTCAGGTCTTCATCCCCAAAACCCTCCGAAGTAGCTTAGCAGCATTAAAACTGTACTTACAGAACCAGATGCTTAGCTAAATTTATGGATCTGACGTGGGTTCCTCGGATGAGCCTCCAGTAAATCGAGGCCTGAACCAACTGCAGTGCCCTCTCTTCTTGCTATTTCTCTCGAGGCCAGTGACGGCCCGGAGTCCACGTCGGAATCCTCTGACTTTCCTTTGGCGGGTAACCTGGAGGAAGCCACTAAAGAAGCCGAGTGCACATCCCAGAGGGAAGACGTCTGAACTGGTCATCCAGGGGGAACCTAGGCTCATCATTTCCAAGGGTCCGCATGGGGTCTCTCAAATTGTAGTTTGAGTTGATGTTCACACAGGCATTGTGGAGTGCCATCCTACATCTGGCCGTCTGACTCTCCACTGTATCTCTGAGACTTCAGCATCGGAGTTGCACAAAAAGAAGAAGCAAAAGACCAAACACCTTGCTCCTTCTCCGATGTCTGCAGCCTCCGAACAGCTTCCTGACTGGCAGGCCTTCACCCAAGGCCTTTTTAATGCCTTCCTGGCCTTATGGCAGGCCCCTAGTGTGTCTACCCCTAAGCATAAACTTGGCCCAGATGTCTCATCTGAAGAAGAGGATTCATCGGGGGATGAATCCCTTACTTACACCTCCCAAATTGCTTCTCCTCTCTGGTACGCTTCACGAGAGTAGGAGCCCAATGGAACAGATTCCCCTGGAGAAGATATTGCCTTTGAGGAGACTGTTTCTCAAATAAAATAATTTTTCAAGTGGACAGCAGTCAGGTCACAGATACCCAAAAGAGGTATTATGACCTTTTACAAATGGACTCACCCAACCCGTCTCTTGTTCCCCTAGTGTACCCTGCCTTTTTGGATGCCTTTCTTGCTTCTTCTAAAAATCCAGACTTCCAGCCCCCTGCACTCAAACGTCCTGACAGGTTTAATAAAGTCCATGAGGATGCAGAATTCCTTTACAAAGCTCCTTCTGCCTTTAGTCATTACTGTGGCTGCAGATACAACTTCTAAGTTACTCCCTTTCACCTCCCTCCTGCCATCTGACAAGGAGAGCAGGTTAATAGAGCACCTGGGGAAAAAAGTCTACACTTTTGCTACTATAGCAGTGACAGCCATTAACTACCAGACCCACATGTCCAAATACTCCCTGACTCTGTTGGCTGATGTGACTAAACAATTGGGGGACCTCCCTGACTCCAGCAAAGGCAAAATTATCTACCTTGTTGAATTCCTGTACACAGGTAACCAAGCACTCTATGAAGTGCAGTTAGGATGCAGTAGAGGCCTTATCTAGGGCTGCCGCCTCAGGGTCTGTTATCAGGAGATTGTCCTAACTTAGGTTGCAGCGTTTCCCTGATGACATCAAGTCAAAACTCCTGGATGCACCCCATGACAAAAATTTATTTGGTTAAGCTGCTGCTGACCTCTTCAAGGCCCTTCAAGAGAAGGACAAAGAACTACAGGATCTGATACACTTTTTTGTCTCACAGGTTCCACGCTTCCAAAGGAACTACCTTTCCAACACCTCCTTTGGGAGAAAGCCTGCCAGACAAATGCCAACCAGAAGCAAAAAGGATTCCAGAAAGCAGCACTCTTCCAGGTCTGCTCCCTCTACTGCTCCCAAACAGCCCTTTCAGGGCAAGCCTGGTAGCCTGTGGCTGCCAGGTACTGGATCCAGACACCCCATTTTCCATGCTTCTTTCTCTCTCCTTCCAGGCTTGTAATCAAGTTACCCAGGACTCTTGGATCCTCTCTGTAATAAAACAGGGATATTTCATGGCATGGGAGACCAAACCTACCCCCAAAGGCATTCCTCAACCCCCTCAAGAACAGCTGGCTTTCTTTCCACAGGTTCTTCAGGAACTCCTCTCACAAGGGATTATACAAGCAGTCCCTTCACATATATGAGGAAAGGGATTTTACTCCAGGATGTTCCTAGTTCCCAGGAAAGAAGGTCTCTGGAGACCAATCCTGGATTCATCACATTTCATCACCTTCCTCCAAGTTCCCTCCTTTCAGATGCTTACTCTCTCCCTACCCTTCCTCCCCTGATCCTTCCCCAGGGTTTCTTAGTATCCTTGGATATAAAAGATGCCTACTTACACATCCCAGTCATTCCCTCTTCAGGAAATTCCTCCGGTTTTCAGTGGGTTTTACACACTTTCAGTTCTGTGCTTTGCCATTTGGTCTCTGTACAGCCCCAAGAGGTTTTACAAAATGCCTTGCACCAGTCATGGCCTTTGCCAGGACAAGGGGAATCCAGCTTTTCCCCTACATACATAGACAATATCCTCATTCAAGGCCCTGTTAGCTTCAATGCTCCTACAACACCTGGACTTCACTGTCTCCCTCTTGACAAGTCTGGGGTTCACCATAAATCTCAAAAAGTCATCCTTGGTACTCTCACAGGATCATGTGTTCCTGGGATGCCACATCCTAACAGGAAAAATGATGGCTTGTCTTCCCCCAGGAAAAATTGTGATACTCACTTCTTATTTCAAGGAGTATTGACCCTCAAATCCTTGGGCCAGGGAATTTCTCAGACTCCTGGGATTCATGGCATCCACCATACCCATGGTATCCCTGGCAAAGCTTCACATGAAGTTTCAGTGGTACTTGAGAACAACCTGAAAACAACATTTGCACCTCCTGGAATACATGGTCCCCATGCTACCATGTCTTTCAAGAGAAATGAATTGGTGGATAGCCCAGATTCAGGACAACCCAGGCCTACCCCTACAACCCCTGCCACGCAAGCAGGACCTCTTAACAGACGCTTCAGACACAGGGTGGGGAGCAACTGTGGGAGAATGGAGAGTGAGGAACTCATGGACTCCCACCCAACTAAAAGAGCACATCAGCATCAAGGAGGTGAGAGCCTTGATACTGGCCCTACAAATTTTCAAACATCATCTCCTACCAGGCACGTTGAGGTGGTTCACAGACAATAAATCTGTGCTGTGGTATGTCAACAAACAGAGGGGAACTAGGTCCTTCCTCCTGTACAGGTTGGCCCCTGCAAAACATGGGGAATAGCCTTGGAGAGACAAGTCAGCATCCAAACCATCTACATTCCTTCAGCAGACAATGTGATGGCAGATTCCTTAAGCAGGACCATGACTCTGTCTTACAAATGGATGCTGAACAGCATGTGTTGTTCCTGGGGATGTGATGTCCTTCAAGAATGCAACTGCAGTCCTGACATATGGGTTGTCCTGCCTCAGGCAGCCCTTCGGTCGGCCGGATTCCAAAGTCCGGGTCCGGCGTCGGCTGATGTCGCCATTTCCCCGACGTCAGAGCGGCTGGGGTATAAAAGCATCAGCCAACGCCATCTTCTTCAGTCTTTCTTGCCGCGCGGTGCCCGAAGCAGAAGCAGTTCACAAGTGCCGGTCGGCCAGCTCCTGTGTTTTCAGTTACCGAAGTCATCAAAAAGCTAAGTACCCCGTTGGGGAACCTTTTCTTGCCTCAGCCGATGTCAGATAAAACTGCAAAAGTTAATAACTGTTTGTCTTGTGGTAAACAAATACCTCATAAGGACTTCCATTCTTACTGCCTTCCCTGCCTTGGCCCAGACCATGACGTCTCGGCCTGTGCTGCCTGTGCTTGCTTCAATAAGCGCACACTCAGGCGCCAGGCAGAATTTGCTGAAGACTTTTTTGGGGAAAATTACTCCTATATCATGCTGTCGGAACAACCGACAGCACATATTTCCAAAAAACGTAAGGACCGGGACCGACACTCTCGGCCCACAACTTCCTCCGACATCACGCCAAAACCTACCGCAAGTGCATCGGTCTCTTCGGAGGCGGTAATTCAACCGCTCCAGACCGATGACACCACTTTACCGCACACTTCGGTCCCGGAGGCTACTCCGGTGCCGGTTGTTGACTTTTCTTCTGAAACCGAAGCCCAAGATTTGCCTGACACCATACCGGTGGACAGAGTTACTCCAGCACGTGGGGCAGCTAGGCCTCTGGTGTCTATGTCCATCAAGGCCTACACACGTGCTAAGGCTGCCAGCCAGGCTAAGTCTCACCCTCCTAAATCTTTTTCCCAGGGTCACACTTCTGATAAACAGATCATGACTTTAGCTACATATCTAATTTCTTTAATCAGAGGCTCTCAGGCTCATCCAGACAGAGGTTCTCAGCTGCCTACAGACAAAAGGCCTAGGGTTGAGCAGACAGATACCCTTTCCTCAGATGAAGCCTCTGGTGACTCAGGCCATTCAGATTCCCAGGAAGAATCCTTCCAGGCCTACGAGGATTCTGATTCTGATGAATCCATTCCCTCTGCCTCTCCTCCTGAGGATATTTCTTTCGGGGAAATTCTCCACTCCATGAGAGAGCATTTTCAGTGGCAGGGCCAGGATTTCTCAGACTCCAGGAAAAGGCTTCGTACTTTCCTTAAGTTACCCCAGCACAGGCTTTTAGCTATCCCTCCAGTGTTAGATGTATTGGATGATGTGTACTCAGACTCCAGTACTTCTCCTGATTCTCTCCCTCCGGCTCCTGTCAAGCCAGACAGATATTACAGGGTTCCTGAAACTCATAAACATCTCTTTAAGGCCCACTCTGTTGATCTAGAAACTATTTCCCAGGGCCCCAAAGGAGTGGCCACTTACACGGCCAAAAATCCTTTGCCCGCAGACAGGGAATCTAGGTCCCTGGAGAGGTGGGGCAAAAAAGTTTATACCTCAACCACCCTTGCCATAAGGGCACTTAACTGCCTTTTTCATATGTTTCAGTATCAGGATTTCTTGATGGATGATTTGCAGAAAAAGTTAGCCTCTCCTGAGCCTTTAGATAGAAAGGCCTTGCAGGATTTGGTTCATAATACTCAGCAGGTTAGCAATCATTTTCTTCAGTATGGTTATGATGCATTGGAAGCTTCATGTAGGGCAGCTATGACAGGGGCCATCATACGTAGACATGCTTGGTTGAAAGAACAGGCATTGCCAGATCATGTTAAAGTAAAGCTTCTAGATGCACCTCTGGAAAAGCACAAGCTATTTGGTGCTAATGCACAGGATGTGTTGAAATCAATTGAGGAAAAGGCTAAATCAGTACAAACAGTCAAAGATTTCCTCCAGGTTCAGCCACCAAGGTTCAGCAGGAATTGGCCTTCGAAGAATTGGTCCTTTCCAGACACTGACAAGTTCTAAAGGGGAAAAAACAGGTGTGCTCGAGGTAGAGGGCAATACCGAGGCTCCTACAGGGGCCACCAATGGCAACCAACTAATCAGAGAAGTGGCGCAGGGACTTCTACTACTCCACAGGGACAATCACAATGGCTTGACCTTGACACCGCCGACCAAGGCTCAAAGAGAAGCACCTTTAGGCGGAAAATTATCTTTATTTTCAAAAAATTGGCACGTTTTAACAAAGGACAAATGGATTCTGGACATAATAGACAAAGGTTACAGGTTCCACTTCCATACTTTACCAACAAGACAAGGCATGCCAAACCTGCCACAAAATCAAAGGGCAGAGGCACTCATACAAGTTTCAAAGCTGCTACAAATCAAAGCAATAGAAAAGGTTCCTCCTCAGGAACAAGGCCAGGGATTCTACTCAAGACTGTTCCTTGTTCCAAGAAAAGAAAAGCAATGGAGACCAATACTGGACTTGTCCGCTCTAAACACTTTTCTCATTGTGCCAAAATTCAAAATGCTGACGTTACAGCAGCTTCTTCCCATGCTGGGCAAGGGGTCTTGGCTGGTTACTTTGGACCTCAAGGAGGCATACCTGCATGTCCCAATCAGACACAGTTGCAGAAGATACCTCAGATTTCTTGCAGGGTCACAGCATTATCAATTCTCAGCATTGCCTTTTGGCTTAGCTACTGCGCCCAGAGTATTCACGAAATGCCTGGCATCAGTAATTGCACATTGCAGACTCCAGGGGATACAAATATACCCTTACCTGGACGACTGCCGTATACAAGCAGACAGCAAGCAAACCTTGATAAGAAACTTGGACTATGTCATTCACTTACTACAGGCTTTGGGATACACAGTCAACATTCAAAAATCAAGACTACTGCCATCCCAACAAATAATTTTTCTAGGAGCCAAACTGGACACAAACTCACAAATGGCTTTCCTCACAGAAGAAAAACAAGAACAATTACCAGATTACTTCAAAAGCCTAGCAAGGCACACCCTGATGACTGCAAGGAAAATCCTGCAGGCCCTGGGTTTCATGGCATCTTGCATTCTTCTGATTCCACTGGCAAGACTACACATGAGAAAACTACAATGGTACCTAAAAAGTTTATGGTCTCAACACAACCACAACTTAGAAGCAATTATTCCACTCATTCCATGTCTACAAAAGGAATTTTTGTGGTGGGCACAAGCAAGCCAGCTAAACAAGGGCATGTCTTTCAACAAACCTCAAATAAGCCAAACCATTACAGCAGATGTCTCAGATCATGGATGGGGGGCGCACATGGAGGGCAGATGCATTCAAGGGCAATGGGCACCCCGAGAATTGCATCTGCACATCAATCAAAAAGAGATGTTGGCAGTGATTCATGCAATCGAGGCCTTCGGAAAATTTCTTCAGCAAGGTCATCTGCTAATAAAGACAGACAACACCACTGTTATGTGGTACATAAACAAACAGGGAGGCACTCATTCTTACCCCCTCTGCAGACTAACAATGACTCTTTGGGAAAAGTCCCTGAAACTGAACATACAGTTGCAATCCCAGTTTGTTCCAGGCAAGGACAATGTTCTGGCGGACAGTCTAAGCAGAAACATGTTGGACCCGCATGAATGGATGTTGCACCCAGACATTTTCTCACAAATAACTCATGCATGGGGAAGGCCGGACATAGATCTCTTTGCCTCACACCTCAATCATCATCTGAAGAAGTTCTGCTCGAGGACACACCATCCTCAAGCCTGGAGAATGGATGCTCTCTCCTTCAGCTGGAATTCTCTAACAATCTATGCATTCCCACCTCTACCATTAATGACCAAGGTTTTACTGAAGATCAAAGCAGAACAGCCGAAAGGCATTTTGATAGCTCCAGACTGGCCAAGACAGCACTGGTATCCATTACTAAGGAGCATAACTCGCACCAAGCCGTGGCCCCTGCCTCAATGGCCTCTGCTTCTAACTCAGCACAATTACAGGACTGCTCATCCCAACCTGCAAACACTGCAGCTGACAGCTTGGAGGGTTCCATGACTTCTCCCCATATCTCTCTCTCCAAAAAAGTTCAAGACATCTTACTGGAAGCACGCAGACTTTCCACCAGAAAAACTTATTCAGCCATATGGAAGAGATTCAACATCTGGAATGCCAACAAGGGTCAGGATGCATCAGTAATGAGCATCCCACAGATACTAGAATACTTGGCAGAAATGCTTCATAATGGCCTTTCATATTCTTCCATAAAAATACATGCTTCAGCAATTTCAGCAAAATACAACTGTGATCCACCTGTGTTGTCACATCCTTTGCTAAGACAGTTTCTAAGAGGGATAAAGAATATCAAACCTCCCAGAAAACCACCAGTACCTACATGGGACCTCAACTTCATCTTGGAAAAATTAACTCTTCCTCCTTTTGAGCCAACAGCATCTTCAGAATTGCAATTTCTCTCCTGGAAAACAGTTTTTCTGTTGGCAATTAACTCAGCAAGGAGAGTCTCGGAGATACAGGCCCTCATGGCAATACCTCCATTTCTCATTTTTCATCAGGACAGAGTTTCTTTAAGAACCAATCCTTCTTTCATGCCAAAAGTGATATCCAGGGTGTCTCTAAATCAAGCAATTCACCTGCCTACTTTCTTTCCCGTCCTCAAAAGCTGCTGCACACTTTGGACATACACAGACAATTGCGCTACTACTTGGACAGAACAAAGGCCAACAGAAAGTCTGACCAACTATTTGTAGCTTATGCTGCTGGAGTACAAGGAAAGGCAATTTCCAAACAAACAATTTCAAAATGGATTGGACACTGCATCAGATTTTGTTACTCTTTCCATGGAAAAGGTGTGCCAGCCAATATCAGGCCACACTCCACCAGAGCTATAGCCACCTCCACAGCCTTTCTAAGAGGGATGGCTACAAAGGACATTCTAGAAACTGCTACATGGAGCTCCGTGCATACATTTTCCAAACACTACAACCTGCCTTTATATTCCAGATCCCGAGCAGGTTTTGCTTCAGCAGTCCTGCAGGGCATTTTAGCTACACCATCCTTATCTTAGATCCTACCACCCCCAGCTTGGCTATGGTATTCAACCCATATGTCAGGACTGCAGTTGCATTCTTGAAGGACATAGTACAGTTTTGTACCTACCATAAATGTAGATGTCCGATAGATATGTAACTGCAGTCAGGTTTTCCCTCCCTCCTACCCTTCTGTAAATTCTCCTTTTTGGGTCCACTCCCCTTTTTCAAATTAGCTGGGGATATCTGTTATGGTGTATCTGTTTATTACTGTTGTGCATGTCTGGAATTTTTTATCCATTCACTAAATTTAGCCTTCCTTGGAGGGCACCTGGCATCTGGGGCAAGAAACACTGAAGAAGATGGCGTCGGCTGATGCTTTTATACCCCAGCCGCTCTGACGTCGGGGAAAGGGCGACATCAGCCAACGCCGGACCCGGATTTTGGAATCCGGCCGACCGAAGGGCTGCCTGAGGCAGGACAACCCATATGTCAGGACTGCAGTTGCATATCTATTGGACATCTGCATTTATGGTAGGTACAAAACTGTACTTTCCTGGACCTGGTCCATCTATGGGGTATTCCGGATGTGAAAAAAAAAAATTGCCTGAATATCCTTGTGTTATGACTGTGCTTCTCAAACATTTTGGAAATATAGAGTATATTTTAGTGCATTTATTAAAACTATATTTGCCTTAATATTGCTACAACTCAAGTGCTCTAGGTTGCACTGCATCTGAATTTTGTGTGTTTTAGCTGCTTTTCTGTATATGTAGAATAGCTACTTATTCTACTGTATTACTGCCTCTTAAATCGTTTTTCAGTTGTGCACTTGCCTTGCTTCATTTAAAAAGTTTAAAATTGTTAATTTTGTAGAGTTTTAATTGTATTTACTGTTTAGGGCTATACACTCAAGTGTGTTGGCCTTTTCTGTGTTTATTTAGTGTATTATTGCATTGTTTAGCCTGTTTTAACAAAAAAAACTATATTGGTTGCTCGTTTCCTGCCTTTCCTAGCTAGTATAGTTCAGATCCCAGGCTTTGCTGGTTTCAGGACTTAATTTTCTGTGTTCAGAGCTGTCCAGACCTTGCTGTGGTAGAGGGAAGTCCGACTGCTTACCAGTGGGAGTGGTAGAGGAATGGTTTCCAGCTCTGAAATTGTAATTTTAGCCATTTTGGGCTAATTTCTATCCCTTTCAACTTTCTGGCTTAAAAATGCGCGTTTGCACATTTTTTTGCATTGTGCAGCACTGCCGGGCTATGGTTAAACTATTCCAGGTGCCAGAAAGTCTGCTCTTCAAATTCTCCCTTAGAACTAGCTGGTTTCTCAGTAGTAGCACTAAAATCTGAACCCCTGTGACTAGCACTTGCTGTAGAACCTACTGGAAAACACTAGGAAGCCTTAAACTGATACAAGCACTCAACTATCCTTGTTTATAAGGAGAAATTAATCGTAGGCACTAAACAGCCTGTAATTGCAAAGTACCTTGCAAAGGTAAGGGAAAACAGCTCTTGTACTTTACAAAAAAGCACCTAAACAGGCATGTCCAGGGGTTGGCTTTCAGTGATTTCTCCTGTCCATCTGGTGAATCTGGGCATACTGGGGCAATGCAGCAACTGCCTCATGTGCACAGACAGCCCTCTCCTCCTACTACCCAACACTACAACCTGCAAGAGATGCACTTATATAGCCAAACTGAAAGCAAAGCTCTCTCCAGCCAAGATTGTGCTAGACAGTCAAGAGGAGAAGGTTAACACCTGCACTACACCTCAAGCAACACATAGCTCTTCAAAACCCACACCATCAACACCCACACATAGCAACACTAAACCCACATATGTGGGGGCCCTTAACATTGACCTTCCCAAGCAACAAGGACCTCTGAAACTGAAAAGCAAACAAACACCAGTCACAACCAAAGTGACACATAGCTCACACCACCAGTGTGTCACCCAACAACAGCCCCTAAGCAAGACAATGTACTCAGCACTTTAGTCATAGGTGACTCTATAGTCAGGCACACTGATGTCCCACTCATGAGGCTGAACAAGGAGAATATTAGTCAGTTGCCTGTTGGGTGCCAGGATCTGCAACATAACGCACGCACTCAAGTCACTCCACAACAAGTACAAATACAACTGTCATTGTCCATTTTGGAGTGAATGACTTGAGGCGTACCTTCCTGGACTACATGAAAAAAGACATGTAAGAGCTCTCAGATCATGTGGCCCAGGCAGGTATGACCCTAGCCCTGAGTAGCATCCTGCCTTCGCCCAGAGTGATACCACAGTATAAGGACAAAATGATTGACTTCAACAATTGGCTAAGCTTCTGGTGTCATTCAAAGGGGATCCAGTGTCTGTCTGCCTGGGACGACATGATCGACAAACCACGATGCTTTGCCAGAGATGGTCTGCACCTGTCACCCCTGGGATTCAGATTACTGGCTAAAGCTCTCATCGCCCCTATAGTGCCTTTTTTAGGTAAGGTTCAAAGGACAAAACCACCACTGTAACAGATACAAGAATGCAAAAGTTGAAGGTAATGCTACTCAATGCTAGAAGTGTAAACCTCAAAATACACTGTCTCAAGGCACTCCTAAAAATGGAGAACATCAATATCTGTGCAGTAACTGAGACCTGGTTCAAGGCTCCAGAGAGCACCCCTGCAATACCAGGCCACAACTCTTACCACACTTTTCGGCCACCAAACCAAGACCGAAACATTAAAGGTGGAGGAGTGTCCATATTCACCAAGGATATTCACACCTCCAGGCTAGTTGCCCAACACAATACATCTGAAATTCTCCGGGTGCAACTAACACTAGGTAAGACTGCAATCCACATTGTAGCTTGCTACAGATCCCCCACCATGCCCCAAGATTCTTACTACACCTTTTTAAACATACTGGACAATATTAAGATACAACCAAACACCCTAATACTGGGTGATTTCAACTACCCTATCATTAACTGGGAAAACTACCAACACCTTTTCCCAACGGTTCCTGGAATTCATAAATTCCAACGCCCTGGATCAACTAATCCATTGTCCCACCAGGGGCTCCAATATCCTAGACCTGGTCATTACCAACATGGGAGATATGTGCTCCACACCAGTAGTCACCCCCTCATTGGTTAGTTCTGACCATAAGCAAATCACCCTTGACATCCATATCCCACCCCCCCCCCCCCAGTAAGGAAACCTCTGTAAAAAACTTCTCCAAGGCCAACTTCATGCTACTCAAGTCAGAAGTGACAAACTTCATGACACCCATGCAGATGGGAGCTGAAAGTTCGACTGCTGAATCCTACACTAAGGCACTGTATGAGCACATCCACTCATGCATGAATTGTGTCATCCCAAATAGAACCAAGATGCTCTCCTCCAAAAAAAAGGAAGCCAATCTGGTGGTCCCCTGCCATAAACAAACTATACAACAGAAGAAAAAAACTGTTGGAGAAAAGAGGAAAATCTCAGGATGCAAAAAACTCCATTACCAGCCTCAGTAAGAAGCTGAGATCCCTCATAAAATCTTCCAAAGCTAGTTACTAAAATAAAATTGCCAAAAATTCCAAAGACAACCACAAGGCATTCTTTAGTTATGTCAAGAATCTAAATGGCAGTGCTCGGGTATGGTACAACAGAATGGCATGAACTATACTGATCCCAAGGATATTGCCAGTATCCTGGCAGATCGATTTAGTGTAAACTTCACTCCGCTCTTACCCCCTAAAGGGCCCATCTCAATACCAAAAGATTGCCAAATTCTGGTAATCACGGCCACACAGGTAGAAACCACACTCTCCAAAGCTAAGAATACAGCATCCATGGGACCAGTTGACATCCCGGGCTAGGTACTACATGAACTACAAAACGAATTGGCACCTCACCTAAGTGTCATGTTTAATCATAGCCTCACCTCAAGCTTCGTTCCCACTGAGTGGCTCACAGCTACAGTTATCCCACTCCACAAGGGGGGATCCACCTTGGATCCTGGGAACTACCGTCCCATCAGTCTGATGAGCCTGATCTGCAAAGGCATGGAACGCATTATCATGGGACTTATAAACAAAGAGATTGGCAACCTTCAGACACTGGAACCCACCCAGTTTGGATTCATTAAGGGACGATCTTGTCCTCTGAACCTGATTGACTTCTTCGAATCAGTCTCCAGAGCTGTGGATGAGGGTAAGGTAGTCCCCACAGCCTATCTGGACCTCGCCAAGGCCTTTGACACCATCTCCCACTCTGGAATCATAGATAAACTTACTAAGCTGGGTATAAATCCCTGCATCACTCGATGGGTTGCCAACTGGCTTACTGACAGAACCCAGACTATAAAAGTAGCAGACTCAAAATCCAGCTCCAGACAAGTGACAAGTGGAGTACCACAGGGTTCAGTCCTGGGACCACTCTTGTTTGGCATCTACTTCTCTGAAGTACAGGCCAACACTAAGGGACTCTGGCTAACAAAGGTTGCAGATGACTGCAAACTGGGAGTCATTATTGAATCCCCAAATTATGTGGATATCCTACAAAAGGGCGTTACAGAAACAGATGCTTGGTGCCAGAGCCGTGGGCTCAAGCTTAATGCCAAGAAATGTATAGTTATCCCCTGTGGGAAAAAACATGTGCCCATGAATTACCACATAGGTGGCAATACAGTAAACACCAAAAGTGTGATGAGAGACTTGTGGACAGTGGTCTCACCTTCGATAACCACATTGCCACAACAGTCAGGAAATCCTTCTGTATGGCACACCTCATCATTAAGGACTTTTCATCCAGAAAAAAGGAGGTCATTGTCTCACTGTACTCATCCCTTATTAGACCCATTATAGACTACAATGCCCCGTTTGGTATGCACCTCACAAGACATCTGCAACAGCTGGAAAGGCCACAGAAATACCTCACTAAAAGAATCGCAGGCCTAAAGCAGATGCCCTATACTGACAATCTATAAAAACTCCAGCTATACTCTGGCATATCGTCTACTCAGAGGCAATCTCCGCTTAACATGCAAGGCCATGTCAAACCCTGAGTTATTGGACATGCTCCACTTAAAGAAATCCCAATCCCTCAGAGCCACATGCTCCAGGGATCTAAACCTTGTCATTACAATGAACAAAACATGCTGGAGGGATAGGTTCCTGACCCAGAGACTCCCCACACTCTGGAACAGGCTGCCTATACATGTCAAGCAGAGCACCTTCTTGGCGCTCTTCAAAAGGAACCTTGATTGGATGGGAGATAGGAAATTCACCCCAGGGATCATGTCAGTTGCCCAGGTAGACAGGGGTCCAAGGAAATAAATATTGCGGGAAGAAATATCCAGGGAATTGTTATGGCTAGGTTTGTATAGGTCCTAGGGCCGATCGCCTAGTACCAACATATGAACCCAATTTGTTTGCCTCCCCTATGAACAGACAGCTTCCAACCTTCTACTCCAGGGTGCCCCATCCCAAAGCATGAATAGTAGATGCTGTCACATTCCCTTGGAAGGGGATGTATGCTTATGCGTCCCCCTCCTTCCCTCTCATTCAAACAAATTCTGCTGAAAATTCAGAAAGAACAACCTCAAATCTTGTTGGTGACTCCCTATTGGCCAAGGCAGCATTGGTGCCCTCCTGTTACTACATCTAGCCAAGGGCAATCACCACAAGTTACCCCACTGGATGGACCTGGTCAGGAAAAGGGAATGCTCTTACACCCCCAACTGTCCACTCTGGATCTTACACTGTGGGTGATAGGGCATTGATTCCCTTCAGACATTTATACTCAGAGGACGTGCTTCAAGTTTTGCAGAAGGCCATAAAACCAACTACCAAAAAGTCATACCTTTCAAAGTGGAAGAGATTTCTCTCTGGTGTCAAAAATGCAATTTACAACCGCTGGTAGTTATACCCCCAGTGGTCTTATCCTGCCTGTGTGAATTGATGAATTCTGGACTTTCTTATTCTTCCATCAAGACACATTTATCTGCCATCTCAGCATGCCTGCCACTCAGTCCACCGTTGGCTTCTAGTTGGATGTTTAAAACTCTTCCTAAAAGGGGTTCTGCACCTCAGACCTCCAAGGAAGCCCTTCCCGCTTCCTTGGGACCTAAATTTTGTACTGGAGAAGTTGACACTGCCACCCATTGAGCCAGCCAAAGGCTGCTCTCTCCAACACTGTATATGGAAAACTATACTCTTGGTGGCCATTACGTCAGCCAGAAGGGTTTTGGAAATACAAGCCCTTATGGCCTCTCATCCTTTTGCTATTTTCCACAAGGACAGGGCGGGTTTGCATGCCAACCCTACCTTCATGCCCAAGGTGGTCATTGAGCTGCCCCTGAACCAGGCAATCAACCTACCCACTTTCTTCATTCACCCCAAAACCCAGCTAAAAAATTCTGCATTCCTTAGATGTTCACAGACAGCTCGGGTACTGTTTTGCTAATACCAAATCCCTCTGTAAATCGGACAGGCTCTTAGTCTCCTACCACCCAAGAGGCCTGGGACACCCTCTTTCCAAGCAAACCATATCCTCCTGGATACCTAAAGCCATCTCCTTTTGTTGTACAGCCCATGGCAGAAGGCTCCCCTTCCTAGTAAAGGCACACTCCATGAGGACAATGTCTTCCTGTGTGGCCTTCTTCAAAGGTTTGGATACAGATCATTTTAAAAGCTGCTACATGGTCCTCTGTCCATACCTTCAACAAACACTAAAAGTTGGACCTTGTTTCCAGAGCCAGAGCAGGATTTGACAGTGCCATCCTTCATGGGTGTGTGGAAAATGCTTATGTTCCTCCTCCCAAATCTTAATACAGGAGCTTTTGCACTCTCCCTTGTGATGTTCTTAGTGTTTCACTGTTGCAGTCATTACATTTGGGTAATCTACTGGCAGGTTGCCCTCAGTCAGCCTGATTAACAAAGTCTTGGGTCCTGCGTCGGTTGCTGTCCCTTCTTCCACGATGTCAGGTCGTCAAGGGTATAAAACATGCAGCTGATGCCATTACATCAGTCTTGCTTGCCGTACGGTGCCTGAAGTAGAAGCAGTTCGCAAGTGCAGGTCGGCCGACTCCTGCAATTTTCGTTTTCGAGTTTCAGAACCGAAGTCTTCAACTAAAAGCTAAGTACCCCTTTGGGGAAACTTTCTTGCTCCTTACCGATGTCAGTAAAAGTTAATAATTGCATTACCTGTGGGAAGCAAATACCTCATAAAGATTTTCATTTGTACCGTATTCCTTGCCTAGGCCCTGATCAATGATGTACCTTGCTGTTGGTTTTGTGCTTTATTTAATCAGCGCACTATCCGTCGTCGGTACATTTTGCTTCTAAATATTTCAGTTCTCGGTTTAATTATCCAGAAATTATGTCTGTTAGCCATCCGACTACTGGAATACCAAAAAAAAAACGCAAAGAAAAACACCAGTTATTGCCGACGACGCTTATCCTAAAACAGTCGCCAATTCGCCAGTACTCAGTGAGGCGCTTTCGCAGCCCCTGATACCCGCTAATTCTGATTCGCAGGCCTCTGCTGAGACCCATTCAGAGACCGATATGCTGCGAGATGCTTCACCTATGGAACCCGCAGATGTCTCTACCTTGGATGGGTCCGGAGCCGCTGTGCAGGCACCGGCTTCTGAGGGTGTATTCAAGCCTACATACTTGCATATTAAACCGACTCCACCTTTAATACTAAGGCCTAAATGTTGATCTATGTGTAAAAAAATGACGCCCAGGCCACATGTTTAGGCCCCTATGCCTAAAAAACAAATGATCAAAATGGCTGAAGATTTAATTACTCTGATCAGGGTTAGTCAACCCCCCCCCCCTCTTCTAAGAGGCCTAGGGCTGAGCTTGACTATGAATCTTCTGAACAGGACTCTGTTTCTACTAACTCTTCTAATGACCTGGATTTGTCCATACAAATGTATGAGGATTCTGATGCAGAGGATTCCATTCCCTCTGCTTCCCCTTGAGGACTTTTCTTTTGGGGAAAATTTACATACTTTAAGGGAGCATTTCCACTGGGAAAGTCAGGAATTTTCTGAATCCAAAAAGAGGCTTAGGGATTTCCTTTTTCTTCCTAAGCATAGGCGTTTTGGCTATACCTCCTGTACTAGACATTGTTGATGTGTTTTCGGAATCCAGTATGGCCCCTGATTCCCTGCCTCCGGCTCCTAGAAAACCAGACAAATACTACAGGGTTCCATGAGTCCCACAAATTCCTTTTCAAAAATCCTGTTGCGGACCCAGAAACCATTTCTCAGGAGCCCAAGGACATTAAGGCTTCTACTGCTAAAAATCCTACCCCTTCTGATAGAGACTCCAGGGCGCTGCATAGATGGGGTAAAAAGGTTTATACTTCTGCAACCTCAGCAATCAGGGCTTTAAACTGTCAATTTCATATGCTAAAATATCAACAGCATATAATGGAACTGCTTAAACAGAAAATTATGTTTATTTCTGACTGTGTGGAAAATAGATTTACAGGATTTATTGCATTCAGCTGAATAAGTTGGAAAACATACTTTGCAATGTGGTTTAGATTCTTTAGAGGCCTCTTGCAGGGCTGCTGTTACTAGGTCTGTGCTTAGAAGGCATGCTTGGCTTAAGGAGCAATCTCTGCCTGATCATGTTAAAACAAAATTGTTGGATGCTCCTTTGCATCAGGACCATCTGTTTGGCAATAAGGCTGAAGAAGTCCTAAAAAAGATGGAAGATAAAGCTAAATCTTTGCACACTGTGAAAGATTTCTTACAAGTGCAACCTCCAAGATTTAGTATGTACTGGCCGACTAAGAACTGGTCCTTTCCAGCTCCTTCCAGATCCACTCAAGCTAAACCCAGACTCACCAAAAGCACCAGGTTTCAGTCCCAAGGGACTGTCAGAACTAAGCAATGGGGTGCTTCCACTTCCAAATCTGGAAGTAACAAGAAACCACCCTATGGTAAACAGTGTCAGTGACTCTCCTTTAAAATTACCAAGCACTTACCTCTCCGCCGCCCCTTTGGGGGGGAAAATTGCTCTTCATGCAAAAAACTGGCAGCTTATAACCCAGGACAAATGGGGTTTAAATATAGTGTGCCAGGGATACAGATTTCATTTCCACACATTGCCATTTCCAAACGGGTGGCCAGACCTGCCCCCAAATCAATGGGCAGAGGCTCAGAAACAAGTACTTTCCCTCTTAAACATGGGGGCTATTCAACCAGTACCAGAAGAGGAAAAGGGACAAGGTTTCTATTCCAGACTTTTCCTGGTACCCGGAAAAGACAAATCATGGCGTCCAATTCTGGATCTGTCTACTCGGCACCTTTCTGGACATTCCAAAATTCAAGGTGTTGACTCTTCACCAGTTAATTCCTATCCTAGGCAAGGATGCCTGGTTGGCAACTCTAGATTTAAAAGAGGCTTACCTGCATATTCCAGTCAGAGAATCTTGCAGAAGATACCTACGCTTCAAAGCAGGCTACTTGTATTATCAGTTATCTGCACTGCCCTTTGGCTTGTCTACTGCGCCCAGGCTATTCACAAAGTGCCTGGCTCCAGTAATTGCATTTTGCAAACAAAGAAATATTCAAATATATCCATACCTGGACGACTGTCTAATTCAGGCAGAAAACAAGGCCATACTTTTAAAACATCTGGCGTTGGTAAAAAGGGTTCTAACTTGTCTAGGGTACACCATAAACGAAAAGAATTCACAACTGGTACCCTCTCAAAAAATTACATTCCTGGGTGCAAGCTTGAATACAGCTGCCCAGATGGCTTTCCTCACACCAGAAAAGCAAATTAATTTGGTGACTTACTTTAAACAGGTGGCCACAAAAACCCTGCCCTCTGCAAGACAAATACTGCAAGCCTTGGGGTTCATGGCCTCCTGCATTCTTCTAATTCCATATGCATGACTGTATATGAGGGGCAACTTCAGTGGTACTTAAAAAGTCTATGGAGTCACCATTGTCACAACCTGGAAACAATGATTCCTATCATAACCTGCCTACACCTGGAGTTCCTATGGTGGGCAGAGGTCTGCCACCAAAACAAGGGACTGCCATTCACACCACCCCCTGCCACCCAAACCCTAACTACAGACGCATCAGACTATGCATGGGGGCTCATCTGGCAGGGAAGTGCATTCAGGGCAAATGGAGCCCAAATAAAATGCACCTACATATCAATCAAAAAGAAATGCTAGCTGTACAGAATGCTCTGACAGCCTTCAAGGACTACCTTCATCCAGGACAACTAATGGTAAAGACAGACAACACCACGATTATGTGGTACATAAACAAGCAGGGGGGGGGTACACATTCCTACCCCCTCTGTAGACTAGCCATGGCATTGTGGAACACGGCCTTGAACTACCAAGTACAACTACAAGCTCAATTCCTGCCAGAAAAGCTGAATATTTTGGCAGACGAACTAAGCAGAAATCTCAAGGACCCACACGAATGGAAACTGGAACCACGGATTTTCAATCTGTTGACAAGCAAATGGGGGAGCCCAGATATAGATCTTTTTGCCTCACCCCAGATCTACCAGTTGGGCAAATTTTGCACAAGAACTCCTCACAAAAAAGCCTGGAAGGTAGATGCTCTATCCTTCAGCTGGAAAAACCTATCAGTCTATGCCTTTCCCCTTCTGCCTCTGCTCTCCAAAGATCTGCTAAAAGTCAAACAGGACAAACCAAAAATGATTTTGACTGCGACAGACTGGCCACACCAACACTGGTACCCACTCCTGTGCAGTGTTTCACAAATTTCTCCATGGCGCCTGCCTCAGACACCTTCTTTACTGTCTCAGCAGGAGAACCAAATCCTGCACCCTCAGCTTTCAACATTGAATCTTGCAGCTTGGCTAATCACTTAAAATTCCCCCTTAGCATCCCTCAGCAAACCTGTGATGGATGTCATTTTGGAGGCGAGAAGACCTAGTACTAGAAAACCTTTTGCTGACAAATGAAAAAGATTCTGTGCTTGGAATCAGTCTCAAGGGATGAACACAGTAGCGCCCAATTTACCTCAGATTTTGAAATACTTAACTGAGATGCTTCACAAGGGCCTATCTTTTTTCTCCATTAAAATCCGTGCCTCAGCCATTTCAGTTCATTACAACACAGAACCTCCCCTCTTCTCTCATCCTCTGCTCAAGCAATACCTCAGAGGGGCCAAAAACTTGAGACCACCGAGGAGCGCTCCAACTCCTGCCTGGGACCTTAACTTTGTATTGGAGAAACTCACTCTACCTCCTTTTGAGCCAGCTGCTACTGCAGACCTAACATTTCTTTCTTGGAAAACAGCCTTTCTATTAGCAATCACTTCAGCTAGAAGGATATCTGAATTACAGGCCCTTATGGCAGTGGAGCCTTTCATCATCTTTCATGCGGACAGGGTGTCACTCAGGACCAGTCCATCATTCATGCCCAAGGGTGGTATCCAGTGTGGATCGTAATCAGTCCATTCATTTGAGGACTTTCTCTCCCAATCCACAGAACAAGGGGGAGCGGATTTTGCATTCATTGGATGTACACAGACAACTTAGATTCTACTTGGACAGGACTAAATCTCGAAGAAAATCTGAACAACTGCTGGTAACATTTGCTGCAGGGGCAGGGGGGAAGGCTATTTTAAAACAAACCATTTCTAAATGGATATGCCATTGCATTCATTTCTGCTATTAAGCACCATGGAAAACCTATCCCCCAAGGGATCAGATCTCATTCCACTAGGGCTGCATCTACTTCTACAGCCTTTCTCAGAGGTGTTCCTACCAGGGATATCCTAGAAGCTACTACCTGGAGTTCAGTTCATACTTTCACCAAGTGTTATCACTTACCAATTTTCTCTAAGTCCAGAGCTGGCTTTGCCACTGCTGTTTTGCAGGGCCTTATAGCTGGTCCTAATGCTGTGTAAATCCATCCTCCCAACCATAGCTTTGGGAGTCTACCCAAATGTAATGACTGCAACAGTGAAACACAAAGAACATAGTACTGTTGTGTACACTTAACATAAATGTAGATGTTCGAGTGTATTCACTGTTGCAGTCCTGGTTACCATCCCTCCATCCCCCTGTTTTTCTCTTACTATACCTCTACTTTCGTTTACTATGCTTAAAAGCCTTTTTGGTGTATTTGCTTTTGGTTGGAGGTATGTTTTTGTGTTTTTAATTATATATATTTTGCTCCCCATTTGGGGGGGCACCTGACATCTGGGGCAAGAAAAACTGAGGTAATGGCGTCGGCTGCATGTTTTATACCCCTGACGACCTGACATCGTGGAAGAAGGCGCAGCAACCGACACAGGACCCAATGCTTTGTTAATCAGGCCGACTGAGGGCAACCTGCCAGCAGATTACCCAAATGTAATGACTGCAACAGTGAATACACACGAATATCTACATTTATGGTAAGTGTACACAACTGTACTTTATGGATACAGCAGCAGATGAATAGAAAGACATAGGGTTGTTGTGTAAAATCTTACCATAACTTTAGATGTCCTTCTCTTCTATAAGCTGCTATATAATTTCCCTCCTTGCCTTCTCCCTGACACTTGCTGGACTCCTGAGTACCTACTCTGTAGTCACTGATTCCGGTGGCATTCAGTTCTGAGGTTGATGCGTGCTGACATTCGTTTTGTATCCGACATATGTTTATGACCGACATCCACAGAGAGAGACGGTGGTCGTTGCATGCACCCTAGCGATAGCGTCTATCTTTTGTATAATGTCCAGACGTATGAGAGTTGACCAGAGGCAGACTCCCTTGTGTTATGGATACAGCAGCATATAGAAGAGAAGGACATCTAAAGTTATGATAAAATTTTACACAACAACCCTTTCTTGTTTTAAGCGGGATCTTATAATGACCTTGAGCCCATTGCATGCCATCTCCTTGGATGGAGTGAGAGCACACTGGAGTGGGGAATAGGTGTTAAGCAGAACAAGTCCCATGTCAGTAATATGACACTGCCTCGGAAAGTATCAGTCTCCTTACCGAACATAAGCATGGGTTGGAGCAAATCCAGTGACCGCATAGAAATTCAGTAGACCTACTAGAGGGAGAGAGGCCCTGGGAGAAGCAGGTCATTTGCAAAATATGTGTATGGGACTGAGTCACTGTTTTTAGCCTTTGTGTGTGTGTGTGTGTCTGTGTGGGAGGGGCAGGGACAATGTGCGAGTGGGTCTGTGATTATTTGTGCTAAAATATTTATTGTGGTTTGGTGTGTGTGTGTGTGTGTGTGTGTGTGTGTGTGTGTGTGTGTGTGTGTGTGTGTGTGTGTGTGTGTGAATTACTTCATTCAGAGGCTTAGCACCAATATGGCAGCTTCAAATTCATGCTTTTTCTCTGATACCCCCCCCCCCCAAAAGAAGCAGTCTAAGGAGAAGGTGAAAAGGGACATGAGTGATGCAATTTCAGCATCCAGTATCCAATCACAGGTTAAGAATGTAGGCCTCATTGAGGTGCTCTCTTAACCCCTAAGCCTTTACATCTGAGATTACTGAGTCCTGTGATGAAAATCCTCTTTGAAGGCCACCGTGCCAGTGTGAGCAGACATGTTCCACTAAGCCTATGGCAATGGTTTTCTTTTGGAATGAACATCCTGCCGCAGACATCAATCACGTAAGCATGCCTCATGATGATCAACTCACTATGCTGGTAAAGGAGACAGCTGACTTTGAAATAGAAATGCATGAATCCCATCCACAGATCTGTATGTACCTCCAAGACAGATATACCAACTGCAAGGCCACTTACCTCACTTCTCCTACTGATGACCAGGGCTCAGAAATTTCGTGGGTCCTCACTATCATAGGCTATTCTTTAACACTGGATCTGCTTGTCTCAGGATTGCCTCATGATTTTCTCCAGGTTTTACAGAACTTGAAATAAGGATCTGATCCCTCAATGTCTGGTGTTCCCTCTGGTAAAGAAAAGAAGGAATGTTTCGCTGAGAATGTACAGGATGATTCATCTGAAAGTGAGAGACGCAAATTGGCTTGCTCTTCCCAAATTTCCTCCCCCTTAGAAAATTTGGCAACAAATTAGTAGATGCTATTTTCTCTTCCTAACCAATAAATGAAATGGGCTTTGGAGACCTACTTTGTCTAATGAAGGTTTTGTTGCCCCTGTAAAAAAATATTTTAGATACTTAGAAAATGGATAACTATTCTCTAATCTGAGATGTTCCTTTGTATGGTAAGGTACTTGAGATGGTAGTGTACCTTCAACTAGAATCCCATTTGAATGAATGTGGCATCAGTGGTCTTTTCTAGTCTGTATTTAGGGCATTGCTCAACACTGAGACTGCTCATACTGTAGACTTCAGTGACTTTCTTGTAGTGAGAGAGCTGCGTGATTTTTCTGTTTTGATCCTTGTCATTTGCCTGCATTTGACTTGGAGAATCATGCCATCATGTTAGACTGTAGAGAATTTCTGTGGTATATCAACTGTTGTACTGGAATATGTTCCTCCTACCTGCCTGGACACATCCAGAGGCTGGTATCAGGAGTTAATTCACCTTCCCATCCACTAGATTTTGGGGTTCCACAGTCTGTATTTTTCGTCATTTACTTTTCTCCATTTGCCTGTTGTTGCTAGTGGATGTTATACATTTGAGAGTTCTGCATTATCACTGCTGTGCAGATGACATTCAGCTTTGCTTCACATTTCCTCAGGAGTCTTTGTCTGCTCTTAGTCATTGGGCCAGAACTTCAAATTCTTCCACAGTTGGATGGTCTGTAATTGGCTTAAGCACAATACAGCTAAGACTGTTTTTGTGGCTTTTCATGTTGCACTTTGGGGTTCTTCCATGCCTGTTTTGTCTCCATTTATTTTCTACTTTGATGATAAACTGTCTTTTGTAAAGTGTTTTGACCTAGAAGTGATTATTAATCACATACTCATGCTTGAAGAATAGGCTTCAGCAATGGTGAAGTCATTCCGTGCCCATTTGTAGCACATTTATCCTGATCAAGCATCTTGTTCCATGCAGTGATATTCCATGTCCTCCTGTTTTGACTGTTGCAGTGCCTTTTATTTAGGGGTACCAGACTCAGAACTTGCTCATTTACAACTAGTACAAAATTCTGCAGCCCGATTACTGGCTGGGGTTTTTAAGTTCCATCATATTTCAGTAATGTTTTGGAGTCTGTACTGGTTGCCAGTCAGGTAGTGAATAATTTACAATGTCCTTGTTGTGGTTTATGTAGCTCTTCATGCTCTTGGTCCTCCTGATCGCCAAGACCTTCTGTCCTGGTAAAAGCCTGCCAGACCTTTCCATTCTGCTTCATAAGGCTTATTAGTGGTCCCAGCCTGTAATTTAGAATATTCTGGTTGCCAGGCTTTTAGTTGTCAAGGTCCTTATGTGTGGAATTTGCTTTCTGGCTAGTTGCAAGATTTTTCCACGCTTGCTAGTTCTAAGAGTAGATTAAAGACCACGTCTACCTGAACTAGCCTTTCTTTGACATCCTATGTCTGTTTAGTTTCATCTTAGTTATAGCTGTTCTGCTTCAGGACTTTGTATATTGTGATAACATCACACTGTGTAATAAATAGGCTAATATCTATGTTATTGTTATCTTTCATGTTTTACCTCTTTAATTGCTTGATTTTGTATACTTTGTTGTGCTGGATTTTTTTTTAATTCTTTGGATTTTTTCCTATGTTTTAATATTTTTATTTATTTTGCATTTGTTGATTGGGCTAGTCTTAACTGGATATATGTCCATTTTCAGTAGAGGCCCGGGGAGATAAGCTCCGAGAACACAAATTTAAATAACAATGCAGGTACAATGTAGAATTTAACAGTGATGGCAGCTCATTGTATAACTGTCTAACAAATTATCAGATATGTATTAAAGTAAGTATCCACAGAAGATGTCAATACAAACAGTAACAGTATCTAGAAGATAAAGTTGTCTTTGTTTTCAAGGAAAGTAAGACTTGTTACTGAGAAGTAGAGGGTAAGTAGAACCTAGTAAGAAGAGCATGTTAGTCAGGATTAGTACAGGGGCATAACCAGTGCATTGTGAGGAAAAGTTTCAGTTTGTTTTTGAAAAGTGATATAGAAAACAGTGATGAAAGTTCACTGGGAAGTAGGTTCCAGGATTTTCTGACAGTATTGGGGAACAGAGTCACCAGCTGGATTTACATATATTTACTAAAAGTTTATGTGATGATCGGAAGTTTTTAAGATTTTTGTAGGGGATAATGAGGGTAGAAAATATCGGAGTATTGGAAGGTTGGTAAAGGGTCTAGTGGGCATTGGTCAGTTGGTGAAATTTAAGCAGATTTTGTAGCTCAAGCCATCCTAACTGCTTTAGATTATAACAATGGTGGGTTCTAAATGGATTGCCTGTGGCAAATTTGGCAATGTTATTGTAGGAGTTTTCCATTTTGTTGAGGTTACTCTTTGATAGACTAGTATATATGGGTGAGGCATAGAGGAATGTTGAGATTAGATGAGTGTGAGCAATAGTTATTCTAGCTGCTGGAGAAAGGAAGGGTTTGATTCTGTAGAGAGAGCCTAGTTTTCTATTAACAGTTGTAGTGTGTTGTTGATAAGGGTGTCAAAGTTAAGGTTGTTGTCTATAGTTATTCCAAGTAGTTTGGTAGTTGGGTCTGGAGATATGAGAGTACCATTATTGGATATTACTGTAAAATCTATTGGAGAGGACTTCTGAGTAGGAGTAAAGAGCAAGAGTTTTGCTCTTTTGGGGTTCAAGAGGAGGCAGCACTGTGTAAACCATTGTTCTACTGTATTAAACACCTTTTGGGTTAGGGACTGAAGTTCAGATAAGGATGTGGCTGAGCATATAAGTGTAGAATCATCTGCTTATTGTATACATTTAGCTTGAGGGATTACTAAGTGAAGTTGAAAGGATAGCCTAATGGTTAAGGTGTTTGCCTTACAAACACAAGGTGCAGAGTTTCAGTCTCACAAAGGATAATTGGCTAGGCCTAAAATGGCTCGCAAGGGCAGTTAGCTTAGTACTTATCTATGAACCTATAAGTCTATGAACCTATGAAGGTCATTGATGAAAACTGAGAAAAGGAGAGGTCCTAATTTGGACCCTTGAGGGACACCAAGTTTAATAGGGAGGTGGGGTCGATAAATTATTATGCCATAGCACAGCCTGTTGTCTATTGTCTAAGTAGGATTGGAACCATTTTATAGCCAGTGCATCTAGTGACAGGGATTTGAGGATATTTATAAGTGTCTGGTGATTAACCATATCAAATGCGTTGGACAGATCGATGAAGAGTGCAGAGGAAAACATATTGTTGTTATGTTTTTTGTTAATACAGTCAGTAAAGGAAAGGAGGGCAGTGGTAGTGCTGTGGAATGGCCTGAATCCATGTTGACACCTTGAAAGTAAGTTATTTTTGATTAGATGGTCAAGTAATTGACTATGGATGCATTTTTCCATTATTTTTGCCAAAGGAGAAAGTAAGGCTATGGGATGGTAGGTAGAAAATTCAGTAGAGTTGCCACCTTTATGTAGGGGGATATAATGTAGGAGATTTTCCAGATAGTTGGTATGTGTCCTTCACTGATGGTTCTATTAATCAGAATGGAAATGGGGTAGCCTTTGGATTTGGCTGCTTTTTTATAGATATTCTGCAGGTAATTGGTCAGCTGAGGGAGTGGATGGTTTCAGTTTTTGGATAAGGGTAAGAATGTATGATGTTGGGACTGGTTGGAAGAGAAATGGAGGGGGTGGGGATAGTATTACAGGTAAGTAGAGTTAAGCTATCATGTGATAGCTGATTGGCGAGTGTTTGAATAGCCTCTGTGAAAAAAGTATTGAAGGCATTGGCGGTATGCTTGGGATTCTCCTGGTCTGTGCCTTGTGGGCTTGGAGTAATGGATTGACCTGGGTGGAGTAGTTGGTTAATGCTCGCCCAGAATTTTTGTGGTTTATTTTGGTAAGCTTGCTGGAGTTGTCGGTAGAAGTTTCTTTTATCTGAAAGTATAGCTTTTTGTGTGTCATTTCTCAGCTGTCTAAAGTTTTGTTGATCTACAGGGTTTTTAGTGGTTCGCCATTTAGTCCAGTATTTATTTCTAAGATGGATTTTTTGCTTGGTTTCGTTTGAAAGCCAATGGGGGGCAGGTTTAGTCCTAATATTGATAGAACGGGTTGGTGCATGGTGGTCTAGTATGACTAGGAATTTAGAATTTAAGTATTTTATGGCTTCCTCAAGTGGGAGGTACTTTGTGGGAGACCAGTCACATGCCCTAAGTTCACTTTGTAAGATATCAGGGTTAAAGTTTTTCTTGGTCCGAATTGTCCTGAATGTGGTTGGGACGGGTATATTGGTCTTATGCCTGATAATGTAGGTAAGTTGTGTGGTCACTTGCATCAGGGAGGGTCCCAACTTCATATGGCTGGTGATGATTATTTAAGAGAATCCACTCTAAGGTACTTTCTGTCTTATTGGCCTTCTTTATCCTGGTAGGGGAGGTAATGGTTTGAGAAAAAACATATAGGTTAATATGGGTGTTAGGGTGGTCAGTGCTGCAGCACTTTCAATCGATATTAAAGTCACCTAGGATTTTAGTTTCTTGGGGGAAGTTTTGAGATAGCCAGCAAAGGATATCTTCTAAGGTGGTGTTATTACCGGGAGGTAGATATATACAGGTGATATAAATGGTTTTGACAGTGTTGAGCTGATGTTTAGAAATAAGGATTTCAACATTAGAGTCTTGAGGTGGTTTTAGTCAGAGGTAGTAACTTGAAACCCTGCTTTGAATACAATAACTATCCCCCACCCTTCTTGACTGCATGGTCTTGTCTCAAAATATTATATCCGGGTGGGATGACTTCATTGTCTTTAGTTGCAGGTTGTAACCAAGTTGCTGTTGAACATAGAATGTCAAAGGAGTATGCTTCCAAGAGAGCATGGAGGTGATCAACTTTGTTATTTATACTATGTATATTGAGGTGTGCTATAAAGAGTGAGTTTGGAGCTTTGGTAAGGGAATGTTTAGTAGAGGGATTGGGGCTGTGGAGTTGAGTGGTAGAAGTATTTGTTGGGCCTGGGTTTGTGTGAATATCCCCATTTTTTAATTAGTGGAGTTGTATTCCACATCTAGGATTTGGGAATTTACTGTATAGGTTTAGAGACCTTCTGGCTTTTAGATAGTTATGCCTAATGTGGACTAGTCTATGATATTTTGCCAGTAGGTAGCTGGGTGTAGATGTTTTGTTTATATGGTTAGTGAGGATATAGGTAGTGATGGTGTAGCAGTTTGCTTATTGTGGTAGTGAAGTTGTGGACATAATGGGTGTTCATAGGAGGTAAGCAGTTAGGCTGCAGTTAGAGGTGGTAGAAGTATGAG